>NW_021703778.1:20598645-20807633 GCF_005190385.1 Monodon monoceros
GCGCACACAGACGCACACACACACAGAGACACAGACACACACACAGACGCACACACAGAGGCGCGCACACACACGCACACACAGACGCACACACAGACACAGACGCACACACAGACACACACGCCTGAACATTAGTCAGTGCCCGTGGGACTGGGGTTTCCGCCAATGAGAGCACCCCATGCCATGTTTTTCAGTCAACTGAAGTGACCCCATGTCTGAAAAGCTGGATCTTGGCTATTAACCCATGTGAACTGGATGACGGCCAGCACACTTTTTTGACTTTTTTCCTTGTCTCCTGGCTGCCCTTTTGCTCTATTATGGTTGTTGACTGTGTCACTTTTTCCCTGAATATGAGTCAAAACAAGTAATACTTTATAGAGTGTGAACTTTTCTATAAACTCAGGAAATGGAAGAGGTGACATCATAATTGCCTTGAGTTCCCTTTATGATGAAGACTTTTTTTTAAAAAGGTATGTTTATGGGAAGAACTTAGTGAAAACATTAATGAAAATCTTGAAAGAATTAGGGCTATTAAGGATGTTAAAATAGCAAAGGTGGTTAATTGAAAAAAATTGTAAGTCTAATGAGAATAGAGGACAACTAAGAGAAGGGTGCTTAGAAATTATACAGAGGAATCAAATATCAGAATCACCTCAACACTCCCATCCATGTTTTTGCTTGCCATCCGCAGGACACAGGGGAGGGGGCAGTGAGCTACTTACTCCATCATGCTTCTGTTCTTGACACCTTCATCTCTTAGATTAAAAGGACTACACAAGATAGGATAGAGGGATCTCATGGAGCCTCAGGTCTGGTGTTCTCCCTGGGGGGCTTGAGGGGACAGAAGTGGGCCTTGGGTGACGTTTGGGGTGGGGCTGGAGTGTCAAGGAAAACCTGGGGGCCATGAACGTGGAAAGCCAGCTTCCTGAAAAGGAAAGTGATTTCAAGCAGTTCTAGCCGATACCAACTAAGCTCAAAAGGTGGTGGCCAGCAGAGGTCCTGCTGACGTTGCTTGAAGTTTCTTATTATGAAGGAGTCTATTCTAATTTTTTCTGAGGTGTGTGTTTACCACGGCCAAGGTAGAACAGGTGATTGATTACCAGGTAGAATCTTAAAAACCATCAAAGGAAGTTTTCAACTTTTGAGTTATTCCTATCAATGATCTAATGTCATTCTGTATTAAACAGTCATTATACTGAAGATAACATTTGTCAATTCAGCTGCTGGTACTTGATTCCATCTAAACACTTTGGACAGTCGAAACAGAGATTTGAAGAAGGTTAGTTGAATAAAATGCTTCCCCTTAAAAGAACAGGGCTTTCTTCGAAAAGGCCAAATGGATTGGCAAACCTCAACGAGGGAGGGAAGGTCTTTGCAAATAGTCTAGCAGTGAAGTTAGTGCGCAGCCAGACTACCGCGTGCTTTAACTGAACCGCTCTCCCAGGTCCTCCCTGATGGAGTCCCGGGGAGCTGTGAGACTATCGAGTAAACCTGTGAAAATGACCTAGAAGGACCCACCCGTAAAGATGAGCATGTACATCTGGCGTGGCCAGCATGAAGATGATGCTGAAAAAAAGAGTCGGTGGCGGAGTGGCACGAGCCAACTACAGTTATCTGCACACCCCTCGGCCAGGCTTTATACCAAATAAAGAAAGGGCAAAAGAGAGGAATGTATTAATATGTTCTCATAGATTTGTATGTATTTGCTGGGATAAATTTTCCTTGGTATAGATGGGATATATTCTTCTAAGCTGCAAGCTGATAATGAGGACTTAGGTCTAAGAAATGTCTAAAATCAGGGTAGATGAATATGAAAACATACAATTAGTGGCACTTGTACTCATGCCTGTGTTAATAATATGGTCACAAGTGTATGCGACGTTGTATGTGCTTGTGTATGTACCTAACTACATGTATCTTTATATATTCCAATAATACAGATTTAAACTAATTTCACAAGGCATACCAAGGGCGACAAGCCACCGCAACACTATGCCCAAAGCATCGCATCTTTTCTCTCCTTTACCTAAAATATTTCCATAAACATTACTCACCAGGCATTTGTGGCTGGTGATATGCAGATAATCATAACTTTAAACACTATATGGTAAACCATTTGGAAGAATTAGCTCATTTAAAAAAGGAAAAGTAAGGATGTCACTTGACATACATTTAAGCACAAAATCAGATACAGATTCCTGGGTGGATATAACTGCAAAAAATATTTTCTTCGTCTTCGTTCAGCTATTAGTGTATGAAACCTGCCTGGAGAACCCTCAACTAATCCAGAAGGGAAAGCTCTGTTAGTGAATTGCCCACATTCCTTCCTTCTGATCTTGCTGTTTTCCGCTTTTAAGCTTTAGAGCGCTGTCCTTTTTTTAGTCCCTCCTTCTATGAGCATATAAGGAAGAACAAGGGTATGAAGCTCAAACAGTCTGGTTCAGCTACTTGTCTACCATCCGAAGCTTTACCTTGTGGGGAGCTGAGAGGCCCTCTGGCAGGGAAGGCAGTCAGATTCTCCCAGGATGAGTCTGGGAATTAACTGGATTCCATCTACCTACTTTTCTCCATGGCTCCTTCGTCCATGGAAAAGAGGTGGCTTTACTCAGAAAACCAGAAAACTCTCCTTACGGTAGCAAGTAATGGCTCCTGGGTGGAGTGGGGGAGGAAACGGTGATGATATGGAAGCTGTGGCCAACTATTTGTCAAGCTGCCTCTGTCCAGGTAACCGTTTGTTGACTACCTTCTTATCCAGTAGGACAGGTAGCATCATCATGTCTGTTAAGGAAGAACGGTTTGAAAGAGGACACTCTATATTAGAAGGTTTTCTCTCGGTATTTGAGAAAGCAAATCTTAGCTCCGAGCCGGTGCCGGGATTGTTAAATAGCTCTGATAGTAATTTACCCAGTCAGAAGGAATGTATTTTTCTTTGTGCATGACTTTTGGTTTGATTAAACATTTTTCTGGTTCATACCGTCTAGTAGGGGTTATTTGAAACTAGAAACAGTCTTAATTTCCCATGACCTATATGTACTTACATTAACCCAATGGTAAAGAATTTAAAAAACAAAACAATTTAAGGCTGTTTTTCTTGCCAGGAGCAAAACTGGAATAACACAGGTCCCACACAGGAACTACTCACGGTCTCTCTGCCATTCAACACAGTCCCTCTCCAGTCGCTCATGATAACGATGGGAAAATCCCCACAAAGGACAACAGAACAGGATGGAGAGAGGCGGGGCCACACAGACAACACACAGCAGTCATGAGCACGTGCTGAGGAGGACAGCCATTCCCACTGGCCTGTTACTGTGCAGACCAAGGACAGGCAGGCGATCAAATCAAATTCCTTGTTTTAGGGGAACTAGGTCCTGGGGCAAGAGAAGCAGCATGAAGGGATGTGTGCGAACACACGTCTGCAACCGAGGGGAAGGACAAGTGAGTTGGAGCGTCTGCAGAACAAGGTCAGAAACAGGAGGCAAGGCTATGAGGGCTGCTGGCAGGAGGGCAGCTGGAGGCAGCTTCACTGGAGTAAAACATTCTGCTGTCACGCGGCCACCACTTCATTCAACACGTGCTTGCTAATCAACAGCTATCTGGTCGGGAAGGAAAGAGATCTTTTTCTTGTCTGCTCTTTTTGGCCTTTGGTCAGATAAAACTCAGTCCAAGGTTATGACTGCTTTCCCCAAAGCGTCGGAATAAAAGGATTTAATAAAACCTCAACACATTTCCTATCTCTAAATGTACGACTTATCCTCTTATCTGGATTATAAAAGTTAGTCTTCATTTGGATGAGTTCTAGGTGCTTCTTTACCAAACAAATTGCAAGGTATTCTTTTGGGATTTGAAGATATAGAATTATTGGGGTTTTTTTTTTGCTTTTAAAAACACAACTGCTTGATCACCCTTTAAAAACTGTACACTTATTCAATCATGGTTTAAAATAAGGCAACTTGCCAAGGACCCTTTTCTTAATGCTTAAAATGGGCAGAGGCTGGGTTGCCCGGTAGGTAATTAGGTCCCTGAGTCAGGCTGTCATGGTCCTTCTGGATGTGGCTATTCTCAGGCACAGGGTAGGGATGTGGGCCCAAGCTGAGGGAAAGGCAACTGAGGTGTCCCTTCTGTGGACCGAGGACCTTCCCCAATTGGAGGGGCCAAGGCTAAGCTCGAGCCTCAGATATGACTCATCCTCTGGCCGGGCACTATTCTCCCCATAGATCTAGAATGCCGGAAATGGGTAGGCTGTGTAAACAACTTTGAGTGCTTTGGTGAGTCTGTATGTTTCAGAGCTAAGTAATTCTGTAAGCAATTTGCCTCATTCTGCTTCAACCTGCGTTAGTTGGAACGGGGCCCTTAGGAGATGCACTGCTATAGGGTGACCCCTGACTCCGGGGGCTTGATAAAGACTCCAGACAGTACCTCGGGGGCGGCTCCTCGCCACTCAGCCTTGTTCTGCTTCCCAAGGCCTCATTTCTCCTCCTGTATAATCGCCATGAACCTTTGGGTTTTAGAGCTGGAGGGGACCCTTAAGATCATCTGATCCAGAACTTTCAATTTTCAGATGGGACCCTGAAGTCCAGTTGTGGGCAGTGATTGGCCTCAGATTCCTGCAGGTGACTGGGAGCTGGCCCCATACATCCTGATTTCTAGCCCATTGATTTTTCTTTTATAACACACTTCCTCCCCTCAGAGGAAGGGAACCAAACTAGAATCAAACCAAAGCCCTCGAAACCTGCAGGTACCTGTCAACCACAGAGACCTATGGTTAAATACACAGTCTACACATTACAAAAGACTTCGGGTGGTGAGGGTGGGGTATTTCTGGAGACAAAACAGAGGTAGGCAGCGTACGCCTGTCAAAACACGTGCTTCTGCTCCTCCATCCCAAGCTTTAGCTCTCCCCGTGACGTAACCTTTTAGGTCGTCTCTGGCTGACCACTGTCTGTGGGGGATCTGGGGGGAGGCTGTCCACCAGAGCCGCAGATGCTCACTGCGATGGTACCTGCTAGTGCATTAATGTTGTTCAGTCCGACAGTGGCCCCTGCCAGTCCTTGCAGAGTCCCGAGAGAGGTCAGAGAATTCATGGCCGCACCAGCAGTGGAGTTGGGGGTTGAAGCAGCCACTGCAAAACAGAAGACAGACAGGGAACCCGGGAGAGAGAGCACAGGATGAGTGAAAGCCAGATGGCCGGGAAGTAGTCTGTGCCCATCACAGCAGACAGAGCCGGGGAGCCTTCAACCGTGGGCAGTCTGGGAGTTGCGCTTAGGTTTTGGTGTGAAAGACATGGGGTTGTCCTTGTGGCAACTGTGACAATGAGATCTGGTGAAAAAAAAGCATCACACATCTGTTGTGCCAGCCAGCGAACATGTGCATTGCTGGTCAGTAGGGGACAGTCCACGATAGGAAGCCCGCCCTCCTGGGTGGTGGGTCTTTCACCAGCTGCACCTTGGAAGCCTCTGAACAAATGACCCGCACAAAAAAAGGGGGAGGGAAGGAGGAGTAAAATGGCGTTTCTTGGCTTTCATATTGCTTATGCTTCAGACTTGGCATTTTCTCAATGAAGCTCAAAAAAAAAAAAAATTCCTGGGTTTGACAGATGACTTCAGGACCCAGGTAGTGGTGCTTATAGAAGTGGAGAGTGATAGGAGATAAAGCCATTTTGGTCCGAACTCTCCTTCCCCTCCCCCCCTCCCCCTTTAAATAACCGCTTTATTGGGATATAATTCATGTTATAAAATTGACTCCTTGAAAGTATACAATCTACTGATTTCAGTATAGTCACAGAGCTGTACAATCAGCACCACTAAGGTTGTAACATTTTTATGACCCTCTAAAGAAACCCATACTCGTTAGCACTCATTCTACATTCTCCCCTCTCCCTTGACACTGCCAACCACTGACCTACTTTCCGTCTCTGTGGATTTGCTTAGTCTGGATATGTCATATAAATGGAATCATAAAATATGTCATCTTTTGCACCTGGCTTCTTTCACTCAGCAAAATGGGTTCAAGGTTCATCCACGTTGTAGCACGTGTCAGTACTTTATCCCTTTTTATTGCTGAATAATATTCCATTCTGTGGAAACACTCCACTTTGTTTATTCATTCATCAGTTGTGGACATTTTGATTGTTTCCACTTTGGGGCTATTATGGATAATGCTGCCGTGAACGTCTGTACACAAGTTTCTGGGCAGACATATGTCTTCAGTTCTCTTGAGGACATACTTAGGAGTGGGACTGCTGGGTCATATGATAAATCTATGTTTACTATTTTGAGGAAATACTAAAATGTTCTCCAAAGTTGCTGTCCTCTCTAATCCCTTTTACACTTACAATGTAAATAACATTTCAGGTTATCTTACATTTGTATAGCTTGATAGTCTGCTGACTTTTTTCACATGTATTATCTCACTTTATCCCAGTGATAGACGTAAAAGCTAAGCGAAACTCTGACCACTGATAAAAGTGGCGCTTGAACCACTTCTAGCTGTGGAATCATTGTGAGCATGTGAACTTCCTTCCTTCTAGGATGGCCGGGAACTTCAGTCCATCCTGCTGGAATGTTCCTGCCCAGATGGAGCTCATTCCTGCTGTGCTTTCAGAAACCACACAGTATTGCTTGCAATGCACCTTGCTTGGGATTCCTTCTGGGTGAGCCTATAGATCAAATGCCTGAAAAATGAATTCCCCACCTTGCCACATTTCTGCCCATGTATGGCATTAGCTTCTGACTCCTCATAATGTGTACGTATTTTCTTTCTCTTTTAAAAGTAAAATTATACATAATCAAGTCAATGTTTCTATAGTTCCTTTTGTGTTATGAAACTTTTCAAGTACACACAAAAGGAGACGATAGTGACAAATTCCTTCAAACTCATATCCAGATTCTAGAATATTTGAGAACCACCCTACTTCCTACTTCCATCTTATCCCTACATACTTCAGTATGCAACTCTAAAAATTGAGGACATTTTCTTTTAAAACCCCAAACCACTGTTCTCTTTCCTCTTGAATCAGTTTTATTAAGGTTATAGCTTTCTAGGAATTTGTATGTTTCACTGAAGTTTCTGAATTTATATTGGTATAAAATTACAATTTCTTCTTAATAAATTTTAAAAATCAGGAGCATTTACATTTAAGTCCCATTTCTTTGTCTGCTTGATCTGTCGGTTACTGAGGGAAGCACGTGAAAATCTCCACTATGGTGATGCCAATTACTCCATGCAAATATGTAAATTTGGGGGAATACCTCTTGAAGCTCCTTTACAACTTCCACAGATGTTTGTAGATCACTGTATCTTCTGTTGAAATAAACTTTTTGTGGTGACCTCTTCATTTCTAGTTTTACCTTGACGTCTGTTTTATATGATGTTAAAAAAAAGCAGTGCCAGCCCTTCTTTTGTTATTTGCATGGTACATCTTCTGCCATCTTTTTATTTTTGTCTGTTTATATTTTAGCTCTATCTCATAATCAGTATATAAACAGGTTTTCAAAAACAGAATACAGCCTAATAATTTGATAGACTTTCAGCGGAACTATTTAAATTTTGTGGTATACGTCCTGCCTATATTACATTTTTTCTCTTCTTTCTTGCCTACCTTTTAGGATTACTTGTTGGTTTTTTCCACATTCCATTTTCCCCCTCTACTACTGGAGGTAATATTTAATATTTGGAGGTAATATCTTTTTTTGGAGGTAATATTTAATATTTCTCTTCTTTTATGTATTACCATAAAAATTTTAAGTCACACATAACTTAAAAGAATCAAAGTTAACATTATCTTTATTCTTTGCCAGAACATTTTCTAGAATGTTTCTCCATTTGTGTATATGCTTAGGACAATTTCTAGAGACTTTAAGTGGTTGATTTTTTAAATAATTTTCACCAGTTATGGGTTTTTCACTGGCGAAAAGTCCACAGATATTCTCATACTACCATTCTAGAAGTTCTTCCCTGGTGTCACCTAAAGTTGTGTGAAAACTCTTCAGGCCTTTATTACTGGCTTAGAATCAGAACTGCCTTAGGGATAGTTTTTACCCCTTACTCACAGGCACAACAGTCTGTTAAGAGCTATCACATGTAGACTGACGCCAAACAGAAGTGTATTTTTCCGTGGGAAAGCGGGGTGGGGGCACTTCAATTTCTGGCAGTTAGGTGGTCTAGGTTACTAGAGAGACTCTCCCACTGAAAAAAACTAAAATGCTTACTTAATAAGAGGTTTTTAAAAATATTTTTAAATTGCATCAATAACTGACCATTTAGTAAGAAATACTCAGAAATCAATGATGTAAGTGAAAGATGGCACCCAGAGAAGTAAGTAGAGCATTGAAGGTAGCTTTCCCCTTAAGGGCATTTGGTGGACCAGATAAATTTGATAAATTTGATCAGTTCTCAAAGCTTCTCAGTACGTAAGAAATACAAGAAAGCCTAGGGCCCACCTGAGTAAAGCATCTAAGAAGAGACTTCCCTACCAATAAGTCTGGAACACTATAAAAGGCTAAACAGTCAGTGAACAAGATATACTCTCACTTCAGAAACGGTAAGGAAAACTGCCTGTCTCAAAACTTAGTGCGGAGTATGGCAAGGGGAATTTCCCTCTGATAATATATAACCAACCAGCCCTCACATCAGTTTTCAAACCAACTTTATCTGACTGGTCAAAACTGCTCAAGCCAGCAATTTAAAGTAGTCCCTAGCTTGTACTGTCTTCCAGCACCCTGCAGAATCAACTATAAGTCAAACCTTGAAAAGGCCCATTTTCAGCAAAGAATTCTCAGAAATAAGGTTCCAAGATAGTTAAGCTCACAAGACAAAAAAAATCACAAGCACCAAGAGTAAGAAGCAGCAGAGACAGAGTTAGACACCATATTTAGATCCACCAAAACTTCAGATATTGGAATTATTAGCACACAATAGAATGGAGGTACATTTAACATGTCTGCACAATTTAAAAAGGGTGGGGGGCTTCCCTGGTGGTTCAGTGGTTGAAAGTCCGCCTGCCGATGCAGGGGACACGGGTTCGTGCCCCGGTCCGGGAAGATCCCACATGCCGCGGAGCGGCTGGGCCCGTGAGCCATGGCCGCTGAGCCTGCGCGTCTGGAGCCTGTGCTCCGCAATGGGAGAGGCCACAACAGTGAGAGGCCTGCGTACCGCAAAAAAAAAAAAAAGGGTGGAAAATGAAAAAAAAAGATTATAAGAAATGACCAAGTATACTGATAAAATTATTAAATAATAAAGTCTTAGAAGTGAAAAAACATAATCAAAATATAAAATTCAGTGGATATACAGATTTAACAGGGTATTAGATACAGTCACAGAAAGAATTTGGTGAGCTGGAAGACAGACCTGAGGAGATTATACATAACTGAGAAAGAAATGATAACAGATTAAGGGACATAGACTAGTCTAACATATGTCTAGCTGAAGTTCCTGAAGGAAAAGGGAGAACAGGGAAAAGGCAATATGTAAAGAGTTAATGACTGAGAATTTTCCAGAACTGATACAAGATCCTCTCCCACATCCACATGTTCAAAGGTCCCAGTGAATTTCAATCAGGAAAAATGAAAATAAATATAATTAGATGCACCACAGCAAAAAATGCAGAACACCAAAGAAGATTTAAAAAACAACCAGAGAAGAAAAAAAAAACCTCAAAAGACCACAATTAGACATCTCAGTACCTGATATCTAAACAGTAATAATGTAAGCAAGTTAGTAAAAGGTGCTGAGATAAATTAATCGTCAAGCTAGAATATCCAGCAAAAATGTATTTCATAAACTAGGACAAAATAAAGAAGTACTTTTCACACAAAAGCTAAGAGACTTTTTCACCATTAGACCTACACTAACTGAAGTGCTACTGGATATACTTCAAACTAAAGGAGAAATGATCCCAGGTGAAAGGAGGAGGAATAATAAGGATGTGGTAAATATATGGGCATACCTAAATAAATGCTATATAAAATAGCAATGGACTGAAATTCAAACCAAACCAAACCAAGTTAGAGCTAAAACACACGACAACATGAATACACCACCCATGGGTTGCGGGGGGAGCTTTTTTGAGTTAAAGTATCATAAGATCCTTGAAAGAGAAAGAAATTTCTTGCTTTTTATTTGGCTGCGTCAGGTCTTAGCTGCGGCACATGGGATCTTTCGCTGCGGCGTGGGCTTCTCTCTCGTTGTGGTGCACGGGCCCCATAGTTGCCGTGTACGGGCTTAGCTGCCCTGCGCATGTGGGACTTTAATTCCCCGACCAGGGCTCGAACCCGCATCCCCTGCATTGGAAGGTGGGTTCTTAACCACTGGACCACCAGGGAAGTCCCAAGAAATTTCTTTCTCAAGAAAACTGACTAAATCTCAGTAGGAAGAGCAGGAGTTTGTGACATTTGAGCCACAACCAGCAGGTTGTGCTATCCCCTGTCCTCCTCTCCCCCAAGCTCAGCGTAATGGAAGCTGTACCCCAGGAGGTTGTGGTCAAGAAGATGGGGGCTCTTTTCAGCTCCCAAACTATAGCGATGGTTTCTCCTAGGGAGGGGTAGACCACTGGCCTTTCTAACTATCCTTCTTCCCTGGCCCTGTTTTGCAGAAACTCTACTGCAGGTCAAGAAGTGTTGAGTCCTTTCCTCGAACCAGTCTGTACTCAGAGGGGGGAAGCTCAACCCCAGGCACAGCACTCGGAGAATACTGGGCCCAATTACCCTCATCCCATCTTGCTTCTGGGCGGAGGTTCTATGCCCAGAGAAGCAAGCTGAGACGAGCAGGTTCTACTGCCCTGCTGCATCACCCCTCTTGTAGGCCAGGGGTTGCCTGAAGCAAAGCAGGTTGCTGTCCCTGCCCTCAGCTCCAGGGCAGTGGAAAAGAGGGTCTGCCCACAGAGAAAAGAGGGTCTGCCAAGAGAGAGAGAGAGAGAGATCACAAGAACGGAGAGCTCCATAACTTTCCCTAAGAGGAATGAATTTATTTGGAACACAGTGCGGGGAAGTTCAAGCCTAAGGCGCCGTGGAAAACAATAGATTATTTTGGTGGTGGGCCATCCAGAAGTTTAACAGAGAAAACCAGAGAAACAGAGAGATAGGAAGAGTGTTCCCGGGGTCACAGCAAGCTTCAAGGAATGGCCTTGAAGACTTTCCCTATGGAGGGGCCTGACTTTAACAGAATCAGACTGTGGTGGCCGTTTATGCCCAGGGTCAAAAATAACAGATTAAACAACTGGAAATTAATGGAGGCTGGGTGGGATAGCAATAGAAACAGACCAGCCAGAAACTGAACAGGCAATCCGGCAGAAAGGCATTCAAAGAGCGCTGTTTGGAAGAATTATGCCATTTAAAAAAGGAAATGTAAGAATGTCACTCACAGCCTGAGGCTGTGTTCTCTAAGGAGTGCCATCAGAAGCGTATTGTAGGGGAATAAACTTCACTTGCTAAGTCACTAAGCAAATGAGCAAACAAGGAGCAGCTGGGTTTGGTGGGGGAGAGTAGGGAGGATCAGTGTCCAGAATAAAACGTCTAGTTGTTCACAAATTATGAGATGTGCAAAGAAATGAGAAAGTGTGATCCACACAGGGAAGAAAGCAGGCGACAGAAACAGTTTGAGACGGCCCAGACACTGCTCTCAGCACAGACATCAGAGCAGCCATTATAAATATGTTCAAAGAATGACAGGAAACCAGATCTGTCTACACTGTCTACAGGAGACACGTTTTAGATTCAAAGCCACAAACAGGTTGAAAGTAAAAGGGTGGAAAAGTACATACCAGGCAAACAGCAACCGCAGAGCTGGACTGGCTAGACTAGAATGAAGACAGCAGAGACTTGACAATCATTTTAGAGAGAAAGAAAACTGGGTCAACTGCTTGCACTGCAAAGGACCTTAATACACTTTCATAAAAATCTGTGTCTTTGGTAGCTCATGAAAGAATTCCAGGGCCAGTGTGCGGTGACCGGCAGAAAACCCTTATTTTATTCAGGGCTCTGTTTTTCTTTACCTCCCTCAGACTCTTCATTCAGATAGAAGAAAAGGGAAAGGAACGGAAAGGACCAGGATGAGGAGATGACATATTCCTCCAACAGCACAGGAAATGAACGTGAAGCAACCTAGGAGGAGGCATGGAGGGGAGTAAACTGGGTACCTGGGTCAGGATGCTCTCTGGCACTCATCTGAGAAGCACGTACAAGCTACTGTTATCATCAGAAAGACCCCCAGACCCGGGGGCCATTCGCAGCAACGATGGAGAAGGGTGGGTACCCGCGCCCTCAGGTCGCTAATCTGGAGAAGGTCGCTTATCAGTAGGGACGCCACCATGTCCCTAGAAGCCTCACGTGACCTGTCACCATGCTGATGTGGGGTATTCCTCATAGCTGCTGGAGACCCGACACCTACGACAGGGCCTTATCACCTCAGTCTCTGTAACGTGAACTTTTCAGGCTCCTTTACCGCACAGACCTCATGAGTCTCTAATCCTCTGCACCACCCCTTGGCGGGGGTCGCCCTGTATCTAAACGGAGGTGGCAGGAGAGGGATCACGAAGGTTAGCATGGGCATCCTGAGGAAGAACAGATGAAGTGTATTAGCTTGGCCCGGCAGATGCTGAAAAATGAGGCTACGGCTGTAAACAACACACTGTCACAATTTCACTGTTCTCTTTTCAAAACAGAAAACTGGAGGCAAAGTGGGGCTACAGTTAAGACTGAGTGCTTTGCAGCACTATTTACAACAGCCAAGACAGGAAAGCAACCTAAATGTCCGTCGACAGATGAACGGATAAAGAAGAGGCGATACATAGATATAACGGAATATTACTCAGCCATAAAAAAGAACAAAATGATGCCATTTGCAGCAACACGGGTGAACCTAGAGATGATCCTACTAAGTGAAGTCACACAGAGAAAGACAAATATCATGATATCACTTGTATGTGGAATCTAAAAAAATGATACAAGTGAACTTATTTACAAAACAGAAACAGACTCACAGACATAGAAAACAAACTTATGGTTACCAAAGGGGATAGTGGGGCAAGGGAGATAAATTAGGAGTTTGGGATTAACATATACACACTACTATACATAAAATAGATAATCGATAAGGACCTACTACATAGCACAGGCAACTCTACTCGATATTCTGTAATAACCTATATGAGAAAAGAATCTGAAAAAGAATGGATACATGTATATGTATAACTGAATCACTTTGCTGTACACCTGAAACTAACACAGCATTGTAAATCAACTGTACTAAAATAAAAAAAAAAACAATATGCAAGTGAGAGGTCTCTTTATATCTTGCTTTTCTATTTATTTAAAACCCAGGAAGAGTGGCTAGAGTGCACTGTAGTTTTCTGACCTCTTGTTGTGCTGGATGGTCCCAGTAGACTGATGGGGAGAGGGTGAAAAATAGGAGGGAGAGGAATCGAACATGAGATTAACTGAACTAAGTAACTTGCCTTAAAATGAGAAGACTCCACGTGCTCCAGTGCTTTGGACAATACAATGAAAATTCAGCCCGGTTTGAGTCTAAATTGGAAAAGATATCTCGACTGTGTATCTAGCTGCCTTTAAGAACCTTCTGAGTTCTAGCAAACAATCTGTTTAAAGCAAAAGGAAAACTCAAATTTGTCATATAGCCAATCTCAATCAAATGCCTCAAAACCAAATATTCAAGAGACACACGATCGAGAAAAGCCCCTAGACACAGAAGACAGAGACACATGAAATACCAGCAACACGCATATCTTCCTACTTCTGTGCTGGCAGAGCGGCAGGACGCTGCCTTGGGTAACTGCATTCTGCCCACCCAAAATTCCCTTCCGTCTCCACTGAGAACTGTATCCTTCGCTTTCTCAGTTAAACTGTTTACAAGACGCCAAAGGAACACTGGTAAATAAATATTGGCTCAGCTTTGCCCACAGCACCTCCTTCAGTCGGAGGCTGCCCCATGCAAAGGAGAGGCCGCACAACAAAGCCGAGAGGAAGGCGGGTGGGGAGCAGAGCCACCTCAGCTCCCGGGCAGCGAGGACAGACCCTGTCACACGCCACGCTTCACGCCTGCTGCACCACCAGCTCAAGACCACCGAGCAGCCCAAAGAGGTTCTGAGCAGCTAGCCAGCCAGGAAGTGAAATGGCCGAGCAACACACCAGAGCCATGTGTCTATGACCTCACATGGAAATGCAGTTCTGTGCCTTTCGATGAAAAAACTGCAGGAGGAGGGGCTTCCCTGGTGGCGCAGTGGTTAAGAATCCGCCTGCCAGTGCAGGGGACAGGGGTTCGAGCCCTGGTCCAGGAAGATCCCACATGCCGTGGAGCAACTAAGCCCGCGAGCCACAACTACTGAAGCCCGTGGGCCTAGAGCCCGTGCTCTGCAGCAGAAGAAGCCACTGCACTGAGAAGCCCGTGCACCACAATGAAGAGTAGCCCCCGCTCGCCACAACTAGAAAAAGCCCACACACAGCAACGAAGACCCAATGCAGTCATACACAAACAAACAAACAAACAAACTGCAGGATGGGGAGACTGGGGTGCTGGAGAGGGAGGGGGGCCGGGGGAGGGGGAGACTGGCAGTGAGGAAGTACATCTCTGCCTGTTACGGAATCACTTTGTTCATGTGACCAGGTCAGTTCATTGATGGAAAGACTCCAAGCTCAGGGATCCCCAAACACCCATCCTAATCTAAGTGATAAGATGGGTGCTTTCTTCTCAGAGCCAGGGGGTGCCTTGCTGAATGATGTGTCTAGAAGAGCTTCTTGACTCAGGTCAAAACTGCAGGTCACAGATGGAGGGCCCAGGTCATCTGGTCCCTTGCTATGCTGGGAGATAGAGGGGGCAGAGGGAGCGAGGGGGAGAGGGAGAGGGAGGGGAGAGGGAGGGGAGAGGGAGAGGGAGGGGAGGGGGAGAGGGAGGGGAGGGGGAGAGGGGGGAGAGAGAAGGCAGGAAGGCAGGAAGGAGAAGGAAGGAAGGGAAGGAGGAAACAGTGCTAGAAGAGCCCCCAGAAGAACTTCTGTTCAGCACAGAGCTGAGAGCTGGACTCACTCATACCCTCAGCCCAGGGATTTGTTTCTCTTACATCAGTAAGTCCTTCACACATACTCTCTCATTTCCGGTTGGTCCGCCCAGGAAACGCACGCACTGGCTGGGGAAGAGGAGGAGGCAGCAGAGGTGTGTGTGTGGTACACACGGTGCGGAGGTACAGGACGGGACCCTCTCCAGCTGTGTGGCCAATCGGGGGGCCAAACAGCAAGACACACCCAGCTGTGCGAGAAGGGCTGTTTGGAAAACTTTCTTAAACCAGTATAACAAGCAAGCCTAATCTTACCTGAATTTAAAAAAGATGATCCATTTGTTTTCTTTTTACGTTTATTTGTGCCAGAGATAAAAGCTTATTCTCTTTTTCTCAGCTTTCCAGAGAGAAAGGACCTTTGCTTCACTTCCCAGGAAACAGTCCCCTGGTCTCTGCTTCTCGCAGCCCCCAGCTGCCTTGATTTCCCTTCTGGGGACAAGGGTGACTCATCTGCCTGCACAGACTCAGGAGGCCCTGATGTCCCCCGGGCCAGAGTCGGGGCCCCTGAATTGAAATACGAGACACCAGCGGGTGCCTGAGGAAGGCCTTCCCGCTCTCTCTTCTCTCTTTGTTCTAACTTCTGCATGACTGGGTAGGTAAACTAAGTTTACTTAGGTCTCCAGGGCAATGTTTAGAGAGGGAGGTAAGAATCACTACTCTTGTTCTCTAAGGTAGGCAGAATTTACTGTCGCCCTAAAGAGGTCCATGTCCTAATTTCAGGAACCTGTGAACATGTCAGGTTACATGACCCAGAGGAATTAAAAGTTGTGATTCGGCTGACCTTGAGATGGGCAGATGTTCCTGGATTATCTGCGTGGGCCCCATGTAAACACAAGGGTTCTTATCGGGGGCTGGAAGGAGAACCAGAGAGACAGCAGCACAAAGACACAGCAGCTCCGAAGATGGAAGGGGCCGGGAGCCAAGGGGAGTCAGTGGCCTCTAGGAGGATTTTGTTCTCACAAGGAGGGATTACATTCTTTTCACATCAATTTGCAACACCTGAAGATTCAACATCTTCTCCCCTGGGGAGACGACTGCACAGCTAATGACCGGTTCTCCAGCCTTCATCATCAGGCTGGTCCTCAGGAGACTCCATCTGGGGGTACAGCTTTGAGAGGGTCCGGAAGAGGGTGAGCTGGCCTGAAAGCCAAGCTGAGAGACAAACAGGTGACAGAAAGGTAAAACTTAGCCTAGAGAGGAGAAGGCTAAGGGAGGAAACAGTGTGAGGTCTTGATACAGAGAGAGTCGTTGTAGCTCCAGAGACCCAAGTGGGGGCCAGTCGGTGGCGGCCAAGAGGGTCAGAGTCAGGGTGGGGAAGACGTGGCTTGCACAGCGGGCCCAGCTTCCCCGTTTGTGGGAACAGGAAAGCAGAGGCTGCCGCATGGTCACGTATCGGGGGTTTCGGCAGACCCCGCGGCTAGGCTTGGTGGCCTCCGAGTCCAGTAAACCAAGGTCTGAAAAGCTCTTACTTTTCCCCCTAGGACTGAACACACACCGGCAGCATCTCCCGGCGGGGCAAACGAGGACTCCGAGAAGGCAGGACTCGACCCTCAGTGAAGGGGACCAGCCCCTTTTCCCACAGCATCACTGAAGGGCCTGAGACCCCAGGTCTGTTTGGAGGCTGCAGACCAAAGGGACCCACGCAAACACAACCCCATCGAGCTGCAGACATCACAGGCTTCTACGTTCTCTTCTGATCGGAGAGGCACGCAACTCAAATCCCAAATGGCCGGATCGTGGCGGAATCGATCACCAGGGGAAAGGCCAGCCTTGCGTGGTGGATACTCCCTCTGACCTGCGGCCCAGGGCTGCTGGGCTGCTCCGCGGGCCACTGCGTCAGAACCATCCTGTCTCTGGAGGCAGGGACCACGATGCCCTTAGACGGCGCAGGAAGCACACACACTGGATGGGAAGAAGGTATAGCCAAGGGTCTCCTGCATCGCGGTCAGCTGGACGTTCCCTGAGACCTGCCGGTTGTGAGGCTCAGGACTGTGAATTAACACACCCTCTTGGTGCGTCTTCTGCTCGTTAAAGATTGGGACCCACTGATCTCAGGGGTGTCTGCGCGCAGCATCACCAGATTCCCTCCAGGCTGGGTGCAGAATTTAGTTTGGGGTGTGAGAAGGTGAGAGGCAAAGAGGAGGTGAAGTTGGGTTTGTGATAAGACAGGGGAACAGATGCTGGGAGGTAGGAACAGGGGGTAAAAAACTATGGAAGAGTAAAAAGTTCTGGTTCTATCTTGCATATAAAGAAGTCCCCCTGGTTACAGGGCAGGAGTTCACTGGTCTTATTTCCTAGAACCTACGAGAGGGAATGACACATCGTAGGCGCCACACAGGGACTTGCTGAGTGAAGGAAGGGGTGGAAAGTCCACCGCGGCCGTGGCAGGTGCGCCGGACTCCGTGTCTGGCCGCTCCCAGGACGAGGCCCCGCACAGGCCTCCATGAGCTGGAGGGAGGGCATCCACCCGCCGATGCTGTGGCCGCCCAGAGGGCCCCCCACGGCCAGGTGAGTCCGGAGCGGGGTGAAGGGCTCTCATTAACTGTTCCTTTAACACTGGAGGAAGGGTGGGGATGCCATTACAAACAGAACTGGCCAAGCCAGCTGCTGCCTCGTCACCGGCACAGGAGCAGAGATGCCCTTCGTTCCCCTTGCGTGGCTGCCACAGAAGGAACCAGAGGCCCCTCTGAGGTCCGCGAGGCTCCACGCTGGCCTGGCCCCTGGAGAGGCAGAGACCTCATTCTCCCTCTCCTCGAACTGTGATCAGGGACACGGAGGAAATACCGGCTTCCTTCTCATTCTTTGCACGAGGTGGGATGGCCGGCAGTTTGCGGGGAGGCTGACTGCTGAATGTAGGGAACGTGGCTCTTCCCCCTTTGTTGTGTAGCCGCGTGCCTTGCGGGATCTTAGCTCCCCGACCAGGGATTGAACCCGCGCCCCCTGCAGGGAGGCACGGAGTCCTAACTGCTGGACCGCCAGGGTCGTCCTGGCTCTTCCTCTTTTTCCAGATTCCAGATCCACCGAGAAAAGTAGAAAGGTGGTCGTTGGGGACGATCAACCTCTGACACGGACCACGCCTCTGTCATCCTCCCTACGCGAAGGTGATCTTTCCCTCCGTTCTTTTATCGGTGCACTGGCAGGTCCTGTCTCGGATATGTCTGCCCCCGAAAGGACTACGCTTTCTAGGAACCCAGTGCCTCCATTTCCTCCTATTAACCCCCTCCCCACTTTTCCTGGACTGCAAGATTTTTAAAAAGCTACAACGAGACAACATTAATAGAGGACGCCAAGAATCTGCCTTTAGTGCATCCAAAAAACACTTTCCACAGACCAATGAGACGGTGTAAGCACAGTGGCTTTGTAGTTCAGGAAATAAATAAAATAACTGCAGAGAAAACTGCCTGCCTCGACCAGACACACTCAGGACGGCGGAGCCTGCGGTCACTGCCCTGCGTCACACAAGCTTGGATGCTCAGAAGGGGGCAGAGTCATGAAGCGGTGACACAGGCACTCGTGGGGATTCGCCAAACAACAGTGTCTCCTCTTCTAAGGGCTCTAATTATCCCACAATAACCACACCTCTTAAATTTATTCCCTAAAAGGTTTTTTTGGGGGGGCGGAGAGGGGTGAGGAGAGGAGGGATGACAGGGCGGGAGGTGGCTGTTTGGGTTAGAAAATGGCGTTGAAAGCTTCCAAGGTGTTCTGATCTCACTACCTGACGATCTGTAACGGGCACGTCCGTGACCCCATAAACACCTGCGTCACTTTCTTCCTTCACTAACCTACTTCCAACTCACCAGGAGACCGGTCAACAACTTGGTGTGCGTGACGCTGGGCCAGACAAGTCATTACTGGTTCTCTAGATGGGCCAGAGGAACACTCTGAGTCTGAAGGACCAGAGGAAGAAAGTCCCTTGTTGGGCTCTGAGTCCTTTTTGAGCATTATTCTATGACAGTAAGTGTTTTTGGAGGTGAGAAAGCGGTCTGGAAACGGATGTGGGCAGCATCAACCTCTTAACATCTACTGCAGTCTCACTGTTTTCTTCACTTTAATTGTCACTTAACAAGTGCTCGTTGGAGCCGTCACTGGGTGATGTTTCTAAGAAAGAATCTAGTTCATTAGTTGTCAACAACCTAGGTACCTCCTCACCTTGCCTATTTTCAGTACCCTCCCCAGTCCCATGAAGAGGGACACAAGAATGAAGGTGTAATTTGGGGGCATGAGCTTGAAACAGTCGGTTTATATTGATATCAACTCAGCCTGTATGGATCAAACAGGAATGGAGCAAAGGAAAGGGAAACTTGGTTCTAATGATATTTTGCTTATGAATTACCAAAATAAAAGTACACGCCTCCCCACAGCTGGGCCCTGATATTTGCTTTTTTTAAAATAGATGGTCATGGACACAAATTGAAAAATCGTGGTGATTTCCTTATAAGGATGAAGAAACTAAGAAATACAATTCCAGGTCCTCAGGAGCTCCTTGCTTTTGAATATTTCCTGGGGTGGCAGAAGTGGTGGCCCCCCTCAGCTGCGGCTAACAACCTGTGGTCCCTTGGGCACATCATTTAACCCTGCAGGCTTCTGTTTCCTCATCTGGATCATGAGTGAGGCACCTGGATAGATGATCTTGAAGATTCCTTGTGATTATGAAATGGGATGATTTGACCAAGCTCTGGACTCTGGAGAGAAAAAGTGAGGAACACGGATTTCTGTGGAAAGCAAGTGCCATGTCACTGGGAGGTTAATGAAGACCTGCTGGATCCTGGTCTGTCCCAGAAAGGGGGCAGATCTTCCTTTCGATAACAGGACCCCAAGGTTGGCAAGAGGTCACCTGGCAGAATTCAAGGTCTGAGATGCTAATGAGCTGCACTTCAGCTACTTGGGTGGTTTCCTTTGCAAATGACCGACCTCAGAGGAGCGCACACTAAGTATATTGCCTGAAATAAAAACAAACCACCCTCCGAGGGCTTCACTCTCAGTGGTGACAGCTACAAGGAAACGGGTCCGACCATGGTTATCGTGCTTTATTTAACCCAATAGAGCATTTTGTCTTTGATAAGCAGGTGTGTTGGTTCTATAACATCAAGTCAAATTTGAAGTTCACTGCCATCTTCTTTAGCTAAGCCCCAAAGCAGAAAGAAGTAAGGAAAGGGTCTACTCCCTGCATTTACATTCTAATATTTTTAGGAAGGGCGGGGAGATATTTGTTTTCTGAAGGCAAAGGTTCAGAGAAAAAATATCACTGGATCTTATTCCAGTTTAAACCTAGTTTCTTATTGTCCAGAGGAGCAGAATTTAGTGTCACTCCCAAATAATCATCTTTCCCAGATGATACTTTAATGTCTTAAAAAAAAAAAAAAAAAAAAAAGCAATAGGGCTTCCCTGGTGGCGCAGTGGTTAAGAATCCGCCTGCCAATGCAGGGGACACGGGTTCAAGCCCTGGTCCCGGGAAGATCCTACATGCCACGGAGCAACTAAGCCTGTGAGGCACAACTACTGAGCCTGCGCTCTAGGGCCCGCGAGCCACAACTACTGAGCCCGTGTGCCACAAGTACTGAAGCCCTCGCGCCTAGAGCCTGTGCTCTGCAACAAGAGAAGCCACCGTAATGAGAAGCCTGCGCACTGCAACAAAGAGTAGCCCCTGCGTGCTGCAACTAGAGAAAAGCCCGCATGCAGCAACGAAGACCCAACACAGCCAAAAATAAAATAAATAAATATATATATAAAAAAGCAATAGCATGCATTATATATACATATTCCCTCAGTAGTTCAATAAAGGTAAAAGTGGACAATTCCATTTCACAATGGAGAAAACTAAACAAAGAGAGATGAAATGACTTGCTCTAGATCACAGTCCTTCAGCTCTTGGTCAAGATGTCCACACACTTTAGAAGGAAAATGAAACTAATTCCTCTATCACATTCTTTAGATTAACTGGTTTTTAAACCTCTGCCCAGGGCATGAACTTTTGTCGGTTTCTAGCCCTAGACACTCAAATTCTTGACTTATGCACGATGTGAATACCTTTCTGTCTCAAATCCTGTACAGCCTCCCCAATCCTGACCTCCTCCTGTTCATGTCTCAGCAGCAAAGGCATTCCCTCTTTTAAGGCTACACCATCCACTTACTGAACATTTTTACGGCTTTGTGCCCTGTCCCGTACATTAGTGCATAACCTAATCCTGGG
Organism: Monodon monoceros; assembly: GCF_005190385.1. Taxonomy (NCBI): domain Eukaryota; kingdom Metazoa; phylum Chordata; class Mammalia; order Artiodactyla; family Monodontidae; genus Monodon; species Monodon monoceros. The sequence continues at coordinate 20,619,897 of NW_021703778.1, forward strand.
ACAGCTGGGAAGGCAGGCATGGGGGCTGCTGCCCTGGGGCTGGGGACACGCAGGACAGATCCTCACACACACTACTCCAGGCGCCAGATAAGAGGCTTAGAAGAGGGTTTGATTCCATCCGTCCAACCTCCATCCCCTTCAGTCCATCAGTTTTCACCTCTCGCTGGCCTCTTCCTTTCCTGCCCTGTTCCGCCTCCTCCTGAATCTAGAAGTATGTTTACGTTTCTCCATCTTAAAATTTTTCCTCCTATTGACCCTGCTAGACTTTGTAAAAGAAACCACTACATTTCATGAAAGTGTCATATGTCAATACATAATTCCCGCCTCCAGGCTCACATCCGCCCTCCTCTCACGGCCTCCGGAACCATGACATCCCTGCCACCGCTGCAGTGATTGGCCGCTTGGGGGTGAACCGCCTGCCCAGTGGCGAAACTCAAATGCCTCTTCTCTGCGCTCACCTTCATCTCCTTCCTGCTTGGTTCCCCGGATACCAGGCTTCCCCGGAGCTCCCTTCCCACCACCTGGCTCCTCCCGACTGTCCCCAAACATGGTTCTCAGCCAAGGCTTCACCCCCCAGGCCCCTGCTCTGCTGTGTTTGGTGATTCTAGCTCAATGATCCCACCCAGGCCCCACCTGGCTGACATCTTCCCACCTCCCCGCCTCTGCAGCTGACCCAGGGCAAGGTCGAGGATCAGGGAACCCATCTGCTTTGGGGATGTATTTAAATGAAAGGCCAGTTCGCATGTGCCTCAGCTCAACGTGTATAAAACCAAACCACCTTCCACTATAAACTTTTCCTGCTCCCGGCTGCCCTCTCTCTACTAATGAAAGCGCTGTCCTACTGGTCCCCAGGCTCAATACACTTCCGTCTTCAACTCCTTCCCTTTGTCTCGCTCACATCCAATTGGTACCCAAGTGCCACCACTGACACTCTTGCGCTCAAAGTCCTTACATGGCTCTTCACTGCCTGCAAGAGGAAGTTCTAGCTCCTCAGCCACGGCTTTCAGGGCCCTCCCTCCCTGGTTCCTATTTCCCATCCATCTCCTGCTGGTGAAAAGTGAGATGCATTTCCATTTGCTGACTGAATGCTTTTTCTGTGTTTTCTCACGCTTGACACATCTGATAAATCTCCCATTTCTACCTCCCCAAATCCTATCTGTCTTATAATTTTGGCTCCAACGGCAACTCTCCTGTTAAAAGTTACCCTCATTTCCTCAAGACAGAACCTCTGCTGTCACTGACACCTTGTGCCTTATCTGATTCCTGCTCTTCAACCAGAAGAGTCCAGGTTGGGGCATTTTGCTTATTTTTTTTTTGCATGTGACCACTGCATCCAGTTTAAGGGATTAAGCCACATACAAATGAAGCATTTATATTTTGCCGCTTTTAAGTCTTAAAGCGTGGACCTTAGATTATAAGCCTCTGGGAAGTTGTGACTAGAGTCAAGTTTTGTTGCTTTTTCCATCTAATATAAAACACAATTAAGCACTCCATACATGCTTTTACTAGTGCCAGCAATGATAACATGGTTATATCAGACAGCAACATAGATAATTTGGGAGGCGGGGGAGTCTCACTCAGTGGCTGCGTTGTAGAGAAGACAGCCTCTGAGCTCACACACACCTCACAAGGGGCCATGACGTGGACCTGCACACGATGCAGGAGGCTGTGCAGGGCAATGTTTACACTGAATCACGGACACAGCACAGCCTCCAGAGCCACTGAAGCAAACACGTGGAGAACGAGAGCCCCTATCTAAAAATATTGAAAAAGTGCACCCCGAACAAAGCAGGACCGAAGTCCTGAGTGACTGACAGCCCTACGAATGAAGGATGGGATGTGTCCACCCCCGGGGCCAAGCTTGCAGAAATCCAAGCTCTGCGGCAAAGGGGAGGACCATACGTTATCGTCACCCACTCGGCGGGGCAGCTTTAGTTAAGCTTTAAATTAGCTCAGGACTATTAAGAGACTGCGCCAGGGCAGGGGCATCTCATCGACTGCGCAGGGCAGCCCGGCCACCGTGCGAAGCTGTTCTGATGGCAGGCGCTGAGATGACTCTGGCAGCTCAGGAAACGAATGAATGAGACAATGAGCTGCGGTTCTGCTATTTGGACCAACAGACTTCTCATTTCCTTGACGGTAAGGGAAATTTAAAGGTAATTCCACATCAAAACGCCCAGCACATGCAGGGGCCGTCAAAACTCCAGTTGGGAGGTTTTGCATGCTTTTTCTTTTTTAAACCCTAGAAGCAGAATGATGAATGCCAAATAAAGAAGCATTTACTGGAAAGATGGACCACTCCCAGTGATTATGTTTTAAATGCCTAAGGACTTTTGAAATATTTGCTTTTCATGAAATGCCTCTGTTGAGAAGCCACGGAGCAGAAGTGCCAAGGACACCTTCCTCTTTTTTCTGGTTTTGCCACTTAGCAAATCTAATCTAACGGTGGATACTATTCTCAGAGCTCTTTGTTGCATTAAGTGTATAGAAAAATGGTACAGGTTACAGAAGAGGGAGAAAGTAGAGAAAGATCTCTCCTTTCCCCACCTTGGTCTAATTCACAAAATTTCAGCATAAGGTATACAAAAAAGTTGGTCATGAAAAGTTTTTTTTTAAAGGGTGTAGAAGCTATAGTTTATATTTAAAGACTAATAACCAAATCCTTTTACCACAGTGGGAATTTAGTCAATACGTCTTTTAAAAAGCTAATGTTAAAATATAAACGACATGAGGGCAGGGGTTTGGTCAGCTTTGTCCACTGGTGTTTCAAATGCCTGGAATCGTTCCAGGTACATAGTAGATGCTCAATACATATTTCTTGACTGAATGAAAAGAATATATCAGGAAATTATAGTCACTCTAGTGACATTTTATTTATGGAACATTTTACATAATGTTCAATCCCATTAGCAATGCTGAAAATAAAGCGAGCCCCATAATGTCGAGAACAAGTTAACATGTGGAAACCTTCTAGAAAAAAAAAAGTACAAAAGGGTAAAACCTACAAAAAACAAGCAAAAAATGGAATGTCCATTCTCTTTCTGTAGCAATGAGGATGTAAGACTGTTTGACGGATTCAACCCCACAAGTAAAGAGCTGATTTTAAAAACCAACTTGCTTTCTGCTTGATGACGACACTTTAACGTGTAGCTAACGAAGGGGAAAACTCGACTGCCTGAGATTCACTTGCTTGATAATAAGCAATGAGGAAAGACAGGCCTAAGGGGAAATGTGGGCAGGTAAGAGACCCAGGTAATTTCCAAATGAAGAATGGATCCCTGAATTAATAACACGCTGAAGAGCAGCATAGGAAAAAAATACCCCCAAAGTTAAATGGGACCCTGCTTCATGGACCCTGTTGGAGGCCCACCTGAGGGCGGTTGGCGAAGCACACGGAATTTAGAGCGCGTTTGAGGTTGGTCTTTCAAAAGCCCATATCAGAGGAGATGGTTCTTTTCAAGTGAAATCCCTTTATCTGACCTGAGACTCTTACTTATTCTATATCACGACATCAGAATGTTTTGAAAGCCAATCTTCGTAAAATTATTGGAATAAAAACCCTGCTTTCTATGACCTTGTTCTAATGTGCACTGGTATTGATTCATTCTTCAGAAACCTGTCAGACCTGAACATCCACCTGGCAGGGGCGCGGACTACGCCACACGTCACCACGACAGACTCAGGGTCCTTAGGGACGTGTGCGCTGAGCTAGACGGAACACGCGGCTTTCAAATCTTTCTCTCTGAGCATTTCTACTTGCTGTTCAACTGAAGTAACACTTGAAGTATGCATGACACTGTGCATGACACACTGTTCCAAATGCAAGAGGGGTTACGAGTAAAGAAACCGTTCCTACTTTACAGGACTTACTATCTAGAAGGTAGAGAGACAAGCGCCCCAACAACCAGCCTGCGAAGGAAATAAGTGTTTTAGAAGAAGGAACGTCCTTTGACAGTACAGGAGGGCAGACTTGAGGCACTGATGGACCATTGCTTCCCCGCTCAACGGTTCCTCTTTCCCTCCAATCCGCCCTCAGGGAGCTTCTAATACAGCTCCTTACCAAGGAGCCTGCGTGTGACCCAGGTTTAGAATGACGTACGTATTTATATTAGAAATACACTGTGGAAGCAATTAATTCTTTCCGGAAGGCTTCATGGTGGAGATGACATTTGCACTGATTCTTAAGAGAGAAGTATGAGACTACTAAAAGCAATTTTTATTAATTACTAGAAACCTTTTTTTTTTAACTGCTGCTTAATCTATGGAAAGCAGTATAAACTATACTTTTTATAATGTGCGTTAAAAACACCGATTTTAGACCTACTCATGAATCTTCCCAACCATTGACACTGTAATAAAGGAGTGATGTAGGAGGTTTTCACAGGAGGAAATTGGAGAGAAGATATTCAAGGCAGAGCAGCCAGTAGGTTTAACAAAGGCAAGAAGGCCGACAGTGTGTTTCGGGGAGGAAGAATCCCAATGTTGCTGGAGGGTAGACTGCTGGGGGCTGGGGGGCCGCGGCAGTTCTGGGGAGAAAGGATGGAGGCGGGTCAGGGAGCTCCCTGAAGGCCATGCTAAGGAGTTTGTCCTGCTCTAGCTAAGACCACAGTGAACCGCGTGAAAGTGTCTGAACCGAGCTGTTGGCTTTGTTAACAGTGTGCAAGATGGAGCTGGTGGCGGCACTAATGGGACAAAAGGAGCTTCACCCGGGGGGGTGTCAATGGGAGAGGAAAAAAGATGTTTCAGAGAGAGAACCGACTGGACACGGTGACTGATGGGATGACAGTGAACCAGAGGCTGGCTGCAAAGGTCACTTCACCGACTTGAGCCTGGGTCAGTGAGAGGCGGAGGGTGTCTCAACGGGGATGAGAGGCGGTGGGAACAACAGGTTTCTGGAAGAAGGTTGGCTTCAGACTCCCCGAGGTCGTGGCATCACTCGGCAGCCTGGGGAGATGGCCTCCCCCAGCGCCCTCTGTCTGTGCCTCTCTCCTGGCCCCATCAGACTCCAGCGTGATACTACTGCCCCCGCATGTGACGGCTTGGACAGGGCAGTGCAGGCCCAACTCATTTTCATGGGCTTGCCCTGCCTAGCAGAAGGCTCCGGAATGTGGGCTAGGTCTGCCTGTGAATCCATCTCTTCCCACGATGCGAGTTCTCGTGTGACACACGTGCAGAGACACTTAGTGGGGGGACAAAACCTCTCGTAACACTGAAGGGCTCTGGGATGACTCGGAGGATAACTTCCGGGTCCCCAAAGCTCATCCAGCCCGGTGATAGTGGTGGGTGACACTGGAGGGGCCCACTTGCTGGCCCTCCTTATGTGAGGAGCCCGGGAAAGGTCTGAATCCCACGGAAACACCCCCGGTCTCTGTTCCCCTCAAAGAGTCCACAGGAAGCTTCACAGCCTGCAAGGAGGCGGGCCGTGCCTTGAAGATGGGAAAAAATACTGCCTAGACTTCAGAGTGAAAACTATGTGAAAAGCCAATGGTAGGAATGGAAAAATGCTCCCTAGCATTTTAAAATGCCTTCCACTGTCGACAGAAATTATCTATTATCCTGAAGCGTTCACTTGACTGAGTGCACTTACAGAAGCATTTGGAGAATTTTAAAACATCCTTTTATAAAAAAAAAAAAGAAAGAAAACAGAAGAAGGTCAGTGGAATAATGTGGTACATGAATGCAACATTATGTTTCAGACAGTAAATGCCAGAGAAATGTTCGCGTGTGGTAATGATAACCCTCTTGCGCAAGTTCTCAAAATTACCAGGCAAAGGCAACAAATCTACAAGCTGGGTAGAAGACAGATATTATCTTTCTTTAAGACCTAGCCACATGCCTTACAGACAATTTGCCTCTTTATACCAATATCGAGACTCATGCCTCAAAAACAGGTTGAAAATCGGGTAAGAAGAAATGACCCAAGAATTAATTAACTAAATACGAGACTGAAGTAAACAAAGGAAAAATTATCATATCAAAATGAAAGACAAGAAACACGATTAAATTAGGCTTCAAAAGACCTCAGAGAAACTCATTAAAGGCATAACATGCATTTACCTGGTTTTTATTTTTTCATGATTTAATTTCTAATTTTATTCCCTACCATCTGATAATTGGAAGAAACACTTATTCTAACCATGGGCAACTGAGATGATTTTTCTTTTTTTGTTTTAATTTTTAACTCTGCTTTCTTTGAGAAATGTTCTCAAAGGTTGAATCATTTCATCACCAAAATGACTGAGATGATTTTAATGTTTATTTCAAGGCCAGGAGACAAAGAAACCTATTTATTGCTGAAGGGGATTTTTTTTTTTTAATTAATGCTTAATTTTTTATGTCTTAAAGCACAGACCGTTTAAAATCATTTATAATGATGCTGTAGGGAGCTTGTTCCTGGGTATGCAAAACAGAAATGATAAATTTACAATTATTAAAAAAATTAATAGTTTTGAGGACTGAGTTGTCCCTTTACTTTCTAGATGGATTTGTCTGAAGCATAAGAGACATCTATCTTTAAAAACAGGGTAAAAACAAGGCCTGTGCAGGAGGGTGGGCTGAAGCTTTGATTCACTTTACAGTTTGAACGGACTGGTTCACGGTTCAACTGGAAGCCCTGTTTTTCATTATTTAGAAAATAAAAAATCATATTGGCCTTGGGACCAGCTTTCTTTCCCTTTTATTTCCTGGGAAATTGCTCTGATGAAGTGGAGAGTCATGAATTCTTACTAACCACCTTTCCTGTGACTTTGAAAGAGTCCCTGGTGGAAATTAGACAAATAATTTACTTGCACTTAAATGCCAGATTTTTTTTAGTTACACTTAAGAAAAATAATTGAAACGTAGATTTAAACCGTTTCTGCTGCTACACTTCAGCATTCTAATCAAATACTTTCAGCTCTTATGCAAAGCATTCCTCAACAGAGAAGAGAAAAACCACTCTCCCTGACACCTCTGTTGGCAGAATTTCCGGAAGGGCCAGACACCACGTTAAGAGCAGAGGGAAGGACGCTTGGCTGAGGTGGGAAGAAAGAAAATGCATCTCAGCACACATTTTCCCTTTCATTCAGTTCTCAGGAAGAAGCTGAAAATGGTCAGATATGTTTCAAGTTCCTTAAATATTCTGGCTATCTTCTTAGGCTTTTGAGTGCCCTGCATTTTAAGAAGGTCACTACGTATTTGTGCTCCTGACCATACTGGATGGAATGGATCCATGTACATGGACCTTCTCTCTTACCCCTCACCCTTCACCTCTCACCTCTCCCTCCGCCCCTGCTCAGCACCACGCCTTCCACGTGAGGCTGTGATCGTGCCAGGCCTCCTCCTGCCTCACAGCCAGTACTTGCTCTGTCCTCTGCCTGGACACCCTTTCTCTGGATTATCTACGTGCTTCCTTCACTTTCCTCAGGTTTCTGCTCAAACGCCACCTTTCCAGAGGGGGCAAGGCTTCTTCAACCCTTTGCACTCTCTCCATCTTATCCTGCCCGGTCTCTCTGCTCACAGCGCTTGCCTGGCACACACGACTGCGCATTGTCCGAGTTCCCCTAACAGACTGGGAGACTCCCGGGGGCGGGGAGTGTACATATCCTTTCACTGCTGGGTCCCCAGCACCCAGGCCAGCGCCTAAGGCTATACAGACGCTCAGAGCACTAACTGTCAATTATAATATCGACACTGATCAGCTGGCAGACACTTTTGCACTTGGCTTCTTAAACCCACGAGCCTTCTTAAAGGAGAACAAGATGTTCGAGTTATCAATTCTGATTCTCTGGAATGTCCTGGGCACATATATATGCCCAGATATCACAAAGGAAGAATATATTTTCGTAAAGTCGAATGAACCTTGCCAAGCAAACAACAGGCCACATACCCTTAACCCAAATGTCCATCACGAGAATGGCCACTTCTGGAACAGCAGAATAATTTCAGTGTTAACTACAATAGTAAACTCTTTAAGGGCTGATGGGCCAAACGGTGGACTCTGGCTCCTCGCCATATAAGGAAAAGTCTTCACAGAAAAAAGAGTTTTCTTTTTTCTCCACCTTGTTACCAACCATGTGGTGAGTTTCTGCTGATTTCTCTAAATGCAAGGGAGTCAAGGCTGAAAGCCAAGGTTGGAAACATTACAATCATTGACTTTTGCCAAAATAAAGTCAATATTGCTTTCTCTTAAAAAAAAAAAAAAAAAAAGCCAATCTTCTTCCTTTTCATATGAACAATTAAAAAAGCATTCAGATTTTGAGGGATGTTTAGTTGTTTCACTCTGAACAAAATATAGTTAAAAATACCAGCTGCTGACTAAAGATCCATGTATAAATGTATAAAATGCATGTACAATGCTCTGTGCTGTTTTTAAATTTTTATTGGAGTAGAGTTGATTTACAATGTTGTGTTAGTTTCAGGTGTACGGAGTCTGTGCTGGTTTAATGTCATCTTTTCACAGTCCTCACAGGGAGACGATAATTCTCATTTAAAACACTTTTCAAGCTGATTTCTAAAACAGATACATTAGCGAGATCAAATATTTAATTTGTTTTTAAGAAAAAAAATCACTATTATTTTCATGAGCGGGAATATACCATGTCAAAAATGTGTATGTCTTAAAAAGGATTTAAATAACCAGTTTATGTTTTGCATTAGAGTTATAACTTAATCTCTTGAAAAAAACGACAAAGCTGATGTCTCAGGAATATTATCTGTTGCACGAAATGAGGCCCACATGTAGTCATGGTACGTTTTTGAAGACATTTCAAGAATGAAGGCAACGTCCCATGTGCTGTTGCTTTGAGATGAGGTGGAGGATACAACTTCCAGCCTCTCCTAAACATCTCTTAGGTTTCTCCCTCAAAACTGTACTCAGAAGGAAATGTGTTAGAAACACAATGTTTTGTAAACAAATCAAGGGCTGTGGCAGCTTCACTGCTCCCTGAAGTTGGAAGCCTTAACAAAGCTGGTCCGCCAGGTGCTGTAGCTTTCCTTCTCCATTTTTCTGAAAGAAATCTCCACACTATGACATAAAAGCGTGTTGGACAGTTAGCTCATCTTTTGGGAGCAGCCGATAGAGGGCCCTGGGGGTTCCAGTTAGGAGGGGGCTTGTACGTTGTTCAGGCCAACTCCTCCACGTACCAGAGGAGAAGGTGAGATCATCCATCAAGGCCCAGAAAACACAGAGAGGAAGGCAAGCCAGCTAAACGCTTCTTAAAAAATAAATCCCGGTGTCTAAGCAACCACATTAGGTCTGGCTCCTATGAAAACGAAAACGGCATCTGCCTTTGAATAAGGCAACAGAATTTCTGAGGGGGGGGGGGGGGGGAGAAAAAAAACCACTTTAAATGACACGGCCCGGAATGGGACCACAAAGGAACAACAAAGATGGTCCCCTCTAGGCCACGGTGTTGAAAATCAAATGTAAAGGATGGAGCTGGTGTGAAATATCATGACGAAGATGATTCGGGATTTTGAGATTTAACAGAGAATTCTTAAATTGCTAAACCAAAACCAAAACCACCACCACAACAACAAAACAAACAGGAGAAAAGAGCATTCCTGAGAGACTTCCTCATCTTGGGGAAACCTCACGAGGACTGAAGCGACAGCACATTTTTCAAACAAAATGAATGTGCGAGAATCAATACCAGGGTAGACTCCCTCGCAAAACCTTTTTTCTCATTTTATCCTTGGAGGATAAAAACACACACGCTCAAACTTTGTTTCTTTAAAAGATACGTGCACCCCTATGTTCACAGCAGCACTATTTACAATAGCCAGGACATGGAAACAACCTAAATGTCCATCAACAGAGGAATGGATAAAGAAGATGTGGCACATACATACAATGGAATATTACTCAGCCATAAAAAAGGACGAAATAATGCCATCTGCAGCAACATGGATGGACCTAGACATTATCTATCTAAGCGAAGTAAGTCAGAAAGAGAAAGACAAATATGCATGATATCACCTATACGTAGAATCTAAAATATGACACAAATGAACCTATCTATGAAACAGACTCACAGATATAGAGAACAGACTTGTGGTTGCCAATGGGGGATTTGGGGAGGAATGGACTGGGAGTTTGGGATTAGCAAATGCAAACTATTATATACAGAATGGATAAGCAACAAGGTCCTCCTACTGGACAGCACAGGCAACTACATTCAATAGCCTGGGATAAACCATAATGGAAAAGAATATAAAAAAGAATGTATATATGTGTATAACTGAGTCACTTTGCTGTACAGCAGACATTAACACTGTAAATTAACTATACTTCAACGACAAAAAAATAAATTAAAAACAGGCAAACTAAAAAGGAAATTAAAGAGGTAATTAAGCCTGGTGTCCGGCTCGGTCTGAACGCGTCCACCCTGCACTTGGCACTGACCCCTGTGTCCCGTCTCCCAGAGGCAGGATGACCCCTTACCGGGACTGGTGAGGGCTCCTAGGGCGCTGCTCGTGGTGGAGAGAGGATTTGCATTGGTGGTAGTGGCTGAGGTCTGGGCTGCGGCTGCAGCCGCCGCCAGCGTTGCCAGGTTCTGTAGCTGTAAAGCATTCATGCCTGTGGGGTGGGGGAAGAGAGAGGCAACGTCAGCAATAGGCCCACTTCACCCGTTTCCAAAAAGAGAGGGCAGGGGACACGGGCAGAGAGCTCCGGGATGGCACACTCGCCCCAGCTGCCCTGGGGACTCGTGTGTCACCACGCAGCCTGTGCCAACCCAGCACCCTCTTCCTAACGCCTCCTCCCAGGCTGCGCAGGTCATCCGAAAAGATAAGCAACAGGTTTCTGCGTGGACCATGGACAGCAGGGCCTTCCACCTCGTGGCTGTCAAGAAACTGTGAGATCCGGGCTTGGACAGCTGGAGTTTCAGGGGAAACTCTCCATCCCTAAACTCGACAGGTACACGTATGAGGTATTACAGAAGAAATGATGTTTTATTGCTCTGAAGCTGCACTGATTCAGTTTCCTGGCTCTATTAGCTGTGTGACTCTGCACAAATTTCTTAACCTCTCTGTTTCCTGAGTCAGTGGTAACAGTTACTGTACCTTCCCTCACATGGTGGTTGTGCAGATTAAATAACTCGATGAATGAAAATTACCCAGCCTAATAACTGGCATGATGTAAGCCCCCAATAAATGTTAGCAACTATTGTTGCTGTTACTATTATCGACCCTGAACTTCTCTCTCCAGGTTTATTTTGAATGTGAACTTGAAATCGCGTCCATGATTTGCTGAATCAAAGAATGAAAAAAAGTGGCAGTGCCATAATACCTTTATTTGTAAAATGTTTGTGTCTGCATCTTAAACGTATCTGTATCTGAAAGAGGATCTACTTTTTAGCTAGAATGAATCGAGGGCTAACGAAAATTAAGAAGTGAATAGCAGAGAGAAAGGAAACTCAGCTGAGAGGTCTGGGGCTGATCCGTCACGGGGGTGCTGGCAGGCCCTGGGGGGCTCGGGCCTGGAGCCTGTGCCGTGTACACTTTTAGTATCTTTTCTCCCCCTCCTTCTGTTTCTCAGTACACAGGTTCTCTGCACAAAGTCTTCTTCCGTGATTCCCTTTACCCCCACGTACATTCAAGAAGCAGGAAACAATGGTCCTCTCCTCATACAGAGGAATTTTACACAGAAAGATATGGGAGTTAAGTCATCGGCTTAATTTTACCTTCTTCTTATGTCTCAAATCCGGGTACTCAACACACGGCTGCTGAGCAAATATAACCTCTATAGCCGGAGACAGCGGTCTGACAACAGTGCTGGGTGGGGACGGGGCGGTGGATGGAGGGGCAAGAGAATGTTCTAGCAACACAGCTGCGAAGCCCCTGGCCACCATGTGGAGCCCTGTCTCAGCTTGGCTCAGAGCCCGGCTGCCAGGCTCACTTACCCTGCTCCTCCGTCCTGGCTGCTTCAGTCAGGACTTATTTCTACTCAGAAAAGAGTTCCCCAAGTCCATGCTGCAAAACGGGTTCTCATTTTGCTCAAAATGATACACTACCTTCTTGCAGGAGGCACCCAGTCCTGTGGCTTACGGTAAAAGCCAGCACCCGTTTCTCAAACCCACGTAGTTCCTGGGGATGCTGAGAAGCAGGACAAAGCATTGGGGGCATCCTGTGAACGTGACCCCGCTCCATCGAGCAGGGGACACTGGGAACAAAGCTCTCTCCTCCCCTCAGATCAGGGGTCAGACACGGTGGTTCTGATGAGACCTTGGGAGTGGAAAAAGCCCAGGGCCTATTTTTCAGGTTTGCTTGAGGAAAACGGAGCTGGGGGAACAGGGCTTGAGTGCAGACCCCATCGGACCCTCCCCCTCCCGCCCCTACCCAGGGGGCGGCTCCTGAAAGCAGCTGAACACACTCATGCTGGCATGACCAGGGGCCGTGCCTGGGGTGATGCTGCTGGGCGGGGGTGTGTGGGGGGCAGTGTGTGTGTGTGTGTGTGTGTGTGTGTGTGTGTGTGTGTGTGTGTGGTGCACCAGCACGGACCGGCCTGGCTGCCACGGCCCCTCTAATGTGCTAAGGACGTAACGCAGTCGACCAGACACCGTCACCAACAGACGGCTGTGCAGACAAGAGGAGGGTTTAGCACCGACATTAAAGTCTGCACATCTGGCAACGGGTAATGATCAGCCGAGCACCCTCCTCAGCCTGGGCCGGAGGGTCCCCCAGGGCACCTGCTCTGGCCTGCCTGGCGGAGCCACGGCCCAATCCTGGGGCTGGAAGGAGCTCAGCCCGCTCATCTGGGTCAGAGCCTCACAGAGCCTCCAGAGGCTGAGGCACGTTCCCTCGGAGGGTGACTGACGGTCTGTGTCTAATGCGCACTTTCTGCATGTTATCTGTAAACTCCCCCATCGCTGTTCCGAACTGCGGATCCATGGAAGATGAATGAACAGGGCAACACACAGCATGAAATGTTCCCACGCTGCTATAAAGAGCACTGTTGGGACTTCCCTGGTGGCGCAGTGGTTAAGAATCCGCCTGCCAATGCAGGGAACATGGGTTCGAGCCCTGGTCTGGGAAGATTCCACATGCTGCGGAGCGACAAAGCCCGTGAGCCACAACTACTGAAGCCTGCGTGCCTAGAGCCCGTGCTCCACAACAAGAGAAGCCACCGCACTAAGAAGCCCACGCACCGCAATGAAGAGCAGCCCCCACTACAGCAACTAGAGAAAGCCTGCACGCAGCAATGAAGACCCAACACAGCCAAAAATAAAACAAATTTATAAAAAAAAGAGCGCTGTCTACAGACCCAAACAAGGTTTTCCTCTGTTCTTAGTTCTTTAGTATCTACAACAGCTTCAAATATTGACTGTTTCCCTCAACCGTTAATTAATCCCTTCTACAAACACTTATTAGGACCGTGTGTTTTCCTCATCTCACCCACGACACTCAGTGCTGTCCCGGAGTCCCGCCGTCCTCTCCCTGTGTGCCCCCTTCCACCCCTCACCCCTGAGGGGCTGCCCCGCTCAGCCCCTCCCCGCCTCCGCTGCCAAGGCCGGGCTCTGGGGTGCCACACCGGGCAGGGCCAACTCTGTCCAACCACCGCCCTGCACTGAGGGGGAGAAAACAGACCAAAGGAAGCAGAGATGAAGCTGGGAAGGAGAGGCCGTGGTGACCCCAGCATCTGAAGGAATGGGGGGACAGGGGAGGGAGGGGGAGCATTAGATGGAGAGAAGCAGCAGGAGGACCCACAGGTGCCGCCCGGCCAGCCAACCGTTACCACGTGGCCGCGACAGGCCAGAGCCGGGGCCCACACCCAGAATTAAGTGGGGAGAACAAGACATTCCCCGCCCCAGGAGGCTGCTGGAGATCAGAACGGAGGGGAACCAGGGACTGGGGACAATCCAGTCCATTTCTGGAAACAGGCCTGGATCCAGAAGCTCATTCTCATGCGTCTTTGGTGTTTGTTTCTTTATTTTTAACATCTTATTGGGGTATAATTGCTTTACAATGGTGTGTTAGTTTCTGCCTTATAACCAAGTGAGTCAGCTGTACATAATACATATATCCCCATATCCCCTCCCTCTTGCGTCTCTGGTCTGACAGGGATGAGAAGAGGACGGGGGAGCGCTGGGCGGCTGTGGAGCTGAAGAGGCAGGGCCGTCCTCCTAGTCTGTCCCTTCGTGGCCCTCCGTGCGGGCTCCGGGAGGCCCCCCTCCTCTCCTCCTCACTTTTCTGGGTGCAGTCCTGTTCCCAGCCCCGACCCCGACATTCCTCCCTTCGACCTGTCCTGTGTTCCTCGGGCCTGGAAGGCACAGCTCTCCCTGCTGGTGACAACAGTGACAAGGACCCCGTTTACTGGAGGCAGCACGGGCTCCGCCTCCAGGACATCTGGGCTCCAATCGGGCTCGGCCTCCCCTCTGCCAGCCTCCCTGGCCTTGAGCCCATTAACTGTCTGCCTCTTGGATTTCTTGGCTGTGAAGTAGGTGTAAAACTGAACGGACCTCGAGGGTAAAGAGAGTAAATGCTTCGTACACTTGAAGCTAAAGAACAACTCCCAGGGCAGAGCAGACTCTTATCAGCTGGATAATAGTCACAACAGCATCACCCCCCAGTAATGAGGATAATGGCACCAAAGACAAAGCACGTGCCGGACACACTAATCAGGCTTAGTTAGTATTTGTAACAAACCCACGTGATGTTGGCACTCTCGCAGTCCTACGCGCCACAGAGAACACGGGAGGTCAGAGGCCTGGGGACAGGAGGCTGGTTCTCGGTCCCGCCCTGCCCCCCGAGCCTCCCCACGCCTGTGCCTCTGTCCCTCTTGGTTCCCACCTGGGAAGTGTGGGGGGGCATGGGGAGGCAGTGAGAGGAGGGAAGGGGTGACGCACACAGGGCTTCACAGGAAAGGGGCCGGGACATCAGATGTAAACGTCCACCAGCTCCTGACACTTGCCCATCATGGCCTTGCTCCTTCTGATGAAATCTCAGCAGAGAACGGCCGTGGGTGAGGGATGCTGCCTGGCATGAGCACGCGTGGGTCCTGGTTAGCAGGAGCCCAGGGTGCAAGGATGCGTGTACAATGGTGCCCCTGCTTGGCTTCCGGGCACCTGAGCCCCAGAGGAACTGAACCTGTGATCTGCGTCAGCAGCTAAGAACCCAGCTAACCAGGCACTAGATCTTGTCTTGAACTCAATCAACCCTTCAGTTTCTTACCCTCATTTCCTCTCCCCTCCATGCTCAGAATCGAGACATTACAGACCCCGGCCCACGCATCCTCGGGGAACGGTGGGCCGCACCCTCTTCTGAACACTGAGCGGGTCACGTGGCAGCTTCCCTCCTGCTTGTCACTTAACTCAGGGGCTCTTCACTGGAGCTCTCCCCTGATGAGATATGGGCGGGGGGGGGTGGTGGTGTCTCTGAGCTCCCTGAAGTTTTATGAAAAAGCATGTGTATGATGGATGCACTTTTTTGGCAGCAGATCCTAAGAAGCTGGAGGACTTCCAATGCCTCTAGATAGCCTAAAAGTGATGCACGTGAGTCCTGGTAGAAAACCATCGAACAAAGAGGCCTGGGGTTGGTGGTGGCGACAACAGGAATCGAGAAGAGATCAGAGCTCGGGAGTGATGGCGCAGAGAATGCAGAAAAAGGATGAAAGAAGATGGCTCTTTCTCCCCCTCAGAACCAAGATGTATACACAGTCAAGCCAACGAAAGAAAACAAAACCAACTAGAGATTCTCCAAGAACATGTAAGCTGGTGGCTGACACCAGGGCAGGTCCCACGCCAAGGCTGGAGCTAGGAAACTGGGGGGCAGCACGCACGTGGGGACTCGACAGGTGCACCTGCCCACCTCCCGTGGGTCTCGCTGCGCCTGGACGTGGGCCATGGGGCCACAGAGGCACCTGTTCCCTGCACGGTGTCCTCTGTCCGGCCAGGTGGAGGCCCGAGGCCCATTCTCTAGTCCATCCCCCCAGAAAGAAACCGTCCCAGGGAGGACACCCCTGCACTACTCCTGGGCCTTCTAAGCACTGCTAACATCGGCAAATCACAGGGGTGCATCTGGGGTTCCGTGAGAGCCTGGGCAACTTTCGTGGGGCAGAATCTCTGGACTCTTCACCGACAGCAGCGCACGTCCTCCGTGACGGGTGCTTTGTCTCTTCCCGCCCCGGATGTTCCCAGAGCCAGAGGCTCCTCACCTGTAGTGTGGACATCTCCCCTCCCCCCTCCCCTCCCCTCCCATTTAGGGAAGGGGCTTGGGGGCCACGCTGCTGCTGGGAAAGGCGTCTGTCCCACACTGGGAAAGCGGCTTGCAAGCTTCGTGGGGACACACCCCGAGCTTCATCCGCTACCTCAACTGTACCAGGCTCTCCGGGTACCCACAACACCGTCTCTCCAGACCTCCAGCTGCTGCAGACTCAGCCCCTGGACGGGCAGAGTTACCCACGAGGGCCCGGCCAGTCCTGGGCCCCCCAGGCTGTCTGAGAGGGGTTGTCTGCCCCTGCTGACTCTGAATTCACATTTCTGGTTGTTTCTCCGTCTGTTTCTGTTGTGAGCACACCCTGTCCTGTCGTCCTCCTCCGTTCCTTCCACAGCGCCTCTGCTTTTCCACCCACCAGCCCATCTCATCACGGCTCCTCCCACACGAGGATCCTGAAAGGGCACCGGACGGGAGGCGTGGGGTGTGTGTGGGTGCGTGATGCTGATTCTGGTTTGGCAAATAGCTCTTCTCTGAGAAGAAAACCACCCCCATTTAACCTCACAAAGCACGCTGCTCGGATGGGCACCCGTCAAACCAGGGGCAACAATCTGGGTGACGAGAAATGCAAAACACTTAGATGAGTTTTAGGAAATCCGACAGTGTGCCGAGATCGAGAGGGCTAAAAAAAAAAAAAAAAAAAAAATTGGGGGAATACAGGGCTTCAACTTTTCACTCATTACTCAGGAAAAGAAAACCCTTCTCCAAACGAAGAAATTATGTACCAAACAGATACACATTATGCCTACTTGAAACTTAAGATTAAAAAAAAATTATTTATAAGGAGAAGAGCATGAAAATTTAATTTAATGTTCACCTTAGGTAATTCTGTCTTATTGTTCGGAGCAATTACCATAAATCTGCATTTCAATGAGCGAGAACAGATGTCAGTTGTTACAAGCGCTTGCCAATCAGGTCTGTTAAGAAGCGACAGATGGGGGTGGTAAAGGCACATTCTCCGAAGGCCTGTTAGCACCTTTCGCAGGAAGTGTGAGTGGAGGAGGCTGCTTGGCTGTGGGAAGAACTCGGGGTCTTCGTGGGCCCAGTTTGCACACCTCCCAAGTGTGTCCCTGACGTGAGGTTCTCAGCCTCCGATGCACAGTTTTTGCTGAAGTCTTCTTCCCTCTTCTCCGCTCGTCACAGACACTCCAAGCCCGCCTTTGCCGGGAGGGGATCTCCAACAGGTAAAGTAGTTGCGATGTTGTTGTTTTGGGAAAATATTTGCCCTCTGTGATTTCACTGTGACTTTGGAAACTTAGGCCAGATATTCTGGAAGCGAATTACTACCAGCTATCAGAAGTCAAGGGAAGCAGTTTTCCCTTGTTTATCACAAGATGCTCTTCTTTGGCCATCGCTTCTTAATCTCTGTAATCTCTTACTAACAACCCCTCACCCTTGAAAAATACTTCCCCTGACAAAAAACAACCCCCTCTTCGTAAATTTGGAATGTCGTCCAGAGCGAAAGGAGGAGGTTTTTCCTGTGGCTGACTCACAATTGCTGCTTTTTGAGCAGTTTTGGGGTTCTCCTGCATTGTTTATCGATGGCTCAGAGTTGTTTGTTATTTGGCCTCTTCAACCGTTTGTGCAGACAAGTCACCGAGGCTCATGCTGACAGAACATACCTGGATTTGTGGAGACGCGGAGCGCTGTGTGACCATCTCGGGGGCCAAAGGGAGCTCGGGGTTTGGATCAGTTTGTAATGTGGATCTGCCATTTATTAGCTTAGTGACTCTGGGCAAGTTTGTTAATGAACTTCTCTCTGCCTCAGTTGCCCCATCTGTAAAACGGGATGCTAATGGTCCCTATCTCATAAAGCGTTATGATATTTGGGAATTCTGTATCCTAATCCATATAATACCATTTCCTGGTCCATGAGCTCACAGAACTTATTCGAACTTTTTGTACTTCCGTTTTCCCAACTGTTACGTAGTAACAAGTAGTGGTTTTGTCCTTGGCTGTGCTGTGAGGATAAACCCCATGATTATTTCAAGAAGCTCTGTGAAAAACAAACTTGTGCAATACTGCCCTTGTTTTGCTAACACGATGCTTTTTTGAGATGACAGTTGTTATAAATAAGTGAAAAACCGGAAAGCCACTTTCCCCTTAATTCCTTCTTCTTCAGGAAAAATCCAGACCCTTGGCCTGAACACAGACCCCACGTTTTTGAGATTTCAGAAATTCATGGGATACCACAGTTGAGTGAGAAATGGACACATTTTTATCAGAAGTTATGAGAGGGAAAGTGAAATCAATCGACTTGAAGGATGCACATAAAAGCAGTCAGCTTATAAAAATTTTATCCTTACTAATCTATTTTCTGCTTTTTAAATTTCAGATTTAGTAAAGGTTCCCTTTTATAAAATCATAAAACATGCCTGAAGTTATTTTCAGTTTGAAAGGAAAACGGTGGGGTTTTTTTTTGTTTTTAAAAAGTAGTATAGTTGATGTCTCATTCAATTTTATTGATGTAAGTACTTAGGAACTTGTCTCCTCCTAATTTTTTTTTTCTGTTTTTTTCCAGCTTTCTTTTATTTTCTCCTCAAACAGAAAATGTTTACTCATTCAAATGAGACATTTTAGACTCTAGTGAGACACCTCAATTTCCTGAAGGACAGACCATTCTGTTCTGAGAGCTGTTCACAAACACAGTGCTCTTGTTATCCGAATGATATTTCACTCTTTGGTGATGGTACCCTCAGCTGCAGTACTCGAATTTTCCACGTGGAGTTTATTCTCTGGCCCTGGAGGACATGAACGTGGCGTCTGCGTTGTGGAGGTGCCCGCTCTCACTCTGCCACAATCTCACTCAACTTACCAGCATCGTAAACCCAGGGGTGCTTCGGGATGAACCACCTCTTGGGCTCCTTCATGTTGCTTCCACCGTGTATGTCAATACCACGGGCTGTGTAACATGTACGACGCTGTACCAAGTCGCTGATCCCAAGTCTTTGACAACTCATTCACGAAGATACAGTCGTTAGGTTGTGTAATGGTCTGTGGCTTAGACAGCGGGCTAAAGTCAAATTTCTTAATGAAAAAACCAGGTATTTCACTTAACCTTCATTGGGACTGCATCCAACACATAAATTTGCACCTGCCAAATTATAAATTTACTTACTCATCCACGCAAAAACAGTCACAAGTGCCACTTAGAGGAGTGAGGGCTGAGGCCACGCCCTCTCGGAGCATCAGTGATTGAGGTGAGGGAGGAAGGGAAGGAAGAGAGGGTTTTTAGGGGAACGCGGAAGAGGGGCCCCCCGTCCCACAAGTCGGTGCTCTGGGGAAGCGTCCTCCAAGAAGGGGCCTCTATGATCCACCCACTTTCTGAGACTGGCTTAGGTGACTGGCGGTGACAAAAGTTAAGCCCTACTCTTGGGAGAAGATGAAAGAGCAGGGGGCCAAGAGCACTTGGTTGAAAAAAATACCCCAAACCACTATGCTTCCAACACTTGGGATGATGAGACCTGATTTTCCACAGGAATGAAGGATACTTGTTATAGAAATGGCCAAGCAGACGGAACCCTGACATCCATGTCCTTGGTCCTCACTACTCGAGGTGACGGTGGAAAATGGGCCACTCGGCCTTCGAATGCACAGCCTGGGCAGCCTCGGTGCTGAATTTAATGCCAAAGGTTCGAGAAAGGGGTATTTTGGAGAGCCGAGCGCATTCACAGGCCACCTTTAAATTAGCCATCTGCCCCATGCACCTTCTCAGGTGATTCCCAGATACCCTCCGTTTTTAAGTGAGCACACGGCGTACAGATGCTACCATCCTGACCTGACCTGGCGAGCCACGGGCGCCTGTGGTCTAATGAAGAGTGACAAGGCGCACCGTCCACCCGAGAAAACATGCCTGGCCATAGCCTCAGGACCCAGTGACCTTCTTTGCATAATTCAACTGTGGGAACGGGAGAGCCTGAGGCTTCCTCTAAGGAAAGACTCTAATTCTGGATCTGGGTGGGTCCCCTCGATTAGAAGAAGAAAACCAAATCTTGCACTGGCGGAAAATGCAACACATCTCAGCATTTCTTTCAGAGCTTGCAATCTGGAAGGTTTTCTCTTTTTAAAACGTAGAAAACTCTCTGAATATTTTAGCTCTGTCTCTCCAATCCCCTTCACAGAACTAAAAATAAATCAACTGTTCAAGGCGATGCTCAGCTCCAAGGCCAGCTTCCCCAAATGTATTCATCAACATTCTGCTGAATGGTTTCACTACTCATTATTTTAACATGTATTTTTTTCCCGTAATAATCTAAAAGTGTTATTACAATAGAACAAGCTGGGGGTACCAGATTTAAAGCCCCACGGGTAACTGAGCATTGTTTTTACTGTAGGCGAGTATGTCCCATCAGACAAGTTACCATTAACCCTGGAGGTCACCACGAAAGGCTGGGCTGACAACAACTGGACATACAGGAACAGAGATCTGCACGTGCTCATTCCAAGTGTCTCCAGATCCATTCAAAGTGAAACAAGGAAAAAAAACCCCACAAGGATATGCATGTGGGAGGGGGGAAAAAAAAGGAGTTTTCATAGTGACAAATAAGGAAATCAAGCTTTTATTCTGTACATCCTGGGTTCATTTCATTGACTCAGTGTGTCCTTGATGAAAACAAACTGTGCTCAATTCTAATACGCCCAAAATCTGTTCTCCTTGCCTGCGCTCCTCTATCTTTTCGGAATCAAGCAAGGAAGAAGCTTCCTCACTGCTCCTCGCGGCAGGTTCCTGGCACCCGTGCTCTGATTCATCGTGCGGGCTGCCTTCCCTGGCCCCGTGGTGTGGGTTAGGATGTGAGCCTGGAAGGTGACACTGCAGGACTGACCTTTCACTAATCACTGCCCCTCAGTTACTACTGACACAGCTCATAATACAAAGCAATCCTTCATGAGCCGGCTTTCAAATCCAGTCCCACTTTGATTTTGCTCAAGAACAAAGATTCTACTTTCCCATAAAAGATTCTGATGTGCAATTCTGTCAACTGGGGTTCTGAAGTTAAAAAAAAAAAAAAAGGCACCCTGTTAATTGTCTGTGGTTATCAAGGGACTGCAAACGGTATCAGAGATAGGCGTGCAAGCCTGACTTTCATTACGAAGGTCAAAACATTCTTATTGACTGCCTATTATTAAAATTCTAGAGGGATGTCAATCATGGCAGCTGCCCTGGATATAGGAAGCTTGTTGGAAATCCCCCAGCCAGCAAACCCATTTACAAAAAATAATAAACACAACTCTGGAGGGTCCTGTGCAGGAATTCTCAGCCCCCCAAATTTTCTCATAACTGTTGGAGATGCCAGAGTTAGAAGATCAACTTCTGAGCAGCTGACTCTAATTTTAACACCTAAGCCAGAAAGCAACTAGGACCGGTAGTTACTCTTTGTTCGTCTTTTCCCCAGCTTCTGAACCCATCCCAAATTCAGACAACAGCACGGTCAAAAGGCAAGGCTCGCTTCATGACTTACCAGCCATTTGCTGAATGCCACTGAATGCACCCAGGTTGCTGGAGGAGGTGGCCTGCTGCAGAAGCTGCAAAAGAAAAGAGAAAGGTACTGTCAAAATGAAGTGGAGCTTGGAAACGTACTGTCAAGGGAACTTCCCAAGTCCACTGAGGGCACGTCCGGTTCCCTTTACATTTACATAGTTGGTTGCTGCTGCCTGTTAATGGGCTGAAGGTTCCGAGAGTTGGGGCTATAAATCCATGTTAATGTCTAATCTCTATTAAAAAACACAGACATTGGGGAAACTCAATAACGTAGCTGCCTTAAAACAATTCATCAATTTACTTTTTAACAACCAGGTGTTAAATCTATGGGAACCAACATGGCGTGACTAATGCTCTCTCTCTGGAGCCTAGTAGTTCCCATAACTCATCTCTGTCAATCGCGGTCCATCCCTAGGTCTCCTCCGCTTTCCTTCACAGCTCAGTGTCCTACAACCTTCATTAGAGAGGTACAGATTCACTGACCCTTGGGCTAACAGAGAAATCGCTGTAATACCTACAGACCTAAGCGTGTGTATCTGCAGCCACAGAGTCACTGTCATGACCTCATGACCAAGACAACGGCCACCCATTTTAAGGTGGTCTTCGTTGGCAGAGAGCAACATGCTACTTGTCAAAACTCACAAGTATCTGGTGCTATGTATGTTGATGCTAGGCATTATAAATATATCAGCATCTTTTAAAAAAGAAATGAAGACAGCTGTGAAAAGGTCTCTGTATTTTGTTCCTAGAGCTTCCAAAAATACATTTAATCCCCCATATAGAAACGGTGGATACCACAAGGTAAAGGCATGTGGTTACTGTTCGAAAGCACTCCTTTATTCGTCCACATCAATTGAATTATAGGTTAACTTAGGTGCTATACTGTTTGACTAGGCTTATTGATATTCTCCTTTTGGTTGATCAATACAGCCGCAGTTTGTACCTGGGGGCAAGTGTGGAGTTATCTCCTATACTCAAAAGTCCATGGATGCTAAAAGCATAGATACACCAAATTTATTATTAAAAAACTGCTATGGTACTATGAGCTTAGGAGGAACCAGATGAATTCACTATTTAAAAAATAAGCTCTCAGAATTTGTTTGGAGTGCTGCAAAACCTAACGGAGAGCACTGCCACTCCTCCAGGTAATGGTAGGTCTCCTCAGCTTAAGAAGAAGGAAACTCTACAACTGGATGTGACTCAGAAATGGGCATCTAGCAATTGACTTAAAAGCACCAAGTAGAGTGGAATATCGGTGGCTGATTCAACTTGTCTTAGTTACGATGATTAATGTAATCCCTATGGGGATTAACATGAACAGCTGTGGGCCTTCCCTGGTGGCACAACAGTTAAGAATCCGCCTGCCAATGCAGTGGGCACAGGTTTGATCCCTGGTCCAGGGAGATCCCACATGCTGCGGAGCAACTAAGCCTGTGGCCACAACTACTGAGCCCGCGTGCCACAACTGCTGAAGCCCATGTGCTGCAACTACTGAAACCCACAGGCCTACAGCCTGTGCTCCACAACAAGCCACCGCAGATGAGAAGCCCGCACACCGCAACGAAGAGTAGCCCCCGCTCGCTGCAACTAGCGAAAACCCGCACGCAGCAACGCGGACCCAATGCAACCAAAAAATAAATAAAATTAAAAAAAAAGACAAAACCAAACATGAACAGTTCCCAGACATACGTCTGCAACTTTCATTCATCCTTCTCGACTCAGGGTAGTATACTACCTAGACATTACACACAGACACACACACACACACACACAGACACACAGAATGAGAAAGAGGAAGAAGCTAGGAATTATCTGTTTTGACAGAGAGAAATCCCTTATCTTGGTTTGATTTCTTGGGTTTCCCATTCTCTTGTGGTTGCAAGCCCTTACTCTCTCCTATATTAGATATTTAAAAAAATTAAAGTTTAGTCAAGTTCAATTAGCTTTGAAGATACTCTGAGGAATTAATCATCTTTACTGGTTAGTAAGTGGCAATACCTGGAGTGTCATTAAACTACTTCCGTGGATTCTTCCCACTGACAACCACTCTTTGGTGAGCCACAGTCAGAATCTACCCGCAACACAGAGGCAGGGGATGCCTTAAAGGCCAAGGGTCTTTTCAGAGAAATGGGCTTCCGATCGAAAGGGGTAGAGCAAACTTGGCAGAGAAAGAATGGAAGCCCTCGGTAGGGGAAAACGTAGTTCAGAGCGTGTAAGAACACGTTCTTATCAATGAGGCGGGGATGAATTCTCTTTCAGGATTCAGAAATAATTTTCAGATGTGATCAAAGAAACACGTGCCAGAGATTTCGGTGAGCCCTGGGGCATGGGAGATGGTCCAGGAGACCAGGGCTAGGCACGTGTGTCTTGGTTTTCAGACATGGTGGAGCAGGAAGCTGGATTCTTAGAAACTACGAAAAGGTGAGCCTGACGTCAATCTCTGATAGAAATTCTTGTACTTAAGGCGATGATCTGTGAACAACTGAGAAACACACGTTTGTGAAAAACAAATGATTGTTCAGCTAGACTCATTTTTTTTTCTCATGAAGTTTGTAGACCGACAGACCAAGAAAAAGATATGGCAAGCACATACAGATTTCAGCAAGACATGTGATGAAATCTCTCATCTCTCATCTCTTTGTGGATAAGATGGAGAAACGGCTAGAAGGTGGCAGCAAACTTGGTCACTGCTTGTATTAATAACTCAGGGGAAGACAGGAGAGGCACGCTTCTCCAGCAAGACATCCAGACATGTCTTTAGTAGCAATTACATGGCAGACACCAACAGGCAGTGGGGTGGGGTGGATAAAAGAGGAATGCGAGTCACATCTGTCCTTGGAGAAGCAGCCCCGCCGGATGGAGAGAACCCACGGAGGGCTGAAATCCTGCTTGACCACCAGTGTCATGACCTTGGGTAAGGTTACATAACCTTTTTAAAATTTTTATTGGAGTACAGTTGATTTACAACGTTGTGTTCGTTTCAGGTGTAAAGTGATTCAGTTATACATATACATCTATCCACTCTTTTTTAGATATTTTCCCCATATAGGCCAGTACAGTGAGTGTATCGAGTAGAGTTCCCTGTGCTATACAGTAGGTCCTTATTAGTTATCTGTTTTATATATAGTAGTGTGTGTATGTCAATCCCAATCTCCCAGTTTATCCCCCCCCCCATTTCTCCCTTAAACCCCTCCCTTTCCTCACTTGTAGAAGCACGGTGATCTTACCTTTCAAGGTCACAGGAAGGACTCTTACAGAACAGTATTGGTTCTGCTACAAAGTATGGAATGGGTCATACAATCCTGAGAGGGACAGTTCAAACGTCAGGAGAGAATTAGGACGGACGGATGGACACACACACACAGACACACACACACACGCTAGAATAAAAGGTCCAAAGGCACACTATGAAATTATATTAATAATGTGTAGTCCAGCATTTAGGTTCCAAAGCAGAAAAGGGGGGTAGAGTAGCATGCTTTAGCAGTAGTTCAAGTAAAAATAAATAAAACCTTAGAGGAGTACGAGCTGCCTTCCATTGCCCTCAAGCTACATTAAGATATTTTAAAGTCCACAATGGGGGTCACTGCTCACGCTGTGTGATCTTCCTGGGAGGAACTGTCTCACATTCTGATTATGGCACTTTAATAAAGACACTGGCGAAGTAAAACAGGCAGCACAACAGAAACAAACAAGGAGGTGGAAAGTTTAGAAACAATGAAATGTAAGGGCTAAAGAACTGGGTCTATTTGGCCTGAAAACAGGATCTGAGTTTTGGGTTTCAAATAGATGAAGAAACATCTGAATTTAGTTGACATCGCTCCACGGGGAGGACCCAGTGAAGGAAAGTTCCATCTGAGGTCCTGATGTGGAATGGACCGAGCAGGGAGGTGGTGAGAGAGCCAACCACGGCTGCCTCAGTGCCATTAAGTCATCATCTATCACGCATGCCGCACCCCTGCCGAGGCTGGAGTTTGTGCGGAAACACTGGTTAGACACTCAGCCCTGTGGGGCCCCGCTCAGCCTCCATGCGGCTAGAATGAAGAGTCCCGTTCCTGTCAGCTTCACCTGGAAAAATATTCTTCATCGACGCTGATTTCAGGAATTTCCCGGCATTCATAATGTCGAAGACGAGCTTTTGGTGCACTCAGGGGCCAAGGAGCCTGTAAGAGCTCCACCGGGTGTGCTCCTCTCTCCTGGGGACCACATGCTCCCCCCCCGCCCCCCCCCCCCCCGCAAGAACTTACCGCCAGGTACTGCGGGGTGAGGCCGCCCAGACCCGTCAGGTTCCCCCAGGTGGCAGTGTTGAGCTGCTGCATCTGCTGCGCCAGCTGCTGCTGGAGACGCCTTTGCTCCTTGTCCTTCTGAGTGTCAGCGAACTTCACCACAATCGGTGAAGAGCAGCCCTGTGGTCAGACACAGCGGAAAGTGGAGAGGGGGTTACAGCCTGGCCCACTCCGCTCAGGACACTCAGTCAGCTCGGGGCCTAGCTTTCTGAACTATTCTGGAGCACAGGGGGATGGTCTGGCCTCGTTTTTAAATGGTTTGATGGTCCTTCTTCTTCTCTGAATAGTACCATCAACAGAAAATTCCAGATCCTGTCACTGGTGTCTTTGGGGCTCTGGCGGTCGATGAAGCCACTTGTGCTCGTGCTCTGATTATCACACTGCCTCTCCTCCTCTCTTCATGGGTCTTCCTTCCACCATCCCAGGACCTCCTCAGAGACAAGAGACCTTATCATTGTCCTTTAATTAAGCTTCACGGTTCGCTTGTCTGAAAGATGGACTTGTCCTGGTGTGTCTGCCTGTTTCCGCGTGTGAGCAGGGGACAAAGGAGGGGAACGAAATGTTGTAATGGGAATGAAAATGCCTGTCGCTCATGTCTTCTTCTCCCACTCTTTCCAACGTTAAGTATTTTTGAACTTTGGAACTGTAGGAATCATACCGACCCAGTAATATAATCGGGAGAAGTGGGTTTCATTTTAGGAACATGGATGAAGGAAGGAGATTTTCAGGGGACACGGGCATGGACCAATGTCACTGTCCCCATGTTTTCAGAAGGGGTTCTCCTCCTTCTGTATCGCATCTACTCTAGCTGTAATCCCAGGAGCTACAACAAATCAAAAAGAAAATATCAGAAGCAATCTGGTCCAAGGAGACACATCTCAGATGGCAGGAGGCGATGTGTCTACTTAGCTTCTTTTCCTAATCAGTCTCGCTGTTCTAGGAGCTTCTGCGTTCGTTTCCTCTAAAAGGCAGGAGCAGAGGCAGTGAGTGAGAAATGGCCAAGGGTTATATAACAGGACCAACTCATGTCTGATACGGAGAAAATCATTAGGGAAGGTAAGGGCCTGACACCTCAGGCAGGAGGACTTCCTTTCGAAAGCAGCTTTTCAACATTCGCCACTTGGCAAATACTCAGCAGAAACCAACTCTCTTCCCTCTCTGTTTAGCTTGCTAAACATCCCATCACAATTAAAGCTGTGAAATTTTGCTGAGATAAAAAGAAGTTAATTCTACCCAAGTGGTTAAAAAAAAACCCCACTTTTTATTGAAACTCAGCATGATAACAGACCTCTCTCTTCTCCTCCCAGAAATTTAATATTCCTATTTAAATGAGCTTGTCCCTTCCCTTTGGGTTATTTTTCTTTCTCCTAGAAAACAGAGTTGCATTTTTTTCTTATCACGTTGGGTAGCTACTGGGGATGGAACTATGCATACGTGAAGCTATCATGCCTGCTGTTACCCCCCAACATGTGAGAAAAGTGAGGTGACTGGGTGTTGAACCTCCAGCAGACTGGTCTTCAGCTCTGGGAGTCACAGTCATGGCACAGATGTTAAGCGTCAGTAAACTGCATAAAAGTAATGTTTCCACCGTTTAAAAAATCTATACTTCATTGTTCTTCATCTGCTCCGTGTTTCAGCGTTTCATCACTTTAAAGACAGCAAAACCACTCTGAAGATGGAAATTACAGACAGCAAGGGTTTTGCATGCAAAGGGTTGTTATTGTATCAAATTTGTCCCATAACAAATTATAGCATCTCTTCCTAACAGTTCATTTACGGTTGGCTTTTTTCTTCCTTAAATACCAAAAAATGATATAAAAGCAGAAAATCAGGCCAATGATTATAGTTCAAAAATGACTTGTATAAACCATGAAAGGGGAAAACAGGGTGGGGAGAGATTGGAGGAAAGTGGGAAAATCAAGGTACCATATAAAGATTAATGATTTTTAAAATAACATGTTCTTTTAAACTTTAACAGTGACATCGTTTTGAATTCACATCTCTTAGATCATACATCTTGGTGGAAGATGTAAGCCAGAGTCCTGAAAATAATGTAATTAATTCAAAAAAAGAAAACAAACTGCAGTGGTACAAGCGTAATGAGACTGCATAATATGTAATCTTCTGTTTAAATGTCAATATTTTTGAATTAAACAAGAAATTTAAGTGTCTGAGGGCTCCTCTGATTAAGCATGGATGTCCAGATTTAAAAACAAGTGCATCAGATCTGATTTCTGATAATAGCAGTATTAACAAAGGATCAAGGATTTCTGAAGAATACATATGCCCCATTCTCTACAGCAAATTCTTTTCACTCTGAGAGCCTGTTACTTTCTTGGTTCGGGTTCATACCCAGTTCTGCTGTGTTTTCTCGTGCTCTCCTTCCGTAGGGACCCAGGAGAACACAGACCTCCCCCTCGGGCGGGGGGCCCTGGGTGAAGGAACTGGGGTGGCAATGTTTCCAACAGAGCTGAAAGAATTGAGGTTACAAAATCATCTAAGGTGAGACCAATTTAGGTACAAATCACTCAATTACAGGAAATAAAAATCTTTAAGAATGAAACACATATATATATGGAAGATAATAAATACAGGTCAAGACTTCCTTTTTCTTAACAGTACTTTCATTTCATCTCCAGACTGATATGAAGCTGGAAACCAGGCTGATCCCCGATAATGGACCTCCCCAAGGTAAGGGAAAGGGTGGGGGGAGGGGACAAAAACATGATCACGTGTGTGACTGCATGTTGTTCAAGATTGGATTCCTAGACATTTCAAATCCTGCTAATTCTCCCTTATTGTGGCCGATTTTCACCTGAGCTTGCCTTCACGTAGGGGTGTGTGAGTGTCTTAAAAATGCATTGCACTGAAAGGAAAACACAGTGATTATATAAGATATGTTAGGAATATGGAAGTCAAAAGGAAGTTCGAAAAAGACAATAGGCTTTGCAATGCTGATATCAAAACTCAGAAAAGTACAGTAAACACTTAATGACAATGCCATGCACACTCTTTACCCCCCGCTTCCACCCACCCTTTGGCTCCCTAGAGAAAGGTTGCCCACAAAACAAGACCCATAAAGATCACTAAGCTCCCGGCATGCTTCGGGAGATGCAGCATTGCAAAAAACAAACAAATGAACAACAAAAAAAAATTAAACCCCCCCCAAGAGTGGAGGCAAAAAAGAAGCTCAAACGATCAATAAAGAACTTTTTGGCACATTAAATAAAACTGAAAACAATTTTTTTTCCAAAAGATGAAAAACGTTAACTTCAGGTAACACTACAAAGCCACCTCCAGAAAAGATCACCCATACACAAAGATACAGTTTTACATAATACAGCAGAACATGCACTCCCAAAGGATTCTATCAGACAATACAGAATAAGTAACAGCATATCACTCTTGGAGTGTTTTTGTGCAAAATTCTGAAAGGCCATGACCCGAATCACAGACTCAAAGTACAGAGCCATTGTCTACATTTGTGGACCCACGCCAGCCTATTTCTCTTCCCCGAAAGCCACTATCTCTCATTAGGAGATCACATTTGAGCCTTTGAGGTTCTGGGTTATTGTTCATTTTTTAGTAAGGGTGAAAATCTAATTTCTCGGGGGACTCTCATACATGAACATTTGCACTGGTTCAATGAGGTGGGAGAAGTCTTAACTTTCTCCAACATTCTTGAGGCAAAAACAATTCTGTTTGTCTCGATTAAAGATAACTTGACCCCGCATTAAAAAGAAAATAAAAAAGAAATGAAAGAACCCTGTGATTTTGCACAGGGCCGGCTGCAATTTGGAATGGGGTCTGGTAATGTTCTACCCATCCCACCCCTGGGGCTGGGGAACGTACTTGATTCTTGAGGTATAGAAGGATGCTCGGTTTAAATTGCATCATGAACTTTACACAGCAGGACCTGGGCCACTGCAATAAAAGGCTCAAAAAGGAACGTAGAGCAAGTGGAAGGTTTTACACTAAGTGCATTTCCAGTCATCAGGGGAAAAATTCAGAGAGAGAGGGAGAGAGAGAGAGGGAGGAGGAGAGAGATTAAGGAAGAAGGAATATGAATGAATGGAGAGAGAGAGATGGTGAAAGTTTACATCTGTGATTGTCATGTGAACAATCCACACAGGAGAGAATTGCTTTCCATTCCCCACCATTTGCACAAAGAAAACAAAGAAAGGGCAGATGATACAGTACCTCCATGGTCTGAGACTGATGCATGGCTTTGATTGCATTCTGTGCCATTGCCCTTGTAGAAAATGTGACAAACGCACAGCCTGTGGGAAACAAGGGGACAGGGAGCAGGAAAGACAAAAAACAACAAGACAAAAGGTTTGGACGCTTGTTAAACCAACACAGTCTACGAGAACTGCCACAGGACGACACTGTTCTCAGTAGTACATGAAATCAACAACTTCTCTCTTTGGTTTTTATCTCGTGTTGCTTTTTACTTACAGTGCTGACCTGCTAATCTGACCACAGCAGAAAGATTTACTGATGGATTGGTTGATTTATTTTTAAAATGGAGTCCAGGGGAAGGAGGCTGGGTACTTTCTTTTTTTAAGCCACGGGGCAGGGGGTGGGGTGGGGGGGTGGGGGGTGGGTGTTGAAATGCGCAAGACCTAGTTTGCATTTTCTAAAATAAAAAGTTGCGATTTTACATTTTCTCCTTGTCTATCTTGACTTAGGGCATCTACCCATTCCGGCTCTGTGTTTCAAACATGAGCCTTGATTTCTAAGCAGCAAATAGTAAAATTCTCACGCCCAGGGCAAATTAGCAACTAGATTCCAACAGCTCGAAATGTCAGCAAATAAATATACCTCATCTCTTCTGGGTAGTTAAAAAATAGATGTATAAATATACCCTCATGCTATTCAAATGCAAACAAATATACCCAAATCCTGTACAAACTACTTAGTAACTGTTAATGATGAACAAAAACAAATGCTCTGTTACTCTGGGAATATTCAACTGTGTATATGAAGTAAAATTTAAACACTTGCATTGGGTTTCTTATTTGTATCAAACCTTCCAGACTTTAAGTTGTGACTTGTGGATTCTTATCAGAGATTCCACCTCAAGTGTAACATACAGAAGACAATGTATATTTCTGTGAATGTCTCCCCTGAGACCCACAGAACTCTCCATGGCTATTTTTCTCCCCAGCCGTAAAATAACTAGAATCTACAGTGCTTGTTCCTGCTTCTTGTAGCAGTGCTGGCTACCATGCAGGTCACTGCTCCAGCTACATGGCTCACTGCCCTTTCCACTAATAAAAGCACTGCCTTCTGAAATTTACATTTTATTCATCATGCACCCTTGGGCTTCTCAGAGAAAAAGACTGTGAAATTAATGCAGATTCAGGCTGATTTTATAATAATACCACGGCACACTAAAAGCTTAGCTAAAGCAATGCTGACTATTTCACTTATGATCTCTAATGACTTTAAAAGTGCATTGATTTTCAGCTTCTTTAGCCTTGCACAGTTTGAACTTAGGTATCAGAGAATAATTTAGTGTTCTACTCAATTGCCTGAAAACATTATTATTATTACTACTTAAAAGATTTCCCAATGAAGCAGATCTAAACACCGAGGGGCTGAAGCTTGTCATCTCAGGGCGAGTGCACAAAAGTGGAATTCTGGCACCAATCACGTGAGATGGTTGCCTCTGTGGCCGGGAAGCCAAACAGAACATTCTACATCCAAACAACCAGCGGGTGGCTTGGTGTATGGGAGTCACTGTGGGAGCCATTAAACGCATTTTCTTTGTTTGCTCTGCATGGGTACCTGGTGAGATTATCAAGTCAATACTGTATTAGCACCTTTCAATCAAACAGCAGTAAGAGAAAGCAATGCCTGCCCACTACCCCCAAAGCACAACAACCACCAGTCATGAAAATAAGTCAATGCATTTTTTTTTTTGGCATCATGCTGTAATTTTTAATACACAAAAACTCTCTGTACATGGGAGGTTCCTCTCATTCACCTCCGTTAAGCTGTCCTCACTGAAGCCCGACGTCTAGCCCACGAAGAATGCCAAGCTACCTCCTATGGTTTTTCTGACGTTACAGCAGCTGGTGAAGCTGACTGTTTCAACATGCTGCCTGTACCTACAGTGGCTGTGGCTTTTGTCATCAACAGAAGCAGCTGGGCAGCCTTCTCTAAGGCACCTAGATGATGTGTGTGAGATCTACAACAGGACCTCTGCTGGCTCCATACTGAAATAGACTCAGCTCTAAAATGACAGAGTCCCCAATTTACCATCTGTTTCAAAGTAGTATCTCTTGAAGATTGTGATGATCAGTGGTACTATTAACAGAGGAAATAACGCTAAGAGATTTTTCTTTTTCATTTTTTTATTTTAAAAATTAAAAAAAAAAATTTGGTGCTGCGTGGCTTGCGGGATCTTGGTTCCCAGACCAGGGATCAATCCTCTGCCCCTGGCAGTGAAAGTGCAGACTCGTAACCACCGGACCGCCGGGGAAGTCCCTTCATTTCCTGTCTGGAGGCTACAGTAGAGGCACAAGCAAATCATCTAATGGAGGCATATTTGAGGCCATAGGAAGCCCAGACTAACTCTGCTTTTTTTTTTTTTTTTTTTTTGGCGGTACGCAGGCCCCTCACCACCGCGGCCCCTCCTGCCGCGGAGCACAGGCTCCGGACATGCAGGCCCAGCGGCCACGGCCTACGGGCTCAGCCGCTCCGCGGCATGTGGGATCCTCCTGGACCAGGGCACAAACCCGCGTCCCCTGCATCGGCAGGCGGACCCTCAACCGCTGCGCCACCAGGGAAGCCCCACTAACTCTGCTTTTAGGAGTCAAGAAGCCTGTTTCATTCACTTCGCTTGCTCTTATTATCTGGGAGCATGTGCCAAACCAACAGCTTCTAAACGGAGGTTAAGAATGCATAAAAAAATGTAAAATGTCAACAAAAATCAATAAGGCAGAGTTTATGCATCTACCACAATTTCAGAGCAGGCAGAGCTTTTGTAAGTAAGTTCGGGAGAAAGATCAAGCAATTAACAGGTCTCAAAAGCAAAGTCTTAGCAAGAGAACAATGAAATGATCTCTCTATAAACTCGAACCATTGCCCCTTCCCCTCTGTGAAACCTGCAATTAAAAGGCTGACTGATGCTTCTAATTATACAATCCTCATCCCATCCAAAAAATGATCTGACAAATCTGATGACTCCTTTAACTTTTTTATTCTACCGGCAGTGGTGCAGTAAGAGAGAACTGGCCTCCTAGGGGCTCTGTCAAGTTCCCTGCTGGGTGCTGTGTTCAATTACTTAAGGGAGAAAATTACTGTCATTTATTAAATGGGAGCACGTGCTGAAAGATTCACTCTCTCTGCTGCTCTGGATGAAGCTAAGCAACTTCAGAACCAAATGTTCGATGGGTTGGTAGCCAGTTAACCTTTGTAACATCTCTAAAACAGGAGGTCCTGGCTAGATTTTCATTTTCTTTTCAGCACCACTGAAAACACTGGCTTTGGGGTGGGCCCTCAAATCTGCACTTTTCACTAACGTAGGGTCACACAAACTCCTACAGTCAAAATGGGCTGCTGGCTTCTTCTACAAACCAGCCAGATGACTTCCCGCTGGACAGAAATGACTTAGGTCAGTTGTCCTCTTCTCTAAGATGAGCTTCTGGGTACAGCAGAGGCTACTGGGTCTTGACGGACAACTGCTCCGACCTTATAGGGTCAGCCCTCAACTGTTCTAGACTGTTGAGCATGCTGGTGACCGACCAAAATGCTGGAGAACTTAGATTGGGAGAAAAAAAATACAGGTACCAAGACAATAAAGCTATTTTTGGGGGGTGGGGTAAGATAGCCCATATATTACTGTCTCAAAGCTTCCAAATACATAATAGCAAAAAAAAAAAAAAAAAAAAAAAAGGCAAAAATTCCCTCTGTAAATGTGTCCAACCTGTAATTTAGCCTGCCACTATTTATTGTCTCCACTTGCAGAGTGTCAGAGATTGCTCATAGAAATGAAAGGAGCTGAACTCCTCCTATTTCAGTGAGGTTGTCTTCTTGCTGCTAAAATAGATAAATGATTGACTGGGAAAAGGTTTCTCAAAGTCATTTCCTCCTACAGACAGGATCTAAGGAAAGCACAGAGCAGATTTTGGAACCCAGCTATTACACTTGTCATTTCAGTTGAAAGGATATCTTAAACTCAGGTGTTCTACCTTTTCTCTAGGCTACATGAGAATTTTGAGAGAACTAGATGAATTCTTGCTCTGCATCAAAAAGAAGGGGAGAGAGAGAGAGAAAGTAATGAAAAAAGTAGAGGCACTTTTAAAAGCACATACAATGATGCCAGGGTCTCTTGCTTTTCTGCTGCTTCTTTGAAAGAGGAGCAACAGCTGCTATATGTTAACTGAAGGAAGCATAATTTAAAATAACTTGTGTGGCTGAGAAGATTTCAGCCTATGGAAACTTGTTTATAAATTCCTCTTCAGCTGTAGAAAGATCTTAATGCAGCCAATTTTTCCTCTCAGTATCTTTTGAGCAATGGCAGGGTTTAAACATATGCTATGAGTATAACATTGGAGCATCAAAAATAATACTCTAATGTGCAATCCCCAACGCTGGGTTAGTTTAGTTAAAACTGGCATGGAGAGATCTTTCATTCACGGCACCTGAGGCTGAGTGCGGACTAGGACTTAATAGTTGGCAAAAATCTCATCCCTGAGATGAGGTTGGAAGACTGTACCCAGAGCAGCATGACAAGATGCATTTAATAACCCAGGGGGCATCTGATAAAGGTTTCCACATATCTGAACCTTTGGGTACCACGTGGGCAAGACTAAAATGTCACGATCAGAACTGAGTCCTCTCCATGTACGTTTTAAAAGTCAAAAGCCCTCTCCCAATATCCTGATCAGATATAACGAAAATAAATGAGGATTTAATGGCTAAATCCAGTCTGTGGTCGCTAACATCCCTGAAGATACCGCCAATTCATTTGTCAAAGGTTTTGGCAGGAGAATGCTGGAACGCCATAAACACAGCTGGAATATTCTTAAACCAGCAGAAGGTTACCTTAAATGGCAGTGAAGATTTGACTGCAGTTTATGGGAAAGAAAAATGAAATCAACCCCTTCATTGTCTCTGAGTTACAGATATTTGGTTGCTATGGTGCAAGCAAACCTGGCAGACTGTACCCAAATAGTCCAATCGGACTGTGGGACTGTGGGTAAGTGAGAACATGTGTATTTTAGGAAATCAACATGCTAAGGTGACACTGTCCAGTAAGTATGTTGGCTCAGAAGCCTCAAGCTTTGATTCTGAGAGCAAACATCTCATTTCACTGGCCATGTGTGGGCTTGTGCTACCCTGGCTTGCTTTCTCAATGAAGGCTCACACAGCGGGCCTGAGAGGTAGATCTGCCACTGCAGAAGGATCTGAGTATCATAAGGGGCGTGAAAGCATCTCAAACCAGGTTTTCCAGATCAGAAAAAAACGGCAGAATGGGTTACTGCCCCCAAAGGGGAAAAAATGCACGTTCAGATGTGGGCATACCGCGTAAAGCGAGGCAGAGTCCTAACGTTCGTTGAGTGGTTTCAACAGGCTTGGCAGGTGCTGTCTATGTATAGGCATGACAATTTCCCAGCGGGATGGGGCAGAGAGGTCCCATCTTAAAACATGACACAGATCTGGGTGATGGTGAATAACTATGGGACTTTTAAAATAGTCTTTCTTGCCAATGTGTAGATCATGATATTTTTTTGTTTTTTTTTTTTTTTAGACAGTGATTCTAACTGAAAGCATAGCAGGGCTAAATAGGTACAAAGATGTGGGTCCTGGCAGCCCACTACTCTGATTTGGGGCAGGGGTACTGAATCAACAGCCTGGAGGAAGCTCAGGTTAACACCTGCCAGGTAGGAATGTCAACCACTGATGTGGCGGAGAATGAACGACACGTGACGCCTGCTGGGGACCCAGGGCTACTAACTGCCTCCTCTGTCTTCCTTCTTGTAGCTGAACTGGGCAAAAGCAAAAACAAGAAAAGTGAACCACTCAAGGGCACCTCTCCCTCATTATAATCAAATGGTTCGATTTAAATCCTTTCCTACTGACTAACTTACACCCTGGTTTAGCATTACAAGGTACTTTTCAGAGCAGCCAAGCTTTCATTTCACTTCATTTTTATTTATTTTGTAAACAGCTGAGCCAGCAACAGGCATGGAGACCAGAAATGCTGAGCGCCCCTGATCTGCAGCGCCGCACTTATTAATATTTGATTGAAAACGCCAATTCTTTAATGAAAGCAAAAGAGTAGCATGAAAGAGAACTGTTCTTTCAACAAATCACTGATTCAGGAACAGTCCCCAGTACCCGGGAGTCCCTGGGTCCTGCTAATTGAAAAATGCAACACTGTCTGTCCTTATATCTCAGAACAAATGAGAATAAATGAGTATTTTCTTTTCTTGCCACAGGGAATTCTCATCCGTTTGCCAGAAAATCAGAAATTATTTTTCTGTTAAAAAAAAGCGGGGGGCAGGGAGGAGGATTCTACTCTTTACGTTGAACCAGCAGTTGCATAAAATATTGATGAAAGTGCTCTCATCACTTGTTTCAGAAACAGGCTGCTTCTGGTGTCAAGTGCTGGTTCATCAATCAAACGGCAGATGGAATTGGTCAGGTTCTCCCATCAAGTACAGTGTCTTGACACCCTTTCCTGTGAAAGTTTTGACCATTTAAAAAAAATCTCATCTGCAAAAATAGCTAACATATGCTCAAGGATCTCTAGGCACCAATGCTCTTCATCACTGTCCCCACTGGACAGATGGAGAAATTGAGGCAGAGAATCAGTTTGTAAATCAGCAGAGGGAAAACAGGAGTCCAGCATTCCTACTTCATAGTCAAGGTCTCTGAAACACTATGCATGGCCTGGCTCTACAAAAACCTACCACGGCAGAAGCGAATCACACCCCATCAGACAAGCAGGACAGATATTAAGACTGCTGCCATTTTCGAGTGTGGAAACTGAGGACAGAGACAGGAAAATGAATGGACCACGCCCATGACGCATGTCAGGAGAAGTTCTGGGACTGGGCCCCAGGGTCACTGACCTCTAAGGCACTATACATTTCCCTATGCCTATCGGTTCTTTCTCCAAGCCGTACACCTTGGCAAATGCAAAAGTGCAATGATGACACGCAAGTTGTGACTGAGAATAGTCACAGGGAGACAACAGTGGTTCTTATGACTAAACTGGCAGCAGAAGAGGGATCGCAAAAATATTCTTTTGTCTTTCTTGCCTACTTAATTCTTCCTCAGCCCCGCTGCTTTTTCCCGTGGTATTCGCTCTCCTGGTCTGTCTGCCTATCTGCCTCTCCTGGATCAGATGTGATGATAAGCTCTCGTGGTGCGTATCTCCAGGATGGCACAGAGGGACCCAGGACCGAAATCCTGGTATCCTTCTGCCCGCGAGGCTGGATGGGAACCAGAGGCGATGCGGGTGCCCAGGACAAGGAACTATTTTGGGTGACACTGGTAAAGGCACACGTGGTAAGTGACAGATTAGCTCGAGGCACTGGGTCTGCTGTTTAGGGGCCCCACTCAACATCATGTCTTGCTCAGCTTTTAGACTCCCATCTTTCAGCGAGTGTTACGTGTCATTTCCAGGCCTCCTCCTCCTCCTTTTTTTTTTTTTTAAAAACCACCTTCAGAAGAAAATACAGGGATCACAAGCTTGGAGTCATTCCTCCCCCTCCTAGTTTTCCCCGAGATCACCTCTGTTTCAGGGCTTTGGAGGTGGAGGTAGGTGGAAACCTTTTGCTCCCTGTGCCTTCGATTCTAGCAGTTGGCATCACGAAGCTTTATGTCTAAAAGTCAAAAGAACAAATGTTCTTCCTCCCAGGGCGCTGAGTTTACGTAAGACCAGGGAGATGAATGAAAACTAGTCCCTTGATACTTAAGGCTTAACCTTTTCTTTCAACATGGGGCGCGGGCAGTGCAGTCCCAGAACCAGAGATGGGGAATGTAAAGACATTTCTACATGGAAACCCCATTAATTGAATGAAATCCTCTCTGTGTTGCAAAAAGACGGATTTCTTACGAGAATGGAGAAATGTGTTTTCCATGTGCGTCTTCCCCTGGGCCTCCTGGGCTGACTCAGGAAACTAGTCAGATGGCTGGGAACACGGTGACAAGCCTTATAAGCGGTTTAAGGAGGGAGGCGTGTGGGTCCATCCAAGGGGGAGGTAAACGTGGACGGAAGAGAGTCATCTCCAGCTACCTTGCGTGGCTGCTCGCGGAAACACTGGTTTTCGTCCGCACTCGAAGCCCCAGCCTTTGCCTCTATCACGGTGACAAAGAAGAACCTACAATCTTCTCCTGGACGAAGTCACTTCTCTGTCACTTAATGGATCCCTGTGTTTAGGACTCCAGGAGCTTTGCTCTTTGCCATAAAACCCTAATGCCCTGAGACAGGCCTGGTTACCCTGAGTCTGTATCTGCACTATGCGGGGACAGGGGCCTTTCTTCTTGGTTTATTTCTCAGTCAAGAGGCCCACACGCTCAGCATTCTCCCAGGCACAGGCACAAAGCCAGAAGACTAAGATGCGAGCGGCAAACATTCTCTCTCGCTCTCCGCATCTCTCCCTCATACCTCCCAAAGCTCCTTCAATGTGAGATTGAAGAGGGATGTGTAACGGCAGGGCAGCCTGTGGGCCTCCCGTCTGACAGCGATAACCTGGGCTAATATGCTGCCACTAGGACCTTCTTGACTTGAGAAATAAAAGGTGATCATCCCAGCTATGGTGAAAAGTTTGGGTTGGATAACTTCGTCCCGCAGGACGTATCTCAGGGTGACCTCTTGCTGCGTGTGGGAGCTATGTCTACCTTGACTGGGACACAGAGCTCCAATTAGCACTTAAGGGCAGAGGCTCTGCAGAGAGCACACTCACCTCGACTCAGCCCGTCGGGTCCCCGGAGGATCCGGCATTCTTCTATCTGGCCAAATGGAGAGAACATCACCCGGATATCGTTCTCATTACACTTCTTCGAAACCATTCCTATGAACAATTTTCTGTCTTCCACGGCTAGGAGAGAGAAATAATGAATGAGCCAAGGCCACTTCACCTTCCTCCTCGTAATCAATGCGTCATCACCACCTCCGACTGGGTCCCGAGGCTAACTCTTCAGACACCCAGGCCACCTTCCTCCTCCACACGTGCCGTCTCTGCTCTCCCCACCCTTGCTCGGCATCTCGGCTCCTGTTCCAACGCTGGGAGCTTGTTTATTAATAAAACAACTTCAAAGGACACGAAACGCTGTTTTTAAGTCCTTTCCCCCCATTTGGAAGCAGTAATATGTTTACTAAAATGTTAAAGTTCTAAGTAACTGCTAAATGCTACTGTCCCATAGAGATATTTTGGGATACAGATTTTAATGTTTTTTTTTTTTTGGGGGGGGGGTAGATGTTCTTTTAACTTGAGTGACAGCGAAAGAGAAAGATCGGGAGAGGAAAAATAACAGAAGCAGATATAGTGGAAAATTGATAAACAAAACTTTTAACAAAGGATTCAGTGGAAGAAAACATTCTCCTTCCCTGATTTCAAATAGCTTTGTCCCCACTGGTCCAGATGAGAACAGGAGACAGGAGAGACGTGAATTTCTCCAGAGAGCTGGTTAAGGGGCCTTCTGTCCATAGCACTGGCTACGCAGCCCTACCCAGGTCAGCACATGTGGTCTGCACCTTACAACTAAAGCTGAAGGCAACTGTGGCCAAGTCAGTGGGGCTGCGGTTATCTGAGAATCATGTCAGCGTGGCCCCAATCTCGGGGTGAAACCCGTCACCAGAAAAAGAACAAGGAAGGAATAATGCTATTCTGCCCACTTGGAGGTAGGATTCTTGATGAACAGAAACGCCTTTTGGGCGTCAGGGCAACAACGTGCAAATTCTAACCATGGAAGCTGTCAGTGGGTAAAGACTAGGGAAGGTTTACCTCTGGTGACCGGGGAGATTTGTTTCCCTAAACTGACATGCTTGTGCTCAGGATAACTGGCCTACACTCAGCCTCAAAGGCACGATTATTATGGATTTCAAGACAGTGTTTGGAGCCGTTTGTAGGAGACAGAGCAAAAGATCGTCCTGGAAGCCCTCAGGGAGAAGTCTTGCTTACTTCCCATGTTTCCTTTCAATCCATTTCTTAGAATTAAAATAAAAAAAAAAAAAAGAAAGAAAGATAGCCGGCTACACCAGCACTTCAGAAGGTCCTAGCTTACGGGATCATTTTATATCTGTATTATAATCTTGTCATTGCTATTTAATTGGCTTTTATTTCTGTTTTTCTTACTCTTTTTTCTGGACAGTAAGTGTCTCATTATCATTTAACTGGCAAGAGTGTATTCTAGACTTGCCAGGGCCAGTTGCTTCGGGTACGTAAGTCAGAATCCCTGGTCTGTGTCTTCCAGGAGCCGGGACGGAAGATCTATAATGGAACAGAGACTCATTTACTCTGAAGCAGCTCCGTCCAGTAGAACTCGGGGAGAAGGGGAAAGTTTGGTCTGTGACGTCCACCCCAGTGGCGAAAACCATGTGTGGCCACTGGGCACTTGAAAGGTGGCTAGTGTGATCGAGAAAGTGAATTTTTCATGTGATGTAATTTTAACTAATTTAAAATTTAAAAGCTGCATGTGACTACTATATTGGACAAGGGTGGCGCTGAGGGGCTAAGAGCTCCTAGTTGTAGACTCCCAGGCCGGAAGTAACAGACGTGAAAGACGTTTTGTCTGACTGTAAAGAGATGCCAAGGCCCAGCAGGGGGAAGGATCTGGCCAAGGATCATTCTACAAGGAGGTGGCCCAACCTGCACCAGGTTCTGGTACCTTCTTCAGCGCAGGGTTCTGCTCACTCTTCTGTGTTTCTGACAAGTCCAGAGGAGGCAGATGAGGCTGGGAGGGTAGGGCAGTGCTGTGACTGGGAGACCCTGGTCCTCGTTCCAGTGCTGCCATGAAGGTGATGGGTGACCTTGGAGGACGAGCTGACCTCTGTGGACCTGAGTCTTGTCATCCACAGAATGAAGGTTTCAACTTGATTCTTTTTCCTCTTCTCTTTCCTTTCCCTCTCTCTCTCAAGTGGTGGAGAGAAGGCAGCCTGGTTACACGCTTTGGCTGAATGAAGCACTTGAACATGGACTTCAGCATCGCTTTCTACCCAGCCTCTCTCTCCACACTGGTGGAGGCTCCCAAGACAACGCAGAGAAACGAGGGCTCCAAAGGATACAGGTTGAAAACCACAATTACACAATCCTTGTGAACTACGAATCGGGTACCAGAGTTTGAGAAAGGCTTGATGTTAGATGTGGAATTGAAACCGGACTTTAAGAAGCACGGGCAGGGTCTGGATGGACTGGTAGTGTGCTGGGGGCATCACGTACTAACCGAACAAGGCGCAGAGTCAGGAATGAATAAGGACTGTCTTTGTGGTGGACGGAGGAAGGCAGCCTGACTGAAGCACAACAGGGACCATTTTCTGCTTCATCTGCAGAGAGGGGCCTGATGCAGAAGGAAGGTCACAGGTGGTCCAGGGCCACCGCCTGTGTTGAGCTTCCTCAGGGAGAAAGGGGGTGTCACTGGCTCTGATGCTGAGGACTCTACTTGCTTTATGTAGATGAAGAGTTTTAAATTTAAGAAGTCCTTCTTTCTCCTGTCAGAGTAAGTGGACTACCGATGATCTACTAGGAACTGGTGAAAGCATAGTAAGTTGAGGGCTGTGTTGGCACTGGGGTCTAAGAATTAGAAGCATCAGATGCCCCAGAAGAGGTGCTTTCTTTCCAACGGGAGCCTTTGACCTCCAGTGCGATGCCAGACTCCTCAGCATGCGAGGAATCCAGTGGCCCTGAGGGCACGTGGCATTCCCTTGAAGCAGAAGGGGAACGGATGGGACTGGCAGAAACGGGGCTGGGGAGGGAGGGAAAACTTGCAGCTGTAGTTCTTGCCCCCCGCCCTGATCCCTTCCTGCCCTCATCTCTGGGACTCCTACCCCGAGGAAGCTATGGCTGATACCTTGACGAGTAGAAAAAAATTTCTGTTGTAGTTCTTCTTATCCTGAAGAATCAGGTTTTCAAACAAAAGCAAAGGATAAAGTCCCAGTTGGTCCTTGGTTTCCCTGATAAACCGATAATGACGGTATTTAGCGAAGACAATTTTCGGGCTTTGAGCTTCAGGGTGCGGGATGCTATAGTCAACTAAATGTGCAGCTCCCGAGAAGCTCAAGTATGACTTTTTTCCTAAGATGGATTTACGAAAAATGGAAACCATTTACGAAGCAATCCTGACTTCTTAGGCACAATGAAGGGGGTAAACTCAGGCAGGGAAATGAAAGATAACTGTCACTTTTTTCAGTAACAAGTATTAGCTAAAAAGAAAAGGAAATCTGCACCCTCCATATGCTACTGAAAGTGCTAACTTCCTTTCCTGTGTGTGTGTCGGCACGTGTGTGCATGTATAAAGGAACCTGGATGTTGGCAAACCTTCTGCAAGCCAAAGTAGCTCTGTGGTTTTCACAGTTGGGCCTTGTTTGCTTTACTGGCAAAATGGGAATAGCTACAAAGATCCAGCTTTCCTCTCAGTGAGTTTTCCCGCTCTTCCAGTGAAAATCTTTATTCCTAGGATCCCCATTCTAAGGATCGCTAAACAGCTTTGTCAACATTTTAAACAAACTTAATTATCTTGAAATCACTTAACTTTTTCATCAATGTTTGATGAATTTCCTGGTGGGCTTTTCCTAAGTATTCATGGGCAGTTAAGTATCTCACCAGTTTTTTCAATCCACAAGAATGCCAATTGCTTAGATAAACCTAACATGTTCACAGTATTCTGC
Source organism: Monodon monoceros (assembly GCF_005190385.1). Taxonomy (NCBI): domain Eukaryota; kingdom Metazoa; phylum Chordata; class Mammalia; order Artiodactyla; family Monodontidae; genus Monodon; species Monodon monoceros. The sequence continues at coordinate 20,662,702 of NW_021703778.1, forward strand.
TAAGTGCTTTAGGGGAACTAAAAAAAAAAAAAAAAAAAAAAAAAAGAAAAGAAAAGATAAGGTGTTTGCCCTCTAAAGAAAAAGTCTGTTTTCCTTTAGGATAACCAATGAATGAATGAGGGGAAATACTTCATATACCACGTGCTGCACAGGTGGGGTTGCTGCCGTCAATAACAGTAGCAGAACTGAAAGTGGATTCATACCAGTGACCACTGCCAGCTCCCCTTCCGTGGTATAAATGAGAAGGGGTTAATATTAAATACAAGTGGGGACTTTTTTAAGTTCAGGGACTAGAAACTTCATTTTTTTAAAACCCCCCTAATTGTAAGTCTGTGCTAACACACCGGTGTACAATCTGTCAAAGTCACACCTGGATTCGGGGCGGCCTGAATTAATTAACAACTTTTCAATGTGTTAGTGCTAACATATGGCATTTAATTACGGCCTCCGAATCCACGGGTCTCTCTACTTTGAATTTCAAAATGATTTCTTCATCTTCTAGTACATCAGCAAGGGACTGCACGGGAACACCCTGGATTCCTATCTCTACAGGCCTCGCCCTCCCCAGGATGACAACGTCGGGTCATCCTGACTCTTGTGATCTCGGAACTTGATGCACAGCCACGGGGGGTTTCAGATGCCTTGAGGAAAGAGATTGGCGGGGAGGGGGGGGGGTGCGTTTAAATGGCATTTCTGGATTCGAGGCTCTAAGGACCCTGACAAGCTGTGAGGTTGGAGGTTAAAGCTCTGATACTCTGCCTACAGAGTCAAAAATAATCCTTCAAGTCAGAAGTGTGACCTCACAGTGAACACTGGCTCCAGCTCCCGAGACTCCAAAAACAGAACCAAAGGCAACTGCCACGACTTCCTTGTCACCCACTGCTGGACCGACTTCAGATCCAGCAACTGCGTTTCACTTTCGATCTCGCACGGCTGGTTGCTTTTTCTGCATAGTGATGGAAGGTTAAAAGCAGGAAAACAGGCCCTCCAATGGGAGAGAGAATGATAAAGAGTGACTACGTGTGTGTGAGTGTGGCTGGTCCCTGAAGTAATCCAGGCCTCCTCCAATGCCCTTCCTGTGCCATCCACTCAACTAGGTGTCAGGGAAAAATCACCAAAAAAGGTGGGTGCTGTTGAAATCTGGGTATATACTCGGTGTGTTCTTCTCAAAGTCCCTGACATCGTATTGCCAATCCAGAGGAGGATCCGTTGTTTGGATACCTGGCGCAGAAGAAGCATAAGAAATGGAAGATGCTCGGAGCTTACATAAATGCGCTAGAGACTGCAGCTGAAATCAGAGCCACTGGAAGGGCAGGTTCTAGGAAGCCGTGGAGATTTCAGAAGCCCGTTCGGTAAGAGAGTAAAGTGCAGGGCAGATACAGCAGACTAACATTTCTGGGCTTTGTCAGAATCCCTGCATGGACAAAAGCTTAAAAGAGTGATTGCTTTTCCGGAATTCGTTTGTCCATCACTAATGAATCTGTGATGAGCCTTGCTCAGCAAATACGAAGTTCGGGAAATCTGAACACAATGATAATGAAGAGAGTAACTGTTTCACTGTGATGAGCCCTTTGTGTCATCCATAAATGTCAGCAAACTCAAAAAAAAAGTGCAATTAGAGCTCGTTATACTTCTTTCACAACCACAGGAGCTATTTCGAGCATCTGAGCCAAAGAAATCTTGGTGCTCTCTGAGCTGCAGAAACTATGCTTACCTGTTAAAAATGTCATGTGGAATCAGAAAAGGCTTGCAGCTTTTATCCCTGGCTTTGGGAAATGATACCTTTCTCCTGATTCTTCCAAGGACAACCCTGAAGTCTGCTCATGGCTATGCAAGGTGGGGGTCCCTCTGAGCCTCCGTGAAGAAGAGCTCTTTCAAAGCAGCTTTTGGTCCATTTACACTGTTGGACTTTTTCTTTTTACTGGAAAGTCAGAAAATGAAGGTAGATCTGCAAGCAAAGGGACAACTGGCCCAGCAAGAAGGTTTGGGTGTTTTCCTTCAGGTGCAAAGGTCTAAGCTTTGGCGGGAAGAGCCCAAGGCCGGAAGGGCTGGCCTCTGCTCTCAGGATGCAGGAAAACAACTACCTCAGCTGGCTGGGGCTAGGCCGCCAACGCAGCAGACTGCACGCACGCTACGTGCCAGGTGTCACGCCAAGCTCTGTGGCTGTTAACTGCATGACGACTCTGTAAGGCGGGCCTTACAGGAAGAGCACAGACTAGGCTTCCGGAGCCCCTCTTACAGCGGGAGAGACGGAGGCTGCGTGAGGTTAGTAAAGAACTTGCTCAAGGTCACAGCCAGTAAGTGCAGGGTCCGGGTCAAGTCCGGGCTCCTCAAAATAGATTTCACCTGCTACCCTGGGGCGCTTCCTGAAAAATGGCATTTTTAGGTATTTGCTCATCTTAGTAGAACGGAGCCCAATCATGCTTGGATTTTGAGATCGTGCAACATGGGGTGTGCCCACGGCAGTTTGATTCTGTTGCTGTGGTTTTAGGTCCAAAGCAAACACTACCCTCAGTGTCCACAGGAGACAGAGGACAGCAAGGGCAGCTGACCATTCTGAGCCCTCCCGGCAGCTACCCTGTGGACAGTCAGGGTTCGCACCTGCACAGGAGAAAATGCAGAAGAAGAAACCCTTTCTCGGTTCAACTCTTTGGGTATTTTAAGTCAGACATTTCCAACTTGGTTCTCTCTTCTGTCACGTTTTTATCACTATGGCCTAAGGTTCAGACGAACCCCCTCCTGCAGACTTTGATCCCATGGCCCGTGTCCTGACACGGTTTGGAGAATTATGGGGCCAAAGGACAGAGGGCATCTCCTGGTGGCCGGATGTGCCAGGATGACCTTCACTGATGGAATTCATCCCACAAATTCTAGATCCATCCCGCCTCTCTCCCAGGAGGAAGAGAACAGATTGTAACACACACTCCTGGAACAAATCGGCACGAGGAGATGGCCTTCTGCCTGGGCAGACACACTCGGCGAAGGCCCCTAAAGGCCAGGGAACACTGACCAACATCTTATAGAAGTGCTCGAACATTTACAAGGCACTGTCACAAACATCTTCTATGAGTCTTAAAAAAAAGCTCATCTATGAGAGGCAATTAGCATTATTCCCATTTTATGAATGAGGAGATCAAAGTCTGGTCTTCAAGTGATTATTAGATACTGAAACCAGTGACAACGAATGTGAGTTCCAGCAGGTAAGGGACAGTGTCTTTTGTGTCCTTTTCTTCTTTTAAAAATTCACGGCTGCAGTCCCAGCCTCTGGCAACATGCCTGGCACATAGTAAGTAAGCGATGAATAACTGTCAAGTCAAGGAGTGAGGCGACTGGACCAAGATCCCACAACAAAGCAGGGGTGGATTTTAGACCCTCTGACATTCAACGCCACGCCTGTGATAAAGTACTGTAGGAAAAAGGGAGTTAGACTTGCAGAGAAGTGTGTGGCTGGTGAGGAGACGGTGGGGAAAGCACCAACATCTATTCTCCGACAGACACCACCGTACGATGTGGAATTTCTTTCGAAACTGTCTAGTGTATGGGGCCGGAAAATGGGCTGCACTACAATTAGCAAAAGAAAATACCTCGTGGAGAGACGCGGAGCCCCGTCATAATTTACACTGGCAGACAATGCAGATCTCTAAGTGTACGGCTTCTGCTCCATGACTAATCAATGAGGTGCAGAGCTGCCCGGAGGAAGGCGGCCATGCTGACCATGTCAGTCTTGTGGGGCAGGAGAGGGCTGAGGTCTAGGAAGGTAGACGATTCCTTTAACATACAATGCAGCCAGTCCAAAGAACAAAACAGGGACAGAAGGTTTGCAGAAGTGGGAGCAAAAACTTCAGAGAGAAACGGGGTTAGCAACCCTCCGGTGTCTTGGAGAGGCAAGTCTCAATTATTTCACCGACCTCATCAAATGCATATTTTTGTTTTGTTTTGTTTTTGCACCGACTGTATGTTTATTTAATCAGCCGACGGAATTCTCAGTGAATGTGGATGCAAATGCATGGATACAACCTAGAGAAAAGTGCAGTGAGACAGTCGCAAAGCCAGAGGACCAAAGGGAGGGGGTGGGAAAAAGACAGCCTCATTCTTGGTGGGCGATGCCCTTCTCACTCACCTTCTCTGCATAGTATAAGGTCACCCCTCCCCATCAGGTGCCCAAGCTGCTGTCAGAGGAGGTGAACAACAGCCACAGGGTGGCCACACAGAGCAAGCCCCAAACAGGGACACAGAAAGCCGTTCCTTGTAGCATCTTCACAGGTCTCTACCCCAAAGATACCGGAGGCAGGAGGGCGAGGTACCCACCGCGATGGAGGTTTCCCGGAGCACATCTCTCTGCCTTCCCCAGAGAAACAGCACCGGGGCCAGCTCTCCCCGCCCCCCACCTCACGTCTTCACTTAAAGGAACAGACGGGAAAGGAAGACAGTCACCACCTACCGTTTGATTTTTCGCTATCTGCAGGTTTCATCTGAATGGGGTGATGCATCTAAAAATAGAAAAGTGAGAAAGTAAAGGCAGATCGAACAAACAGTCTCAGAAACCCCACGCCACTCAACACGACTGCTGATATTGTTATAAGGGCACGTAAATAATAACGAGACCTCTCACAGTTAAAATGAGCCACCTTAAAATGCAAGCATGTGTTCGATGTTCAGCAAACAGGATGCTTTTAAGTCCCGGGGCGCTGTGACATGGATCTTAACACGTGGGCTTTGCAGTCAGGCTCAAGTTCAAAACCTGGTCCTGCCATTCCATATGGTTTCTGCCTGGATCTTACAGGTAATTCTGGTTCTGCCATTCATTACAACTACGTGACCTCGGGCAAGCGTCTTAACTTCTCTGAGCTTCAGTCTTCTCATCTGCGAGATGGAGGTGACCCCCGCATAGTAGGGCCACGAGAATCACCTGAGAAAATGCATGTGACGTGCTTAATGAATGAGGCATAGAAAAAAAAAAAAAGTTATTGTTATTTTGTATTATTACAAATTTAAACACAGATGATCTGTTTTTCTTCCGGCCGTTCTATGTCTGCTGCATGGCTGTTTCTTAGAGTTCTGAGTAATCTGAAGGTCGACCAGTTGATTGATTGAGGCGCCATTATCCCATTTTTATTAAACACGAGGTGTGAAACAGGAAATGCAGAGGCACGGAAAGAATGGAAGGAAGGAGAGAGGGAGGGAGGAGGAAAAGCGGGAGTGAGGGGCTTACGATCACATTCGGTACATACGTAGGAGGAGGAAGCGCCTGAGACAAAGGGGAACCAAGATCCTGCATCGTGGCAGAACAAGACGCTCTACGGTTCTTTAAACGATGCCAATCACATCATTGTGGTGTGATCTGGAGATCTGCAGAGCACAGAAAGCTGCCACCATTTCCAATTAAAATAAATTCCTCAAATGACTTTCATGGGTTCTCTTGCTTCATATTTCATCCTACCCCAAGGAACGTCGCAGCCACAGGGTAGATGGAATCAGTGGCTGTGCAAATGCTTTTATTATAATGGGCCCTATTCTCTCTGAACCTTTAATTTCCCCAGTGGACTTCCCTTACTTGCCAGCCACAGCTCTGGGCTTTATCTAATTGAAATGAAAGGGGATTGGTACTGGGCTCTGGCACTGAAATGATGGGAAATGATTATCAGGCGGTCGAGACCACGTGCACCTAATGCCTGCCAGGGTCTTCAAAACACAAGAGGAAGAGGTAAGAGGGAGCGGTATCCGGGGACAAGAGGCTAAATAATTCAGAGCTGCTTCGTTTATTCTCAAAGGCAAGATGCTCTCACGCACAGAACACAGGCCTGGAGTTGTGGGGTCTACTTGTATTCTCACTTCACTCATTAACATGCTCAATTTGTAGAGAAGAGACTAACATGAGAATGGGATGCTTAGGAGTCAGTAAGTCGACCTGCCTTTTAAGAAAAGGTGCTTTGGGAGCCCAGGGGAGCAGATACCTCATTCTGCCTGGTGAGGGAGGTGGGGGGATTTTGGCAAAGGGCCCATCTGCTTCGAGTCCTAAAGGCTGGTTGGACTTGCCAGCAGAGGAAGGGGGTGGCCCTTGAAACGAACGGACAACGCCACACAAGGACACCGTGGTGAGAAAGCCCTCAGTCCTCCTGGAGGGAGTCCACAGTGTGAGGGCGGAAGGCACGAGAAGGGGCTGCCAGGGCGGCCGGCATCCAGGCCTTAGAGGATCCCACGTGCTAAGGGGCTGAAATTTCCTCTAAAAGTCAACGATCAGGCATAGAATATTTAAGGAGCAAGGCAACGAGATCCCATCTGCGTCCTTGAAAAGTCATTTTTGGCTGCAGTGTGGAGGATGGATGGTAGAAGAGAGACACAGGAGGCAGGGAGAACAGTTAAGAGGCTACTGCAACAGCCCACGTACAGCAGGGAAGGTCTAAACCTCAGAGGTAACTGGCTGGTTGTAGGGAGGAGGGGGCAGCGGGACCCCAGGCCTGGACAACTAAACGTGTAGTGGGATCACTGCCTATTCATTTCACTTTTGTGTCCTATACATAACGTTGTGTCCTGTATATAACTGCCTAAATCGGGAAAACACGAGAGAGCAGTTCGGGGAGGGGGTGTAGAGACTGATGGGCACAGGTCAGGACACGCTGCGTTTGGGGTGAAGTTGGAAATGTGGGTTTCGAGCTGTTGGGACAGCTCTGGGAGGTGGTGGAAGCCCCGGGCGTGGCTGAAACTGTCCAGAGAGGGAAATGAGGAGTGAAGAGAGACAAGAGCCAGGGGCAGAACTGTGGAGAACAGCCAGGAAGGGGAGTCTAAGGGGGACAGAGCAAAGGGCCATCCAGAGAGGCAGGAGCAGAAGAGCTGGCCCCACTGGAGCCACGCAGGGAGTTTCAAGAACAAGGCGATGGTCAGAGCAAGTGCTCTTAGACGCTACGATGAAAACGCCCCAGTATCCTTCCGGGTTTGGCAATACAAATTTTTTTTTTTAAGGGAATTTATCAAAACAGTTTCTGTTGGGTGGTAGGGGCCAAAATGCCAGCTTGTGGGCAGTGGGAGAGTAACAGGAAAGGGAACAGTTGATGTGAGAAATGCAGACAACTATTTCAAGAAGATTAGCTCTAAGTGGGGAAGACAGGAGGCTTGGTGGAGGATGGGGGAGGAGGATGGGGCCGGGGTCTCTCCTTTCCAGATAGGAAAGACTTGTAACAGGTCAATGAGCTGAAAAGACTCCAATGAGATTCACAGGTTCAAGGGACAGGAGACAAGAGATAAGTGTACCAACGTTATGTACAGGACACAAAAATGAAGTGAAGGACTCTTGCCCTTGGGAAGATGCCGACCCAACATGGTCGTTGATAGGCACATATATAAAGGGGAAAAGATGGTGACCAGCATCAGAAAAGCAGCACAGAGAGAGTGCCGTGAGCATTCAGATCCAGCTGTGACGCGCACGGAGGTCTGGAGGAGGAAATCTGGGAGCAGTAAGGACAGAATCATTGGACTCTAAAGCTGCAAAGGGCCCTGGGAATCATTTCGTCCAATGCTCTCAATGTACAGGTCTGAAGGGAATAAGTGACTTCAGTAAGGACACACAGATGGTTAATGACAGAGTTGGGATCAGAAATCTAAGCTCCCTACTCTTAATCCAGTGCCGATTCCCCCAAACCACACTGCTTCCCCCCAAAGTGCCCAACACGGGATTCGGACTTAGGAGCCTGTGATGAAGAGCCGCAGGCTGCACTTACTGCAGGCACCAGACACTCAGTTGAAGGCGCCAGCAATACCCCCTTGGGTGAAAGTGATCTTCCTCTGCCCTCGCATCACGCTTTCTCTCTGGAGCTTTAAGACGGGTATTACACGGAGACTTGACTCTGGGTTCTCCTGCTGCTGCTGAGAGAATTAGCTTTGATTCTGACCTAAGACTATCCAGGCTCAGGAATGTAGCAGTGGTAGCTACAGCCACTGCAGACTTGAACTTGGTTTCGGTCTTTCTGGGGCTCTGAAGGGGAAAAAAGTCAACCTCACAGAGATCTGGATTGGCAGACCAAGGTGAATTCTGAATGGGTGGTCACCCTACTCCAGCGATGTTCTGAAGACAATTTAGATAACATATGTAAAGCGCCGTGACCTTCTCGGAGAGAGGTATTCAATCAGGACTGTATTAAGAATGGCTCATTACCACGAACAGTTCATCTGAGTTACAAATTCCTGATCAGACACAGGACGTAAATGTCAAGGAAGACAAGAAAAAACACATGGTTTGGAGGAGTCGTTCTCATGTGTGTCACTTCCTCAAAGTCTCATGATTCCAAGAACTTCGGGAGATTTGTTGAGCAGAGTAGGGAAGTTATTGTAAAGAAAGGGGTATTCTAGTTTAAACGTTCAAATTACAATACAGGGATTCTTTCCCTGTAACAGGAAATGATGTCAAAGATTTGACCCAGTAGGATGCTAAGACCACTCACGCATTCGCTTATTTCTGCTTTGACCAGATGATCTGTTACATGGTGGGAATGATGGGTGAAAAAGAGTTCTGGTCATGGTGGAGTATGTAACGTAAGGATGAGACAGACAGACCAGCCGTTTCCCACATGCAGTGTGGGAACTCAGAAGAGACACACCCCACACAGTCAAAGGAACGGCAAGAAGGCATCTCAGCTGAAACCATGGTCAAGTTAGATCTTGAAGGGCGCTAACCAGGACTTGAGTGAAGGGCATTTCAGGGAAGGAACAACAAATTTGAAGGAACAGAGTAAGAGAAACTAAGTCATGTTTGTTCCTGAAGAATGATGATGGGACATTCTAACCAACAGAGGAAGCAATCGATGGCGCCAGAGATCATTCACCAAACACAACGTAAATGAAGCATGACAAGACCAACAGTGAGGGATACATTCCTGGATCGGAGAAGTTCAAGTACAGGGAAAACAATGCACTTCTCAGCCCTGAATCAGAACTGCCCTGGATTGGCAGCCGGAGGCTCATGGCCTTCCTCAGGGACTGAAGGTGACCCCCATGGTGTCAAGAACTGAAGCCTGACAACAGTGCTTCTGTCATGACGGGGAACTGGCGCCTCCAATCCCAGAGCTGGAGGGGCCGGAGGTCAGAGGTCTGCACCGTGCTCTGCACTGGATGGGGGGAGGGGGGGCGGGCGGGCAATGGCAGCAACAGGAGGAAGGGCCCGAGAACCTGGCCGTCACCCTTCCAATCTCCTAACGTCCCACCAGATGCAAGGGACCCTCAGAGTTGAGGGTTGGGGCTGGATCCCTCCTCCTTCTGTCTATGGCGAGTGAGCACATCCTCTTCAAGAATTCTCCCAAGGAGTCTCCTAAGAGGCATGTTATTTTTTAAATTAATTTTTATTGGAGTATAGTTGATTTACAGTGTTTAGTTTCAAGTGTACAGCAAAGTGAATCAGTTATACATATACATATATCCACTCTTTTTCAGATTATTTTCCCATATAGGTCATTACAGAGTACTGAGTAGAGTTCCCTATACAGTAGGTCCTTATTAGTGATCTATTTTATATATAGTAAGCGTATATATGTCAATCCCAATCTCCCAATTTATCCCTCCCCCCGCTTTCCCCCTTGGTAACCATAAGTTTGTTTTCTACATCTATAACTGTTTTGTAGGTAAGTTAATTTGTACTTTTTTTTTTTAGATTCCACATATAAGTGATATTACATGATATTTGTCTTTCTCTGACTTACTTCACTCAGTATGACAATCTCTAGGTCCATCCATGTCACTGCAAATGGCAGTATTTCATTCTTTTTTATGGCTGAGTAATATTCCGTTGTATATATGTTAAGAGGCATGTTAATTATACCGAGGCTGCATTATTAATGCAGTTAATTATACTGATACTGTTTAACTCCAGTCATCACCAATGGATGAGCTAACCACCTTTAACGTGAGACTCCATCATCACACTGGATCAGCTGGGTCTGAAAAAAGCTTCACTGGTCTGTATTGTCATGATTTGTCTACTTGGTCAGAGAAGTCTAGGCATTTTATAACCTCCAGCCTGTGACACTGACAGGGTAGCTTCCCTGAGGGCTGGAGAAACAGCAGCAGTGAGTCTAAGACTTGAGTTCAACTCAGCTGCCCTTGGAGCGAACTTCGACCACAACAGGGCTCTGGTTGTCTTACACCAGGCTCCCCTATGGCAGAGAGCCTGTCCCAGGGAGGCAAAATCAAGTGTTTTGGAAACAGATCCTGGTTCCTGGCAGTACATTTGACTTAACAGAGTTCATCACGTTTACGTTTCAATGAAGAAAGCCTTCCAAACCCATTTCCTTGAAGATCTCTTTGTACGTGAATTTCTTTTGCATTTTATTACAGAACAATGACATCTTGCCTCATGTTCAACAGTAGGGTACTGGGTAACTTGTTGGTTTCTATTTAGCCCTACTTATTTAAAGGCAAGTGAAATCTATAAAATAGATAAACAACAAGGATTTACTGTATAGCACAGGGAACTATAGTCAATATTTTGCAATAAATTATAATGGAAAAGAATAAAAAAGGAATATAAATACGTACATATATATGTATAACCAAATCACTTTGCTATACACCTGAAACTAACGTAATATCAACTATACTTCAATTAAACAAACAAAAAGCAAAGGAAATCTAATGAAAGGGGGAATTGCAAGAGCTCCCTCCCTCCCTCTGGGGCGGGTACTGGAGTCAAGTAGCTTCCGGAGAAATCGCTGGTTTACTTCCCCTTACATCTGTATTCAGTTTCGATCACATGCTTAGGGCACTGTGACTACAGTCCACTGAGCTGCCGTTTCTCGGGGGTCTGATTAGGGTCTCACCATATGCAGGCCACTCCTCTCTGGCTTGGGCTGGTTTTCATCCCACATCTCCTCTCTTGTGGGAAGCTGTGAGTGTCGGAGGGTGCCAGCCTCCAGCACCAAGCCTCACCCTTTATCCTGCCTCCTAATGATGAGTGAGTGGCCTCTGGCTCACTTTCTGCTTCTCCGCCACATACACATGGGGTCCCAGAATTGAGTTCCCTTATTGTTGATAGGACCTGCTGCTTCTCACTCCTGAACGCGTTTACCTTGGATGCGTGACCCGGGGGCCCAGCTGTGGCTCAAGGAAATGAAGGTGAGGACACAGCTGTGGGGCAAAGGCATCCCCCAAAGCACGTGGAGGGAGCTGCAGAGGCCCCGTTACGAGTCCCATCACATCCCAGAGACAGAGACGCTGCTGGGCCACAAGCACCAGCATCCACGAATCAGGTTCTCTGGAGTCGCACAGTCTACCAAGTCAGCGAGATTTCTCCAGATCTCTCTGCCTCAATCCTGTGATGGCTACGGGGGCGATTCTGAGTTGAAATAGCCAGTGTTAAGTTAAGCCAGGTGGAGGCCGGAAGACAGAAGGCCCGGGTGAAGGTGAGTTGGCCGGTTTCTCACACATAGGAGAACGCATGTTGAAACTTGTTTAACTCCAGCCACCACTGATGGATGAGTTAACCACCTTTTTAACATGAGACTCAATAAAACAAGCCACTTTTAACCTGAAATGGGTTTTACAGCGTCACTGTCACGCATATCATTATTAAACCCATCCTGACACCTAGAACGAGCAGCCGTGATGGCACATGCTCTAAGCTTACTGCCCATAAAATATTTAAAGGGAGAAACAGAGGGGGAGGGAAGAAGTGGATGCACGGAAGAGCCACCCGCCAACCAAATGAGAAAATGAACGGACTCCAGCCAGGAGAGACGAACTGGGATTTTCCTGTTGCTCCCTGACAATGCAGATGTGACTCAGGCAGAAGACACTTGGTATCTTGTTGGAGAGTGGACTGTGAGATACCAGAGGCACCCATGCTTCCTGAATTTTTCTCAAAAAAGTTTTGTAAATGGGCACAAATAAGTTTCAGAAGAACTGCCACCAACTGGACGCATGCCATCCCCCAAAAGGAAAGTGTGTGTCTTGTCAAGGGATCTTCTATGACCATAAGGTACTCCCAGAGCTACAGAGGCTCCCCTACCTCTCTAGGTAGGAAATTCTGCCATTTCCGTCACTGTCTTTTATGCTCTGCGTAAAGGAGACTGGGAAGAAGCAGAGGGAGTTTTAGGAATGTTGACTTATCATATTGAATAAGGACTTTTGAATTTCTCTGATTTTGAAAATGGTGACATCGCTAAACTTGCAAAAGCATCTTTAATAGAGTGACGCCTCTGAACGAATAGAGATGACAAAAGTCATGTGTTGGATGGGTCTAAACCAGCTTTTATCATCAGGACGAAGCTCGTTTTGGAGCTCACTGCCACACTTGTTAAGTGAAGTGGAGAATTTAGGCAATTTTGGTGAAAACTGAGGAAATCTTCCCTGTGCTCTCAATTTTCCTGTGCTAATAACTAAGCACTGCTGTAGGCTCTTTATGTATGCTAACTAATTTCATTCTCACAACAGCCCTGAGATAGATGTGAATGAGGAACTTAAGGGGTGGGGGAAGGTGGGGGGAGAGGGAAAGGAGGAGGGAGACAGAGAGAGATTAAAGAACTTGGCTAAGGCATACAGGAAGTCAGCAGTGGAGCTGGGATTTGTGGGACTGTCTCGGGCTGGAGCATAAACCCCCAGCCACTCCTCCACACTGACCCTACCCCTAGCATATCCTAGCTGTGCTGTGAAATGGTGGTTTCTAAGAACCGAGAGCATTACCAAAATTCCTTTTCCATACTAGACCATCTCAATCTACAGGGTACTTTCCAATTAGAAACTTACATATGAATGTGTGTAGCATACATGTGTACGTGTATACATATGTTTTTATGTATTTCACTTGCACATATGAAATACATATTTTAAAACTTATTTAAATGAAAAAAACAATAAAAAGAACCCCAGTTCACCTATTTTTCCCACCCCTCACCCCCTGCCTCTGGAAATCACCTTCTATTCTCTGTATCTATGAGCTTTTTCTTTTTTTTTAATTTTTAGATTTCACATATAAGGGAGATCATACAGTATTTGTCTGACTTATTTCACTTAGCATAATATCTTCAGGGTCCATCATGTTGCCCAAAGGAAAGATTTCATTTTTTAATGGCTGAATAATATTTCATTATATGGTATGTGTGTGTGTGTGTATATATATACGTATGTGTGTGTGTATATATATATACACACACACACACACACACACACACACATATATACATACATACATATTTATGTATGAAACAACTTCTTTATCCATTCACTCACCCAACCCTTAGGTTGCTTCCGTATCTTGGCTACTGTAACTAATGCTGCAGTGAACATGGGGGTGCAGGTATCTTTTTCGAGTTAATGCTTTTGTTTCTTTCAGATAAATACCTAGAAGTAGAATTGACGTATCATATGGTAGTTCTATTTTTAATTTTTTGAGGAACCTCCACATTATTTCCCACAGTGGCTGCACATAGTGGCTGCATCAATTCACATTCCCACCAACAGTGGACAAAGGTTCCCTTTTTTCCACATCCTCACCAACACTTGTTATTTCTTGTTTTTTTGGTAAGAGCCATTCTAACAGGTGAGGTGATAGCTCACTGTGGTTTTGATTTGCAATTCCCTGAAGAATAGTGATGCTGGGTATCTTTTCATGTGCCTGTTGGCCATCTGTATGTCTTCTTAGGAAAAATGTCTGTTCAGATCTTCTGCCCATTTTTTAAGCAGACTTTTTTTTTTGCTACTGAGTTTATGAGTTCTCTGTATATTCTGGATATTAATCCCTGGGATATATGATTTGCAAATATTTTCTCCCATTCGGTAGGTTGCCTTTTTGTTTTGTTGATAGTTTCTTTTGCTGTGCAGGAGCTGATTTTCAGCGTGATGTAGGCTCACTCATTTATTTCTGCTTTTCTTGCCTTTGCTTTTGGTGCCAGTATCCAAAAAATCATCATCAAGAGCGATGTCAAGGAGCTTGCTACCTATGTTTTCTTCTAGGAGTTTTATAGTTTCAGGCCTTATGTTAAAATCTTTCATCCATTTTGTTAATTTCTGTGTATGGTGTAAGACGGTGGTCTAGTTTCAGTTTGGGCATGTGGCTGTCCGGTTTTCCCAATACCACTGATTGAAGAGATTGTCCTTTCCCCATTGTACATTCTTGGCTCCTCTGCTGTAAATTAACTGACCATATATGTGTGGGTTTATTTCTGGAGTCTCTATTCTGTTCCATTGATCTATGTGTCTGTCTTTATGCCAATCCCATACTCTTTTGATTACCTCAGCTTTGTAATATACTTTGAAATAAGGGGCATGTTGCCTCCAGCTTTGTTCTTTCTCAAGATTGCTTTGCCTATTTGGGGTCTTTTGTGGTTCCATACAGATTTTAAGACTGTTCTGTTTCTGTGAAAATTATCATTGGAATTTTGATAGGGATTGTACTGAATCCGTAGATTGCCTTGGTACGTAGTATGGACATTTAAACAATATTAATTCTTCCAATCCATGAGCACAGAATACCTTTCTAATTATTTGTGTCTTCTTCCATTTCTTTCATTGATGTCCTGTAGTTTTCTATATACAGGTCTTTCACCTCCTTGGTTAAATTTATTACTAGGTATTTTATTATTTTTGATGCAACTGTAAATGGGACTGTTTTCTTAATTTCTCTTTGTGATATTTCATTACTAGTGAAGAGAAACACCACAGATTATTGTGTATTCATTTTGAATCCTGCAACTTTACTGATTTTGCTCATTAGACCTAACAGTCTTTTGATGGAGTCCGGGGTTTTCTCTATATAGTATCATACCATCTGCAAATAGTAAGAGTTTTTATGAAAAAAATGAAGGTGACTTAAGGGACTTACAGGATAACAAAAGGACTAACATTCACATTCTAGGTGATCCCAGAAGGAGAACAGAGAGACAAAGGGGCAGAATTATTATTTAAAGAAATAATGGCTAAAAGCGTCCCTAACTTGGGGATGGAAATAGACATCCAGATCCAGGAAGCCCGGAGAGTTGCAAATAAGCTTAACTCAAAGAGAGCCACACAAAGGCACATTGTAATTAAAATGTCAAATGTTAAAGACAAGGAGAGGCTATTAAAAGCAGCAAGAGAAAAACAACTTGCTATGTACAAGGGAGCCCCCATAAGACTATCAGCAGGTTTTTCAGCAGAAACGTCGCAGGCCAGAAGTGAGTGGCACAGTATTTTCAAAGTGATGAGAGGAAAAACAAAACAAAAACAAAAAGACTTCCAACCAAGACTACTCCACCCAGCGAAGTTATCATTCAGAATTGAAACAGAGACAAAGAATTTTCCAGACAAGCAGAAACCAACTGAATTCAACAATACATTAAAAAGGTCATACACCATGATCAAATGGGATTTATTCCAGGGATGCAAGGATGGTTCGACATCTGCAAATCAGTCAACGTGATACACCGTATTAACAAAATGAAGGGTAAAAATCGTATGATCACCTCAGTAGATGCAGAAAAAGTATTTGACAAAATTCAACACCCATTTATGATTAAAAAACTCTCAATGAAGTGGGTACAGAGGGAATGCACCTCAATATAATAAAAGCCATACATGACAAGCCCACAGGTAACATCATACCGAACAGTGAAAAACGGAAAGCCTTTCCACTAAGGTCAGGAACAAGACAAGGATGCTCACTCTTGCCACTTCCATTCAACACAGTACTGGAAGTTCTGGCAAGAGAAATGAGGCAAGAAAAAGAAATAAATGACATCCAGATTGGAAAAGAGGAAGTAAAATATTTTAAATTAGCCTCAGAACAAAAGAGATTGTCTAGATTTTCTCTATGAAAAAGGAAGGAAAGAAAACTTACAAGCCTGCCACGATTCAAAGAAAAAACAGCCGTATAGCTGTATTAGGAAAGTATAGCTCCAATCTATGTGCCATTTGACCACAAGGGAACTATATGCGCTAATGCAGAGAGATTAAATGCTAGTTCTTCTACAATCCCCTCAGGCCACTTAAAATAGACGTGCAAAATGGAATTAGACTCTGAGGTTCGTTTCATGGGCCAAGTTATCCAAAATGTTCTATACCTATGTTGATGAGAAACAAACTGATAACAAGCAAAATTAGCTGTCAGTTATTCTACGAGAGGAGAATAAGAGTTTTGAATCACGGACATTAACTGATCCTACATTTTGTGGTTTCTTCACAAAAAAAGTGTTAGTGCAAAAAAGTACACTGGAATCTATAAAATCAATCAAAGTGTAGACCACTTATTGGATAAGTCGGCATTTACAACAATAGGCATCGGTATTTGGCTTTATGCTAACTGACTGGATTGTACAATGCCTGTTTATCTGAATACTGCTTTGGAAATTCTGGATGACACTGACTAGACAGTCGCCTTCCGAAGATGCAGACTCCTTGGTGGAAGCAGTGTATGGGATTCATCTATGCCTTGAGTCACGGTACTATTCCAAATTGCTCCTCTGTGCATCTCTATTAACTAAGTTAACAGAGTACGTGCACAGAAAACTTTCAACCAACATTTGCTGACATATATTTTTATAAAAGTGACCAAAGCAAAGAATAAAAGGGGATTTGAATGTGACAATAACAAAGAAACGTAAGTGATCCTTTATCTTCCCATGGCAAATCACAACCAGGGGGAAAAAGCCTAGAGTGGAAATAAATTACTATTTCTTCCTAATAGCCATTGATACATGTGACATGCTCAAAGCACTGCCTGCATAGTATGTGCCCGGTAAAGTTATCATTATCATTGCCGTTATTATTTTACAAAGCAAAAGGATTTCCCTGAGGGAAAAAGGAAAAGGTCCCATTCAAAAGCTGAGAGAACATACTAGAGGGAACAGCCTTTCTTGGTCACATGGGAAGTATACAGATAATACTGCTCCCGGCTTTCTCCATATATACTAACAACCCAGTGAGGGAAAACAACCTACAGAAGCCAGAATTATATGTCTGCTTTTGGCTTCTCAGGCTCCAAAGGCAGCCTTTTTTTTTTTTTTTTTTTGCTGTAATGACACTAGCTATTTACATTTCTGTTGCAATCGGGTGGTACACTAGAGGGGAGAAGTCAAGCAGTGAAACCATTTAGTCCTGGCAAAAAAAATAAAATAAATAAAATAAAATACTGCAGGAAAATTAGATTACTCTGGGTGGAATTCTATGAGGGGAGTTGGAGTCTGTTATGGTGATTAAGTCATCATTTCTGACAGATTACTCTAATCGGCTGTCAAATAGCATTCCCCAACCCCATCTGTAACTTGGCGTCCTCGCTACTCAGCCTATGTTACCTTCTGTATATAGAACACATACAAACAAGAGGAGGTAGGGCCCGGCATTTACCACACTCATTAGCTATAATTCGGTTCTGTGTTTTCATACTAAATAATAACACGAGCTTCCATTTTGCTTTATTTATTCTTAAAATGAGAAGAAAAATGAATAGGCTCAAAATAGGAGGCATGGAACGTGCATGAAAAATCGCTGTCATAACAAAAAGCAAGCGCAAGGCTTTTCGAAGCATTGCTGTTTAAGAAGAATGTTAATCCTTTATTAGTTTAATTTTTCTTGGAACTATTATATTGCTTAGAGAGGTAAATCTATGACACTTTTTAAACCTCTTGTCAGATTTGGTGCCTAATTAGCTGTGATTTCAGTAGAAGGTATTATTACTGTGTTTAGCAGTATTATTGTAAACAGAAAGCAATTTCTTTGATAAGATTTTGGTTCTTCCCTCTGTCACTGCATCTTTGGGATAGAATAAACAAATGATCCAGTTAGCTGAGCTCCCAAATAAATATGGTGAAAAGCAAAGCGCAACTAGTTAAAACTGAACAACAGTATTTAGCTTTTCTGGAACCCTCTGTTTAGATCTACCTGTTTTAACGACAGACGACTGGAGGATCTAGAACTACTTTGAAAATGGAGGTAAGTGGAAAGACAATGTAAGAAGAGGTGTGTAGGATTACAGCGCCGCTCAGGCAATACTATGACAATCACAAGCGCAGCAGAAGACCACACAAGGATTTTGGGTGACGCTTAGAGCATAACCACTCCCGATTAATAAGCCAAAATTTACAACATACAGATATCCTTTCTAACCATGATTTCATTCTGATTGTGGAACTGTCTTCCAAAATCAACGATGGATGCTCCAAGAGTTATTCTTCCAGATGTTACCCAGATGTTACATTAGACACGCTCTCTAATTGAGTCAGGAAAATACACACTGAAATAACAGTGCCTGACCTGGCCACGGAGGAGTGATTTAATGATCTGGTATTTCCCTTACATTTCCCATACAATGGTTCTTCAGGCCACAAACTTAGTATAACCTCGTATTTTAAGACAAATGAGTCTGGTTTAAACATAAACGGTCCTTTTGACAATAGCCTCGACCCATCATGACCACCTTTGGGCTCAGCTCGCACACGGCCCTGGCCTAAACCAGAGCCCGGCCCGCTGGGCTAGTGGTGCCTCCCCCTCCCCAACCCTGGCTGTTTCCAGATGGTCACCATTACCCAGTTCTCAACACCCTGTGAACTGGGGGGAAGCAAGGCCTGCAGACTGGAGAGCGGATGGCACCGCCCCTCCCTCGCTGACCTGCACTCTGGGTGCAGATGCGCGTTTTGTTTAACCGGCCCTTCTGCCTGGGCCCACAGGGCCTGCAGACTCCTAGTACCCAGTTCGGAATCTTAGCCAAACTGGGAGGCTGTTTCCTCCCCCGATCTCTCCACCCCCTTCCGGGGACTCAACTCAGTTCCTGACAATTCCTGGTACTGCTTCCTAGGATTATCTCTACTCAATTCCAGCCACACCCCTGCCTCGTCCCCATAGGAAATATCCTTTGGACAGTGAAAACTGCCAACATTGCACTTGGGTTTCGGTCATTCACTGGAAACATCGGTGCTGGGCTGAACTTGGTGCTAAAGAAGCATCATCTCAGGGATGGGAGCAGCCGCCGGGTCTGCGTTTCCAGACCCCTCATGGAACCAATACCCTGGCTAAACTGGCTTACTTTTCTGCCTCTTGGAATTCTCACTTTAGATGTGTCTCCACCAAATTTCTTTTTCACTCCGGCTCACTCAGATCCCTGCAGTGGTCTCCATGCGCTCTGGTCCTTGTCTCCCAGACCATCATACACACCGCTGCCTTATTTAATCTGACGAAAAAGCAGGTGTAGTCATGTCTCTGTCCTGTTCAAAAACTTTCAATTATCTGCCAAATTAAATTCCAGCTCCTTGGCCTGTCTTTCAAGGAACTCCATGCTTTGCCCCCAAATTACCTTTTCAGGCTTACTTCTCATCATTGCTCTACATTTCCCTTCTCTTCCAGTCAAATTGGAGAACTCCCTCTTCCCGGTACTTCTGCCATAGGCTCACCCACAAAAAGGCATCAGGACCCTTCCCGTGCATCTACAAAGAGTATTTTCCTTGACAATATAACCACTTTATATCTGTTACACAGAAACACCGATATGTCAAGTTATTAGGTTGATCATGTGAAGCTGTCATTTTTGTAGATTGACAATGGTTGAATGGTGACAGTTTCATACAGCGCAACCTCCTATATTGCATAGCAAGGAACGGTATTATCTTCATTTCAGATGACTCATAAGAAGCCCTACACATTCAGTTTATGTGGGCTACCTCCTTTGTCAGGCCTGGAGAGCTTTCCAGTAATTCATCTGCAATATTTACCAACTGTATGAGTTCAACTAAACATCAACTTGTTGATGTAAAGTAACACTACCCTCTAAACCAACCGTGGAGTTGATGGGCAGTTCGTGTGCAACCCAAGACACTGTTTATCTACTCTTAGTAGCTTGTTAAGATCAGCGATGCTTTATCCAGTAATCTCCAGTTTCCTTCCAACTCTAAGGCAAACCAAAACCACCACCACAACGCCCCTCTAACAAGCAAATCTTTGAAACCTCCGGTTCAAAATTAACTCGGAATATTTAAGCCAACTGTATTTTATCTTGAACCTTCTGACAGGGTAGAGGCGTTTCATCCAATCAACAGAAAAGCACCACTGAACTCTGTATTCTAATGCTGCCGCTGCAGCTTAGTTTCTGGGTTCTGAGTTGTCTGAGTTGCTTTACCAGCCACGTTTATTAATTAGTGTCTAACATTTCCATCTCCTGCAAGTTGCAACCTCTCATAAAAAATGCATGATTTGGTTGGCTTAGGAATGACAACTTCATTTACAACAGACAAATACCATACCTCACTCAGCAGCCTCTTCCCATGTATTTATTTAACTACCTCCATGGCCTTTGGGATTTGTACTGACTAAGTGAAGGAAAGGAGATAACTAGTGTAATTTTCCTTTCTTAATGATGTTTTAAGCAAAAATGATTAAATCTCTCTCTCCTTTTTTAAACAAACGAGAACTGGCTAAAAAAAAATTCCCTACTAAAAATAGATGGCAAGTTTGAAAAAAAATGCCTTAAGGGCTATTTCATATTACCCATGTTTAAAATGCAAATCCATTAAGGATCCGAGCAAGACATTTGATATTGTTTTCAGCAGCTATATTTATTCATCTCATCTTCTGCCGTGGTACTTTGCTACTTTGCCAAATGAAGACCTATCCTCCAGCGCTGCTAATTCTTTATGAGTTTGAGCTTAATATCACTGTCTCGTTTTGATTTCCACCTTCTATTCTAATGTGCGAGGTCATTTACCAACTTTGGAAATTACTTGTTGGCAGAGCTTAGGGAAATTATGACAGTTCGATTGTTCTATAAATACCTCACCCTGAAGCTCAGTCTTCTAAAGATCGAATTCAAGCCTTGGGCCTTTCAGTATACGGCATGTGACCAAAGTTTAAATGGCAAAGGTAAACTTAGAAAGGGGATCCATGAGACAAGAATATGGGAGAAATTTATCTTAAGAGAATAAAGTAAGAACCCTTCACTGACACTCGATCTGAAATGGCAGATCTACTTTGATGGTTTCTCACTTCTCCGGACGTGCTGCACTGAATGAGGGTCTGGGAAACCCAGGCTGCTTTATGTTTGTCCTGTAGTGGAAAGAACACCTCAGAATCGTAAGGTCTGGGTTTGAACCTTGGCTTTGCCAACGCTAAGTACCTACAGTCAAACCACTCGGCCTCTTTGAGCCCCGGGGAACTCATATTCGAAGCAAGGATCATATCAGAAAACTCACTGCGTGGTTGAGTCCATGTCTCACCTTGTGCTTCTAGTTTGTAGGGCAGCGGTCTACGTGACCCAAAGGATTGCGACAGACAACCGAAGAGCTGAGACTACATACCCGTCCTACTTGCACCCCTCTAGTCTTTAAAGAACTCTTGAGATTGTTTGATATTGTGAGTGTCTATGAATAAAAGCTACCTCCTTGGGAATTCATTTATCCAACAAACATTGGTGGAGCTGGCGCCCGTGGCACGAGGCATCACAGCGGCCTCTGAGAACATTCCTTCTCCAGGAATCTGGAGCTGTGTGTAGGAGAGACTGATACGCAAGCCGTCAGGGGAACAGAATACAGCAGGTGGGAGGGTGAATTTCAGCAGACCACAGTGGATCACAAGGCAGGAGTATTTACTTCTACCTTCCGGGAAGCCTGAGGCTGTGTTCTTACAGTGGGAACGCAGTGCGTAAACAGAAGCCAAAGACAGAGGAAGGGACACGGTTCGGAGTTCCCATCTCACCCTCAAGACTCAGCAGTTATGTGTGTCCATTTTTTTTCTGCCAGGAGACACAACACAACGATGTTCACACACTCCCAGAGCGGCTGAGGGAAACCTGTAGCCCCCAGCGTCCTGAAGGTAATTCCACCCATCCGCTCGCCTTCAGGAAAGCACTTGGAAGACTAATGAGTGTCGTTCTTAGAGGGATAAGTTCAAAAATTCCCCTAAGCTCTTCTGTGCTTTTATTAGCTGTGATGACAACGGATAAGGCCCAGTTGACGAAGAGAGCAAAATTCCAGAGCTGCTTCTCAGGTAGAACGCAGATTTCCTCACTAATTAGAAATGGGGTCCAGGAAAGGGGAGGGACAGGAAGGAGAGAACTTGAGAATGATTTGAGCTACTTGTCTTGGTTGGACCGCCCATCCATGTAGGTGACACACGAAGAGGGCCTGGCTTGTGGAGGGGCGAGGATTTCAGTTTTGGAATTTCCTGTGGGTCATTTGGATGGAACTTTCCAATTACAGACATCGAATGTCCAGGTTTGGGGCCAGGCAGAAAAGTCTTATGTCAAGGTCAAGATTTGGGATCCAGTAGCCTACAGGAGGTAGAGGAAAGCCATGAGAACGTGTGACAGTGGGAGAAAACGACCCTAGGGTGTGGTGATGTCTAAGGCGCAGTCCCTTGCTTGCCATCGTTAGGAAGAACGTATGCTTTCATAAGTGTGTTGTTAGTAATTTCTCTTCATTGTGTGATGAGGAACTGGGAAGGCACGCGGCTTGAGATGCCTTTCCATTCTCGTTTACACTCAGCTCTGCTCCGATCCAGCTTCTTCAGTGTTCCAAGCTTTAGGCCAGATGCAGCCTCTCCTTTCGTTTTTTTTTTTTCCCCAATTTTTTTACTGTGGTAAAATACAAAGAACGTAAATTTTCCATATTGACTGTTTTTAAGTCTACAGTTAAGTAGTATTAAATACACTCATAGTGTTGTACCATCATCCGGCTCCAGAACTCTTTCATCTTGTAAAATAGCCTCTCCTTTCAGAAATCAGTATTGGGCCTAGCCAGCTGGTGTATTTTTTTTTCTTTCGTTATTTAGAATTTTGTTAAAGTCACAGCTCAATTTCCTCGTTCCCAGTAAAGCTTTAAAAAGTTACCTAACTGGAAATACTGAATATCTGTATTTCCATAAAACTCAAAGAGCCTATCATGCTTAGAGGAGAGAGTCAAGGTAAAATGCTGACGAGTACGCCCCAAGAATCCGAACTATAACATCTGTCCCACCAAATGCTGCCAAAGAGGCTGAAGGGCACTGTTCATCACGAGACCTTGGGATGCTATTCTGGGAGCTGGGCACCTGGCACAGTCGCCTTTGAAAGACCTGCGTCCTACTGGAGCCCTGACTTGTATGCAGCGTGTTCTCTGTTTTCCTTTTCCCATCCGTGACTGTGAGTGGCTTTCACCTGTGATGCAAATGATGAAGAATACAAGGGTGTGTCCTTAAAATCAATACAGAGAACTTCTCCTTGACCTACCTCATCGGGGCACCTCTCGGGAGGTGTGACCAGATTGTCTCAAGGATTGAAACCTCCTCAGCATTGTTTTCCTCTCCTTCCCAAAGGATAAGAGAAGTTCATGGTTAGTCAACTGGGTTACTGGCTTCTTTCCAAGACCAAGGGTGAGGGGGCTCAACTCATGGGACTCAGGGAGCAGTGAGCACCGGTGAGAAAACAGTAAGGGTTATGAACCTCCAAACTGCCTAATGAAGAAGCAGAAGCTGGGTTTTTGTTGTTGTTTTTTTTTTTTTTTTTAGCTCAAATCTATTAATCCAGCTCTAATCAGACTGAAATATAAAGATGGGTAGAGGAAGGTGAGCACGAAAGAGCACGTATCAACTGTATACAAACCCAGCTGATGGGAGTTCTTCTTCAAGAGCTAGTCAGTTGCTAAACACAAACAGCACAAGGTGTGTGTGGCAGGTCCAGAGGAAGCCTGGTGGTTTTCCTCTCGCATCGCGTGTTCTCCTTCTGGGTCGCCTTTTCTGTTCGGGTCTAATACACCGTCAGCTGGTGTTGCACCAAACTCTTCTTCCTCTGGGCACCTCCCGTCCTGTCCCACCTGCTTCCCTTCCTGCCTGGCTCCTCTCTCCACTCTCGACTGCTTCTTTGGCCAACTTCGGGAAAGACTGGCCGTGGGTTTCATTTTATGTAGCAACAAGTGACCCTGTGCGTACAGACTGCTACCTAGGATGTTTGAGGATTAGGAATAAGCCCAAATGTGAAAGACGTCTCCAGATTTGTAAGAAGTATGGATGGAAAACAAGAACTCACTCAAGAGGAAATCTCACAATGACTCCGTAGGGAAGATGACCTTCCTTTTAAGCCCCCCAAACTGTAGAAACGTACAGGTACACCGAGGTACATAAAGCACCTCTCATTAGGAGACAGTCTACTCTACCCTAGCGTTCGGGTGGTGGTTACACTCTGTCTCTCAGGCTTATCAAGAGAAACAGCAGAGCGAGCACTCTGCTTTCCTGGGAAGGCATTTCAGGTCCACGAATGATGAAGCAGCAGGGATTCTACGAGACTATGGTTCCTGTGAGGTGGGGCCGGGCTGCCGAGTATTACAGATTAACTCTTTGTGGCAGAAATCGCTCTTCTTGCTTCAGAATAGAACTAGGCTTAAGACAGCACCCACTCCACTCGTCCCCTTCCAGTCTGGGATGCATGAATTCTGTGTAAGTCTCATTCATGGGAGATTTTCCGGCAGGTCTTCGAGTGTTGATGGGATAGAAAAATACAGGTGCCCGGAAACATGGATGCTGGAGAACAAAGGATCCCCTCCGCTGGCCAGTGACCTCTCTATCTCCTTCTTCACCTGTCCTGGACAGTCATGTCATCCTGATGCACCCAGGACTCAGATGAGCAAACAGATCAATTCAGCACAGACAAGAGGTGTGTGTGCACACACATCCAGAGCATCTTAAAGGGAACTGTGATAGATTCCCAGAGCAGCACGGGTGAGGCTTGTTCCTACCAGTGAGTAAGCATCAAACTTTACATACTATGCAAATGCATCATCCGGGGATCTAGTGTAGACGCCGTTCTGGGGCGGGGCTGGAGCGCATTTCTGACACGTTCCCAGATGATGGCCATGCCACTGGTTGATGGACCACACTTTGAGTAGCAAGGCTATGCTGTACTTGTGGGAGGATAACCAGCCCGTAAGGGTGCTCCCAGGCATCCGGATGGACAATGGAAGGAGGAAACAGTTAATCGCCACCACCCATCCCAAATCTGCCCGTCGCTGGGAGAACTTTTAAAAACACTGATGCTGGGCTCCCCGCTTCGAGAGATTCTTACTCAGTTTGCCTGAGATGTGGCCTGGGCATGTGTAGTTTCAAAAGCTCCCCGGGAGGATGTGCTGTGCAGCCAGGGTTACAAATCACTGCCCCAGCTGGAGATGCAAATGGACTTAAAGGTTAAGGACTTTCCTTTTTCTTCTTCCATTCTTTATAAATTCATCTCATTCATCTATCATTTTAGGTAAATGGCCAGGAAGAATATTATCTAATCTGTCTGGGTCTTTCTCAGAGAATGGAAAGGAGAAAAGGAATTGCCATGTTCAGTCACCTCATATCACAGACTGTAATCCACGGACAGACTGGTAATCTGGGCTCTGAATTTCTGACTCTTTAAAGTGTTTTTAGCATCATCTTGGAGAGGAGTTCTGGGGACATGAGGTGCTGAAAAGAACAACGGGGGCAGAGCTGGGAGACATGAGTTGTCCCACGTCCACCGCCAAGCGTCTGTGTGACCTTCCTAACCTCTCTGGGCTTCAGTTTCCTCGACCATAAAGTGAGAGGGTTGGACGGTGTTGTTTCTAAAAACACTTATGATCAGATCTGGTCTATTTTCCTCCACATGCCCTGTGTTCCTCTGCTGACCCAGAGAACAACAGTCAAATAAACAGAAACCGACTGAAATTCGCCATGGATTTCCTAGGTTTGTGGCTCTTACTTTTATTTTCCTTACTAATGACAGTTTTTGTCAATGACCTCCAGGGGTTTTATGTGGCAACTCTGACTCAGGAGAGATTTAAGTGACTTGGTGATCAAGATTCTCTGCTAAATGACTCAACAGTATCTGTGAGATATTTTTAGGGGTTGTGATTATGGTTAATGCCTCCATGAGCAGAAGAAATGTAAGCTAGAACTCACCGAAATCTGGGCTAACACTCCTCTTCCTCTTTCAATGATAGCTTATAAATATTAGTAAATCATAAACCAGGCATTAGCAATGGATGAAGGTGACAAGGAGAAGCTCACCTGAGATTAGGTGCCAGCTGTCTTTCCCATCTAACCTGCATCCAGCTCAGGTGGAGGAGGGAAATTATTAGCCATAAGAGATATTCACTGATTTGTCACAGAGATTTTCTCGAATAGCCACAGCTACTTAAACTTCCTTGGGTTGAGAGTGACGGACTTTGAGTTGAAAAGGCAACCAGAGTGAGAAAACAAATTATTACTCACTGTCTAATTATCTACCTAGTATTGTATCATTAACATGAGCTCAGCCATATATAAAAGCCCTTGGCACTGTGCCCAAGACGGAGTGGTCAATAAATGTTCACTATTACTATGCTTTTTATTAATTGAACATTGATTATTTGGTTAAAATTATCTAACTTCTGAAAGCCAATGAAAAATATCAGGCACATAGACAAAAGGTTTACTCAACCAAAATTTGCTAGAAACCTACTCCTCCTGGGGTTCTAACAACTACGGGTCTGACTTTGCACCTAAGATGTAGGATATAGGCAAGGACACCAATGAATTTTCTCTTACCTAATCCACACAACTTGTTGACCGTTCATCAAGTGTACCCTGGACCCCATACACCGCTTAGTGTGAAACATCCGGCACAGTTTCCTGGCCTGTATTTAAATACCAATATATGCTCTTCTGAAGAAATGACGATACAGTCTGTGTATGGGCAAGTGCATAACACGTGGAATTGGACAGCCTGAAACATACCCCACGGACCTCCCAGGGATGGAGGTGAGTTTCCAGGGAACCTGTTCTTTGCTCTTACATGGTCCTTCCTGTCCCTGATGGAGGACAGTAACGTAGAAATATCGGTGGCCTAGAGAGCACAGAACTCCTGGTCTCAGAACACCACGTGTCCAGGGTCACACGCTCCCATGACCAAGACAGCAGCAGAGGTGACAGAAGTCTAAGCCTGTACAATCATCCCCTTAGCCACATTCTTACCAACACAGAAATCACAGCGTGATGACCGGACAGAATTAACCACGTAAACTGCCCTATTATCTTCAACGATCCTCCAGCCTTTGATCCTAACTTGCCTCTTGACAAAGGACGAGCACAGAGCAGACGACTGGATGGGGACAGAGGGAGAAGGACATCTGAGCCCCCCGGACCCACGGCAAGGCATCCGCTGACCTAGCCTCCCTGCCCCCAACTTGCCGTGGCCAAGAAGACAGCAGTGACTGTCCGGTGAGGCTGCTCAGGGAGGATGTACAACCCCATCCGTGGCGTTTGCTGCATATTTAAGTGCCCTTGTGTGTGGGGTGGGGGGGGGGGGGAGTCTGGTCCCTCGTTTTCAGAAGCAGAGGATCCAGACGCCTGGATGGTTTTGCAGACTTCACCCCCCACCCCAGACCCTGGCTCCTCATGCATAAAGTAAGAGGCTAAGTCTGATTGTTCCATAAAGGCCCCCAGGTCTCCTCGGGGCCGCAGGGTGGGGGGAGGGAGGCTGGGCTGGAACCCCTCCGAGTTGCTTCCCACGGCCACGGCCTGCTGCCTCATGCTTTGGGCGGCACGTAATAGGGTTTATGCTTAATCTTCGGAGATGAGCCCAGGCCCCCACCTTCCCTCCCCGCTTGGACGTGGAGCCCGGAGATGGGGGAGGGCGGAGAGGCCGGCTGGATGGAGACAGGACATTAGAATGCAGATTACGGATTGGGACCAAGAGCCTGGGGATGCAGATAAAGAAGAGAACCCTAATAACCTGAATGTTAATGAGCTGATGTTGGTAAAGCTACACTCCTCTGGAGAAAAGTGTTGCATTTATAATCATTTTGCAAAGTGCTTGCTCTTACCATAACGACTGCCTCTGATCTGCGGCTCCCTCTTAGAGGGCCTGGTGCCAGTCACCTGGTACCCGGGTTACCAGCAAATCCTGCCTCGCCTGCCCACTGTTTCAGGGGACCTTGGAGCCCCAACTCGCGGCAACAGGACCGACTTGCAGATGGGGCGCCTGGCCGGCTGCTGGGGAGGGAAAGCCCGGGCCCAGGCACTCTGGCCCTTAGGTGAGATCGCCGTGCGGCACGGCTAGCAGGAGAGCTGAGGCTTCAGATCTGTTTCCAGGACGGTTGCACGGGGAGCCACGGTGGTCATCCGGAGCTTATCAGTGAAGCCATGGACAGGAACACACTTCCTGCTGGAGGTCCCCTGAAACGGGGCTTAGGACCTGTACGCCTCTGCCCCGACCAGTTGGGGGGCAAAGTCTACAGGTGCCAGAGATATTGGTCTGAATCTGACTGTCAGCTCCCGGTTACCAGCTGTACAACCCTGGACAAGTCACTCCCTTTCTCTGAGTTTCAGCTTCCTCACCAGCAAAGGGGCTGGATGACACACGCCTCGAGGAGCGGCGGTGACAATGCAAAGTATACATCCCGAGAGCCTCCATCGGGGGCCTGAGACCTGGGCCGCTGACAAAGAGTCGTCACCTTGTACTGATTTTCCCTGTTACGCTGTGTTGGCCCCTTGAGTCACACACCCTGCTCCCTCCGAGGCGCGGAGCATCAGGCCAAAATCCCGTCAGGAGGCCAAGCTTTTGGGGAGGCTGACCGACTGTGACCTCTAATTCTAGTTTTGTCACTGCTGTGCCAGGGGAGGGCAGAGAAGTTAATTTAATCTTCTGGAGCCTCCGTGTCCTCCGTATAACAAGGTGAATGCTATCGATACATCACCCAAAATGCTTTTAGGAGGGAAAACAAATAAACAGCAGAAAGCCATCTACAAACACAGGCTCACTTACCCATGTGGACTGACGACAGTGACCAAACAGATAAAGGAAATCCACCGGTAATCCTGGAGCCTCGTTAGGCTGAACACCCTTGTCAAACCAAGGCCGAAAGCAAGGAATCAGACCGACTTGATGGCATTCATTGCCTCCCCTTTCCTTTCTCTGTTCCCTGGCTGAAGAATCATGATTGCTGAGCTCCCTGCTGGTTCTCAACCAGAGGGCAGAGGGAAGCAGACGTGCCGAGAATCTCAAAGTGGAGCGTCACACCTTGGACGGTCCAGATGTGTCTGTACCAAGTCCTCTACAGTCACTAAGCCGCACCTGAAGCGAGTCAAGTCAGAGACATCTATCTACCTCCCGCCTACCTATTTACTTACCTATCTATCTAGATAGGTTTTCTTCAATTCAATAGGCCACCAATGTAGCCAATGCATAGAAGGCCAAGAACACTTTCTCAAAACTGGAAAGGACTCTAAGAATCATTCCAGTCCAACCACTTCCTTTCTTTGAATGAAGAAAGGACGGACTCTTGAGTGTTCTTAAGTGCTGGTGGAGGAAGGGGTGGCAGCGCGAATATGCGTTCTGAGTACTGATGGGAGGTATCGACGGCCAGGAACAATAAAGAGGACAAAAGAGAACAGGGGTCACGGTGCCCCTTTCTGCAGCCTTCCACAGGTGCTGCCTCTTCATCCTTTCATCTCCGTGACTTGTGGGTAGTGAGAGCAGGAATGATATGGTCCTGAAATACTGCTTTATTATCAGAACAACTTTAATAGCTTATGTCTGAATCCTAATGATGCTTCCTGAGCACCTGCGTACTGTGACGGTCCATGGCTGCAACAGGCAGAGGACACATGAGGCTTCTGTCCCTGCCCCCTCCCTCCCAGTGGCTGGTCTGCTTCCCTTGCGCCCAACCAGACCGGATCCGGCCCAGCAGTGGAGCTCCAAGGCTCCCTCTTATGCCGGCCTCCCTGGCTCCAGCTCAGCCACTCTCTATTTCTTGGTGGCTGGGGAAGGACCTTGGGGCTCCTGGCCGAACTCTCTCCACACCTCCCCACTTCATACACTTTTTGGTGGCCCAGAGTTGGAGGCTCTGAACTGGCCAGCCCGCTTCCACTGGACGGTCTCGTGAGCTGGGCTCAGCTCACACGTGAAAGAGTCAAGCTCTGTCCGCACGCTAGTCATATTTTGGGTGATGCGTTCTCACGGAGACTGCATACTCTAAAGACAGAATTTGGACCCTTTTCCAACTTTTTTTTTTAAAAATTCCCCCTTTCATCTGACTGTCATAATCCTTTCCTCTGCGATTCCATCCAGACCTTTAGTCAAATTCATGGCTTTTCCCCACATTCTTCTCTTGAATGAAATCTTATCAACCTGGTGGGAAATGAGATCTGTGTAAGTGAACCAAATATTCCCAACTGAATCTTGACATATCACAGAGGGATGGTAAACTCTGAACTCTAACTATGACTTAATTTTGCCATTGTGCCATCCATCCCCTCGTGCCTTCACTTGTTACTGTGAGAGACCAACATTCCTTAAGCCATGACACAGGTGACAACGCACATCTGGCCAGGCGGCCGTGCTAGGTCACACGAGGGCTGGCTCTGATAAGCCCTCAGAACCGTCCTATTAATTAGGTTTTTGAGACTAGGTATTTGAGACTATGTTGCTTGCAAAACAAAACTGGAAGGCCTTCCACTGAGTTCTGTTACCAGAAAGGGGTGCAGCTGCTCCTAGTTTAACCCTGGGCTGCCCGCCCCAGCCATTTTCAACTCACCACCACTAAGGACCCCGCATGAGTCTTCTCCCTTAGGCTTCCTTGTCTTGAGAGGGCCATATTTTAAAAGTAACTGGTTTTGCATTTTATACTTAAAACTGGTTTTTCATTGTATACCTTTTATATCAAAGCCATACATCAGTAAGTGCCAATCAAAGTTACTGAACTGTCTGCCAGTCCAAAGCAGAGGTGCCCACTATTCGGGTGGCATTGTAAAACTTTACGGTGGGTGAAATGGACAGTTTCCAACTGCCTTTTTAAAAAAAAAATTTTATTGGAGTAAAGTTGATTTACAGTGTTATGTTAGTTTCTGCGGTACAGCAAAGTGAATCAGTTATACATATACATATATCCACTCTTTGTAAAATTCTTTTCCCATACAGGTCATTACGGAGTACTGATTAGAGTTTCCTGTGCTCTACAGTAGGTCCTTATTAGTGATCTATTTTATATATGCCAACAGCCTCTTATGAAGTACTAAAATATACTTTTTCAGATCCCCTGGGATTGGCCAGCAGACTGGGAAGCACCAGGCCACAGATTTCTTCCTCCCTCCAACTTTCTCGGGTCTAAACCAACGAGCTGACCAGCAATCCTGCCACACCTGGCTGAGACCCATTTGGGGCCGGTGCTACACCCTAAGCCCTTCTTCACACTGGCCTGGCTCCGCAGGTGGGTAGGGGCTTCTGCGCCCACCCCTCCCAGGAGCTCCTCCACGGCCGCACGGTGGCGCTCTCCACCACAGGCCTTTAAAAAGTCATCTTAACAGCGAAGTAAGTTTACGCTTGTTGAGCTTGTATTTCTGCAGGACTGAGTATTAGGGTAAAAGAACACAGGCACAGCAGGGAAATAGCTGCTTCGGGGCAGTCCTAGAAGGCCAAATATTTCAGCCCTGGCCAAATTCTGCAAAGGTAAATCTGAAGAATGTACACCCAAATCAAGGTGTCCTGATTTCTTCCCCAGGAAATACACTTTATCTGTTGGGCTGCTACCCAAGAAGACTTCATGCCTACAGAAACTGTCAAGTGGAAACAACGTCTTACAAGCCCATTTTTTTCAGGGGCTCAGAAAGCTTTACATACATTATCTCATTCAGCACCTACTCGTCTCTTAAGAAGGTGGAAAGGCAGGGATTACCACCATTAAATGACAGTTGTCAAGTGCCCTCACACATGCGCTATGAATCAGCCATGATCCTGAATCGAAGCAAAAACCAACCAACCTGCCAACGTGAAGAATCATACAGTTCATGAAGTCAAAGGTCAGAAAGGTGACTACATTGCAATGAAGAGTATGTGGGCAGGCCAAACACAAAATGAGATTTTCTGCTATGTCTTCCTGTATTTATTTGACTGAATTGATATCCACATGTGGACGTGTGTGAATGTTTACCTATCCTGTAGGTATACAGAGATATACGTAATATATAGATCTCTATACGTGAAACAAACTATCATTATATACACATGGAATCACAAATCTACATGTATCTTACATTTTGGAGCGTTTGGGCAAAATGATCATTTTTGGAATAAAACTTGACTCCTCTACAAGTATTTTATTCAACTAACTCACTCAGGCATTAAATAACCAAGAGTTATTTATTAAACATCAAACATACATAAGCACACTGGCTGGCTTTGTTTTTTGAAGATTTAGTTATAAATATCACGGTAGCTACTGTAGTCCCCAGTACGTAGGATGGTGCCTGGCAAACCATAAAAATGCAATAAATATTTGCCGAATGAAGGTATGAATATCTGTATGTCCTACACGGCACGTGAGTTTGAGGACTCAAATCTGTTTGGAACGATGTTTTGACTTTTATTTTTCCTAACAATCTTTAAAATTTTTTTAATGATTTAAAAAAATTTTTCATTTGATTAAAAAAATTGAAGTATAGTTGATTTACAATGTTAAGGGAGGGAAGGACTGGGAGTTTGGGATTAGCAGAGGTAAACTATTATATATAGGATGGATAAACAACAAGGTCCTACTGTATAGCACAGGGAACTATATTCAATATCCTGTGATAAACCATTATGGAAAAGAATATGAAAAGAAGAATGTCGGGCTTCCCTGGTGGCGCAGTGGTTGAGAGTCCGCCTGCCGATGCAGGGGACGCGGGTTCGTGCCCCGGTCCGGGAAGATCCCGCATGCCGCGGAGCGGCTGGGCTCGTGAGCCATGGCCGCTGAGCCTGCGCGTCCAGAGCCTGTGCTCCGCAACGGGAGAGGCCACAACAGTGAGAGGCCCGCGTACCGCAAAAGAAAAAAAAAAAAAATGAAGACTGTCTATATGGGTATAACTGAGTCACTCTGTTGTACAGTAGAGATGGGCACAACACTGTAAATCAACTAACAATTTTAAATAAAAGGAGCCTGAGGAAAAACACTTCGCTTTGATTCAAATGGGATGGTTCGGGGGAAATTTCCATGACATGAAGAGATGGGGTTTGAGAGATTTTTATGACAGAAATAATAATGATGATGATAATGATAAAATAATCATCATGGCTCTGAGAGCAAAGGCATTAAATACATATTAATAATCAGAAGAGGTGGTTCAGAGTAAATGAGTACCTCAAAAAGCATTACAATGGGCAAACTGCATTTGGTCCCAATGAGAGCCTTTGCTGTTCTGCTGAAAGAAATTAAGCCCTAGCATTCCTCTCTTAGAGGACACAGGGGAACCATTCCATGGAGAGTTGTGTTAAAGGCTGCCGGGGAGGACTGCCGACCCACACAGGGCCAGCCAGGAAGGGGGTCATTCACGTCATGTGGGTGAACACACGTGGCCCAAGAGGCCATTTTATTTACAGCTTCTTCCTGCTGGATCAGGCCCATTTGTCTTTATCTCTCAAGTCTGTGTGTCGTTCCCATCTGCCACTGCTAACACGGAGTGCTCTAAACAAATGTGCTCTTAGGGCTGTAACTCCTTAATATAAAGTGCATTTAATAAAACTGGTAGTGACTCTAAAAAGAAAGGAGGAAGGCAGACTCGGAGAAAATGGCTGGAAGAAATTTGCAGTTAATATTTTACAAGACATTTGGATTCTGATTCCTCCTTGCTGTTAAAGATTAAGAGCTTTTTCAAACCTGTATTCCTCTCTGTTACTACATCCTTAATTAAATTAATTTATACGGTGAATGCTCTAATGATACTGCTGGAGATTTTCAATCAAAAAGCCTTATTGCTAGAGACAATGTGTGTGAAGACCTTGAAAAAAAGAATGGCATAAGGCCTAGTGCTGTCACTGGCACAGGGCTATTTGGCCCTGACATCTGATTACTGAAGAGATCGTGGTAGTTTTCCCGTGCCTCCGCTGAGGTCGTTATTTTATTTTTTAATTAAGCTAAATTAGGTCAGTGAGAACAAAATGAATCTTGCAAGTTGCCTTCACAAGGGTTTTCTCTCTCGGAAACACAGTGGCAGACGACGATGTTTCTACTGAATAATTCTACCAGTGAGGTTGTGCCTGCCTGAAACCCTAAACAAAGGAAGCTATCTCTTAGCCTGATGGGCTACGTCGTCAAAGGACGGGCAATCAAGATTTGTCCAAGAACGCAAATGGCTCAGCTGTGGAGCAAGTCTAACCAGTTGGTAGCAAGGCCAATGGTTCGTCAGGCTCTGCTTTCTGTGCAGACACGGTCACAGACTCACTACGGATCTCAAGGGCGCGTGTGTGACCGTATAGCTTTGCCGCCTGGCACACAGCAGGCACCGATTATCATGAGTGATTTGTTAACCTAATGAAACGTCAGTAATAAATTAGGCGCCGTGCCTAAGATTTGATCTGTTGCATATGTGTCAAACCACTATCTGTAGAGCAGAGCATGATCAAACCAGGGGAAGGACCTCCCTACCCTCCGAAGCTCATTTCTTGCTCCCTGTGTTGAGCTCCTGAATTTTCTCCCTTAATTTCTAATAGCGTATTTCTAGGATTTATGTTGAGCACTTCAGAGGATGTAAGACCCAGCGTCTTTCTCAGTCACATGGTAAGAGACAGGCTTGAGAAATGCGTCCTTAATGCCTTTGCACTGCTAAGTAAGGCCCAGATGCTTTGCCCTATACCTCACCACAGAAAGGGTCTCTATAATCCATACATGACATGGGAGGAAGGGTGCCTTTATATAAAAATCTGAGAGCAGACACATCCAACTGCATAAATGAACATCCCATCAGGTGTTCTTCCTCTCCCATACTAACCAAGTTCTTTGTTTCTCTCAAGAACGATAGTCTCTCAACATTCACCAAGTTTGGTTGCGTGATGAAAAGTTCCATTATGACAAAACATATCAACTGCAAAAGAAAATTAAATAGGGAAAAAAACCTCCAACCAAACACGCAGCACTATTTGATCTTGTTTTAAACAGAAAGTTGTGGACACTTTAGAAAAAAAGGCAGCAAGTGCATTTTTAATGGATTTTATCCACAGGAGAAATGATTACAACCAGAAAAGCTTTAAAGTGTCAGCTGGTGATGCATTTTTCTTTATCCCTTTTACTTTTATTCAGAAAGAAATTGAAGGCATATGGCAAAGTGCATCATTAATTTCTTATTAATTTCATAATATGAAGGCAACCAGTTAAAACAGTAGTGTTACAACTTTAAATTACCGAACTCACTTGGTATTTAATGAGAGATTTAGCACAGCAGGGATTCTGTTAAATTAAGTTGTTCCTTCACATCACAGTGGGAAAACAGGTGTATACTGGTTTAGAATTATGGAAATGTTGACTAATTCCAAGGCTTGTAATCAAACAGAAAGGCACCCTGTAATATTTTTTTCCCCAAGAATATGCATTAATCTTTTATCTGGTCCCTTTTCTTCCTGCCCACCAAAGCTCCCAGCTGATAGGAAACCACTTTCATGTTCTTCCTGGAGCTGTTAAGGGTGATGCTGATCAGATAAAGCAATACATAAATGCAAGATGTGGAACTCTGTTCCCATGCGCCTAATTTGAAATGGCAGATGTAGCAGTACTGTGCGCACTGTGAAGGCTAGGAGCTTACAAATCAGACCTGACTTCTCAAAATTTTCATTTAACCCACCTCAAGTAATTGGGCATAGGAAATTGAACTGGATAAAAAGAAAGCCGAAAACAATCCACAAACCATCTTTTCCAACCCCAGATTTCTTGTCCTTAATAATGGGTTTCCAAAATCACCAGCCCTGACTTCTGCATGCAGAATTTTTAAGGCGAAAAAGAGACATGGGCAACATTTTTTTTTTTTCATACAGAAGATGCTATTTGTTTGCTGAGAAAAGGGTCAGAGTAAGATGTCCCAAATGGGAGCAAACTCATCAGTCATTTGTAGGTTTTTCAACATGGCCCATTCATCAGATTACTTCTGGGTTTCTAGGGAGCATCTTCACGTATGAAAATTGCATGTTAAGAGCTATGTCCCTCTCCTAGTGGAGGTGATGAACTCAGATTAACCAAGCTCTGCATTAATTTAAAATAGGATGTGATGTGCCTCTATACACTCTAAATACTAAGTAACAATTTATCATCAAGTAATTTTTTTAAACATTTTGTTTAGAATGGGATTTTGTACACTAATTACTGTAAAGTATTTCTTTCTAAAAGAAGGAATACCAAGTGGGTTTTGGGGTGGATTAGGAGCCTGGGAAATAAAAAAATTTTTTTTCTACCATTGCCAGTAAATATTTAACTTGGTTGCTTCGTTCAATAATGTAACCTAACGCTGCAACCTCCTAGAATTTACGTTGGAAAAATTCCATTTATACAGAGAATGAAGCTGAAATGATACTTAAAAAATCATTAGGCAAAGCACTTAGACCCAGTAAAATCTCCGTTACTGAAAACCACCTTAAAAGTTTCAGGGAGAAGTAGTTAAATTGAATTGGGAGGGAGAATTCTGGTATCACACTTGCTTTTCTGAACCACTGTCTCTCTGATTTGCTCACACAAAAAGGGGAAAACCAAAGTGGTGTGATTTGAGACCAAGGTTCATAACTTATTACTTTTTTGTTATTACGAAGCTAATGTTTTGAAAACCTTCTACTGACTGTCTTGTCACTAAAATATTACACAATTTTCAATTGCGCTAAGGTGAATTAAACAAATGCTATCTTTTCTGGGGGTGACAGGGTATCAAATGACTTGTGTACATAGGTTAGCACGACAGATGAATGATAAAAAGTTAGAATTATACGCTGAAAACATTAGGGACATCATGTTATCTTTCTTTTACTATTATCAAACCAGGTTTCAATAAAATCATTAACATAGCACTGATTACCAGAGGTTCTTCACTATCACCTACACAAATCATTATGCTATTAAACTAACTCATCCCTGATATTTGAGTCAACAGGGAAGATATCCCGACAGCACAGAGAAATTTATACCAGCGTACACTAGATAAAACTGTCACAGCCCCCCAGAAATCATGTATTCTGATGAAGTAGCTATAGCCCACATCAGTTCATTTCTAGTGAATGGTACCAAGCATCCAAAAGTACTGGGAAGGAAATGGAAAAAAATTGTAAGCTTTGTATTTTCTGTTCTCTATCGACATGAAGCCGCAAATTGGGCATTAAAACATTGACTTTGTTAACCACCATTGACTGTTTAGAGACCATTAGGAGGTTGAATATTACGGCTGTGCAGGGTACATTTTTGTCCTTTCAAAAGAAAAATCTAAGGACTAAATTTGAAAAGAGGCTCCTGGTGAGTAAAAGCTTTTCCTTTTCCATTTGCTCCTCTCGTGCGTGTGTGTGTGTGGAGTTTCCCCCCGTTTTGAAATTGCAGCCCACCCAGTCCTCTTTTCAGCCACTGCGAGCCAGTGGGGTCACTCCGATTTTCTAACCGGGGGACATACTCTCTGAGAGGTCTTTCTGTCAGCGGTAATGCCAGTGTTTCTTGAGGGGCTGGCCAGCTGCTGCAGGGGGGACGGGAGGTGGGGTCAGCACACCCTCCTCAAAAGCCCAAAGTCATTTTTGGCACTAAGAGCCCATCACTAGAACCTTCAGTTGAAAGGACCATTTTCAAGCAATAAAGTGATTTTGGTACAAAAGTAAACCGACTCACCCCAGGTAAAGTTTTAATATTGTGCAGTGCATTCTGGGCCTCAAGTGCAGCTTTTCTTGTATAAAATGTTACGAAACAACAACCTACAGAGAGAAATGAAAAGGTTTTAGAAATTTCTGTGAATGCTTTGCTTCGATATAATGGAGACTGGGGCGAACGAGTCATCTACTTAAAAGGATGCACAATTTAAAAATAAAGTGCACGGGAACAGTAATAACAGCTCAAGCGTTTACACAGCGCCTTTCATCCTAAATCATATTTATTAGCTTCTCCCCACTTTGGGGAGTCAATTCCGAACTGTGCACCAGCTACGGGGAATCCAGCTGCTCAGGAACGAGGGCGGGAGGTGGCGGGTGGGTTGATAGTGGGACTGGCGGTGCACCCACGGCACCCAGCGAAGTGCTTAATCACAAGCACAATGGCAAAAACTTACATCGACTATCATTTTCTTAAAGAATATCTCCAGAACGTCACCCTTTTAAAACACTTTCTCAACTCCAAGGTTTAGACAGCTGGATGATAAGCTCCCCAGGAGCTGGGATTGTGCTTTATTCTTTTTAACTTCCACCACAGTACATAATGCAAAATTCCATACATGAAACACGCAGCGTTTGTTCGCTGAAATGAAAGACTCTATTTTAACCAGTTGAGAAAGTAAGCTATGATGCAGTGGGCATATGCTGAAACATGTTTGCAGACTCTGTCCCGTATACTAAATACGGCTGTGGTATGTCAACTGGTAACCTCTTGACTCCTCGTTTCTCAGAGCTGATGGGAGTCCAGGCTGAAGGCCCCTCCAAGAGAGACCGGCATGTACCCTCTTCCCCCCCAACTCCCTCCACCAAAGAA
Organism: Monodon monoceros; assembly: GCF_005190385.1. NCBI lineage: Eukaryota > Metazoa > Chordata > Mammalia > Artiodactyla > Monodontidae > Monodon > Monodon monoceros. The sequence goes on from NW_021703778.1 coordinate 20,701,050, forward strand.
AATGGTCTTGAAAACTGTTTACATTCCTTCTGCATTCTAAAGGATGGCTGACCCCCTTCTTCAACCTGTATCTAAATACACTGGTTAACATATGTGGTTAGACCAGAGGAAGATACTGGTTAATTATCTATTAATTAGCATATAGTTTCTTAGCACAATCAGGCTTAGAAAAAAGGGAAAAAAAATTTGGAAATTAAAAAAAAAAAAAAAAAAAAAGATGCTGCCTCTGACCTGGGCTGCCTTGGATGAGTTGGGTTGAAAAAAAAAAGCAGAGAGATGCAGTCACCCAGATTGTACATATTTCACCCTGGTCCTTATCCTAATGCTTGGAGAGGTGGAGAGAGCCTTGAGAGGTCCTCAAACGCCAAGTACAGCAAGTGGCATGAGAGAAATTCACAGCACTAAGGCATCAACATTGGCTCTATTCAGGGGAATGACGTAAGTAAGACCAAGAACAGAAGAAACGTGGCACAGCTGGAGAGCAGGAAGTTGGCACCACAAACCATCAAAGGTTCAGAATCATACACGGGCATCTACTTTTCAAAACAAAACTCATTCAAAGGAAGAAAATAAAGTACAAAACCATCCATACAACATTCCAAAATGCGTATGCTTCCTCCTTATCTGGAAAAAGGAAACTTGGACCCTTGTTGTCAAATACCTGGTTTCACTGGAGTCTACTGAGATTAAATATGTAAGACCTCCACCTCCTGGACAAAGGAGAGTATGATCATAGGTCCTCGGCATTTAAAAAACTCCATGCCTCCAAGGATCAGAAACTCTTAAAGTCTATCATTTGCACGATGGAGGGATACGAAAATTATGAAGTGTCTTTAAAGAATCACAGATAGACAGAGTGTTCCTTTTTATATGAGCTTCCCACTTCAGCTATTTGAGTTCTTTGACCAGAGTTCATTTGGCCATACTGCCAGGTGGTAGATTTTTTTCCTGAACTGATCAAATTAATGTGTGATTTCCAGCTTCAATGGCATAACCTAAGCCCAGAAAAGCTATAGGAATTGCTTCAAATCAAGGAATGATTTTAAACAGCAGAGTCAAGTCCCAGCTTCCAGTATCCATCGTAATCACTTTAAGAGGAAGAAAAATTATATTCCCCTAGGCTTGATACAGAAAGAACAGGGAAAGAAAACCATGACGCAAAAGAATATTTAAAAAGAGAATGCACAACTGAATCACTGCTGTACAGCAGAAATTAATACAACATTGTAAATCAACTCTACTTCAGTAAAATTAAAAAGAAAAGAAAAGAGAAACAGGGAAAGACATCATCTCTGTCTTCCAAAAGCTTCTAACAACCAGACTCTGAGTAACTTCTCCTTTCTCTCTCCTGGGCTTATGGGGTTGGCTTCTGGGTAAGAAAGCAATGAGGACGCTCTGAACTTCCACTTCAATATCGAAGCTACAAAATCTGATGCTTTCAAGCAGGTAGATTTTGAGAGCGTGATACTTAAAAAATAGAAGATTTCGGATGCAGTAGAAGTCATAAGTTTGCATGCCTGGAAAGAAGGCAATTAAGGAAGAATGATCTCAGCAGAAGGAAAACAAATGCCAGTCTGACCATGCTCAGAGCTAAGAAGGAAAAGTTGAGGTCGGCCTAAAAGAACAGTGTAATGACAAGGGGAACGGCAACTGTGAATGACACATGATAAGATAAAAGCAACGAAGAATAAAGATGATGTAAACTGAAGGAATCTTATTGTTGGGCCACTGTGGACCCAACACATAGCGGTCTCAGGAATAAAGAATCCCTTCCTGCCTTAAACACCCAAACAAAATCCCTACCACTTCCCACGGCCTGAAATTCCACTGGGAAGGTGCAGTTCATTTGCTATTTAAGTATTAAAATGCTACCCTTGAGGAAGGTAATAGGTAATTGTTCCTACCTATTTACATCTTGAATTTGGCAACTTCAAGTGTTTCCCTCTTGAACAAGGTTCCTAGTGAACAGAAGGCGGTTTCTGTGCTTGTTTTGTTTTGCTTTGAGAAAGGGCAAGTTTGAAGCTGATGTCTGAGCAGCGTGGGATGGGGGTGAAGAGGGGCAAGAATGCAGCGAGGAGTCTTAATGGACAGAAGGGAGATGGAAAGATATTCCGAATCTCCAACTCTTTCCAATTTCATCCAGGGTCCACTCTGCCTATGCAACCGATGAGGTGAAATCAGGGATTTGTCACTACAGATCCTCTTTGAACTGTGCATAGCTTTGAACTCTTTTACTCTAGTCCCATCTAAACAAAGACCTTGGAAGAACATGCCCCCTGAAGCTCCAGTTCTAGTTGTAATACATAGAAGAGTATCCTGGACACCACTGGTGATACGCCTAAGCCCTCACTGCTCACCGACCCCCAACCCAAAAGCTCAGCTCCATGCTTGGCAAGTGAACTTGGGACCTTTGAAGGAGGTATCCCACCTCCAGGTGGGCAGAGCCCCAAGGCTCAGTGAGTAGAGCTCAGGCTGAATTTCGGCCCCGACTTGTAGCCTCAGCTGGGCACCCTCATGCAATGAACCACTCGCACCAACATGGGGGATCTGGGGGAATCTCACCCCAAGACTTCTTTTGGTTTCACACATTTGGTTCCTGAATGACTCAGTGGAAAATACCTTACTTCCTCTATACCTGAGTTCCTTTAGCTGCATCACCCCTAAAGCAGTGAATAAAAACCAGGTCTGGGGACTTCCCTGGTGGCGCACTGGTTAAGAATCCGCCTGCCAATGCAGGGGACATGGGTTGGAGCCCTGGTCCAGGAAGATCCCACATGCCGTGGAGCAACTAAGCCCATGTGCCACAACTACTGAGCCTGCTCTCTAGAGCCCACGAGCCACAACTACTGAAGCCTGCGTGCCTAGAGCCCGTGCTCTGCAACAAGAGAAGCCACCACAATGAGAAGCACACACACTGCAATGAAGAGTAGCCCCCGCTCCTAGTTGCCTCAACTAGAGAAAGCCTGTGTGCAGCAACAAAGACGCAATGCAGCCAAAAATAAATAAATAAAATAAATTTATTTTAAAAAGCACACACACAAAAAAACCCCCAGGTCTGCCTACCACTCCCTCCCCCTGAAAAAAAAAAAAAAAAAACTACATGGATATATAACCAAAGGGTTTCATTCAGAATAAATTTTTTTTTTTAAACAGTCAAAATTATTCCTGGGCTTCCCTGGTGGCGCAGTGGTTGAGAGTCCACCTGCCGATGCAGGGGACACGGGTTCATGCCCCAGTCCGGGAAGATCCCACATGCCGTGGAGCGGCGAGGCCCGTGAGCCATGGCCGCTGAGCCTGCACGTCCGGAGCCTGCACTCCGCAACGGGAGAGGCCACAGCGGTGAGAGGCCCACGTGCCACAAAAAAAAAAAAAAAAAAAAATTCCTTCCCTTTCTTGGCTAAAACTGTCTTGCACTTCATTCAGCATGCATACTAATTGACTTAATAAAAGTAATGTTTCATTAAGTTATCAGAAAATCTGCGGTAGAAATACTCCCAATTTCAACATTCATCTTAGAGTCCGCCATATGTGTTTTTCCCCCGATGGGACATGAGTCTGGACACTTCCAGAGTAAGAATGTGTTTCACAGACTCTTGCTTCTATGAGTACTCTCTCAGCTAAACAACCACAGGCTTTTTTAGTAGTCAATCACTTGATATACTCACTTAAAATCTTAGACTCAGACCTCACACCAGAGGGCCCACATCACAAAGGGGATGGGAACCAGGCAGGAGTGAAAAAAAATAAAAATAAAAAATAAATAAAATAAAATCTTAGACTCATTGACTTGCGGAGATCATTTCAACACAGGAAGGGAGAAATATCACTAACGTTTGCCCTGAGATGGTGCTCATCATGGCAAAAGGCCAGGGAGCGACTCTAGATCCTAGAAAACCCGTGGAGGTGCGACAGGGTTGGAATTTTCTTTCCTGCCTACCCTAACTGGATGGACAGCTGTTAAGGGAACCACCTGGCTTTTAGATTTCCCTGCACCAGCTGTAACTCAGGTCTGAAATTTACCAGATTCGTTTGCAGGTCAGCTGCACCACCAGATGGCCCAGCAGTCTGATTCGGGGGACAGACCTCCCTCCTCCAACCAGGCTCTGCTTCCAACATCATGGTAAGGTGGGTGGTTAAACGCCGACAACAGCCCCAGGCACTCTTCAACGGTCAGCGGCTGCGCCGTGCACCCGAGGTGACCACCCCTCCGGTGTCAGCATCGCTCCCAGAATCCACTTTCCCTGCTGCCTGTGGAGTGCAGAGCAAGGCCTGATGCACGTCACAGACAGGAAGCCACCTGCCGGGGGGACTCCGGGGATGCGCAGAGCCGAATGCTTCAGCCAGGCTCAGCCCTCCTGCTTTCTGCTCTGTGCGGCTTCAAGTTTTTCTGCGCTACCCGTCTTACACAGTCTCCTAAGCACTCGCACCTTACAATTCTTGCCACCTTTATCCCCTGGCTCTGGAGTTTCTGCCAACGGCAGCAGCCAGCTTAGGAAAGATAAACATGATGGCCCAGGCCCAGGTGACTTCGTGGCATCTCACTTTCCAAGAGTTTCAACAATTCACTGTGTTAATAAGAGCTCTGGATTTCAGAGCCAAAAATAAAAAAAAATCCATGTGTTGCATGTCTATTTATCAGGCCCATCCCCTTACGCCCCACCACGGCTCTTTAAATTCACAGGTAGAACAGGTTAGGGGGTAGAGCTCGAGAGGTGATTCCAGAACCAAGTATCAGTGTTTCAGGCCCATACGGAGTCTAACGTGCCCACTAGTGATGACTCCTGTTCTGAACCCCAAGAGATGCTGCTGAGGCTACATACTGCAGGGGGTATCACGTGAAAGCTCACGGGCCACTACCCTCTCCCTGTGAATTCATTTTGCGGCTCAACTTTGACCACCTGGCTGACCCCTAGGAAGGCCACTTAAGACAGATCTGTTTGGATGGGAAAGGAGGTCTAGAAAGGTCCTGGGGTGCAGAGTGCCCACTGTGAAGGCCACCGGTGTGAGGCCTCACTGTGAGCATCTCTGGATGGTCAGGAGGCACCCAGGGTACGCTGGGCCCCAAGGGAACGAGTCAGGGGGCCTGGCAGCTTTTGACGGCCCCGAGTCCCACAAGTTGGCAAGTTCAGCAATCTGGTTGCCCATGCTCAGCTTGTAAAGCAATGTGTCATCAGGATCGTAATTGTGTGATATGATTAGACCATCTTGTACTGTAAGTTGAGAATGGTAATTCTCAGAGACGCCAAGAGCTACCTACTCCAAATAGGGTAGTTGGTGTCTGACTATATTTCCTCACAAATATTTTCTGTGGGCATAAAAAGTTCCCTCAGGTATTCTGCTGGCTTCGCTGAATAATCTGAGACACTGTGATGAGGTTTCTGCTGTTTCCAAAGATAAAGCCTCAAAGAAGACAGGCCAATGGTCTCTCTCTCTCCACACACACACACACACACACACACACACACACACACGTAGGGTATTTAAAGCCATCAAGAAGACACTCAACTTTACTGAAAGACTTTAATTTTAAATGATCAAGTAGACTTATCCTAAAGGAAACCATCTGGATTATCACCAATCTTTTCAAACCACAGCTGTTTCTCTTGGAAAAGCCTAACTTGGAAACTCTTGGTAATAATACTCACAGGGAAAAAAAATGCACCCCTTATGTAGAGATAACCAATTTATATCATGGCCTGTCCTGAGTCAAACAGCACTTAATTTACATTCTTCCGTGTGGAGGGTGGTGTAGACACAGCCCGAGAGAATGGTACCGAGATCAGATTTTAAAATTAGTTCTTCCCTGAAGAAAACTGACACCATACTTGTTCAAGAAACTTCTCTGAGGTTACCAAATTGGGGGGGAAGGAAACTAAGGTTTGATGCTCTGAAGACACCATTTTATAAAAAGACACTTTTAAGTCTTTGGCTCTAAAATATGGACAGCATGGTAGTTTTTTACTCTATCTGTGTGTTTGTTTTAAAGAATCCAGGTATGAAGATGGTAGGTCAGTGACTTGAAAGGTTTGCAGTTATTGAAATAGTCACTTGTCCGCTGTGGGGTAGAAATTTCAGATCACATGCCAACAATTACACTCTCAGTGGCACGGGAAGCCAGCCCTACGTATGGCTGGTCTAGTGGAACATTCCTCACTATTCTCCTGGAGCCACCAGCTCCCTCTCCTTGAAAGGTTGCTCCCATAAATGCGAGAAAGGGCCTTTTTGGGAATGTTCTCGTCCTGACTGTTAATACTTTTTCTGATGAAACTCTTCAGTAATATCTTAATATGGGAAATTGTGGAACGTTTTCTGAAATACAAACAACTAGACAACTTGAGGATAGAGGAGAGAAGGTGAAAAAAATGATTTCCCACAGTGCTGTGGCCAAGCTGGTAAACTAAAAAGTACTTCAGGTTCGGAGCTTGTGGTGTTGTGTACGTGGACACCTGTCTCCCCAAGTCAACTCTGTCCCTGGGGTATAAAGAGGGGTCCACCCACGTCCTCAAGGTCACTCAACATCTTGTACAAGAAATCTGCATCACTGTCAAAACCTACACAAATAAACATTTGAAAACAATCACAGAAAAATCATGTGCTGGTTGAACCCTGTACGTACTTCTTTTAAAAAAAAAAAAAAGGGAATAACCCCGGCAGAGAGATTCAGTTCAAGCTGTATTTGAATTCAAGACAGCAACAGGGTCACCATGGTGTAAACTGAAAATTCCTTTAAAGGCTGCCTTCGAATTCTAAGGGGCCGTCAGATCAAGAGACCAAGGCCCTGCGAGGCTAAATGACTGAACCTGCTACGGTTTTTCTTCTTTCTGTGAATGAAGCTCTCTTTTGTCTACACATTTGCAAGCAAAGCAAGTGCCTCCTTTACACAAGTCCAACTGCAGTTGGGATCTTGGCTTCGTGTCGAGTCAGTCGCACAGTTTAAGTCAAAAGAGGACGGGACTTCTCATCGCTGCTTCCCCTTACCATCTGTTTTCTCCCCCAAACTCAGCCACTATGTAGAGAATTTCATGCTTCTTTGAAGGTTGTTGACCTCAGTGGTGCACTCTGCTCAAGTGAAGCTCCCACATGCTAAGTAAGGTTTTGACTATCAACCATGGGCTTACCCACTGCCAAGGCCCTTGACTTTCCGTTTCTACAAGGCGGTTAAAGGTTCAAAAACCCCATCCAAAAATCCCCTGAATTAAACTGTTAAAGTAAACTTAGCACTGACCTTAAAAAAGAAAAGAAGTAGCCTTCCAGGGGTCTAGAAGATGACCCTCTAGAGTCTTGAGGAAAAGGACGATGGCAAAATGCCATCCAGGAGGCAAACTGGTCCCCGAGAAGCGCAGATGGATCCCCTTCCTCAGCCTAAAGTCCACCCCCCCAAAAGAACTGGCACTGTTGGTTAAAAACCACATCCAATGCACTGTTATTAACTTGGGGCCTCCATAGTCCTAGGTCATTCTTTATTCTTTCTACTTTGTCCTCAAAACATGGCTTGCTTTAGAGGAACGTAAGATGGGACTTAACACGTAATGCTACTGATGTCACAAGCTGCATTTAAAATTCAGTCCCTTGGAACCCTCCTACACTGTTGGTGGGAATGCAAATCGGTGCAGCCACTATGGAAAACAGTATGGAGGTTCCTTAGAAAGCTAAGGTTAGAGCTACCATATGATCCTGGGCATACATCTGGAATAGATGGAAACTCTACTTTGAAAAGATACACGCACCCCAACGTTCATAGCAGCGCTGGTTATAATAGCCAAGACATGGAAGCAACCTAAGTGTCCATAAAAGATGAAAGGATAAAGAAGATGTGGTACATATACACACAATGGAATACTATTCAGCCATAAGAAAGAATGAAATTTTGCCATTTGAAGCAACATGGATGGACCTAGAGATTACCATACTGGGTGAAGTCAGACAGAGAAAGACAAATATTACATGATACCATTGATATGTGAAATCTACAAAATAATAGAAGTGAATTTATTTACAAAACAGACACAGATTCACAGACATAGAAAACAAACTGATGGTTACCAGAGGAGAAAGGTGTGGGGAGATATAAATTAGGAGTATGGGACTAACATATACACTCTACTATATATAACATAGATAAACAACAAGGACCTACTGTATAGCACAGGGAACTCTATTCAATATCTTGTAATAACCCCTAAGGGAAAAGAATCTGAAAAAGAATCAATCTATCTATCTGCCTATGAACTCTGTCTATCTATCCATCCCATCCATCCACCACTATCTATCTACCTAGCTATCTTTCTGTCTATCTGAATCACTTTGCTGTATACCTGAAACTAATACAATGCTGTAAATCAACTATACTTCAATAAAAAAAAATAATAAAATTCAGTCCCCTGGCTGCTAAACACATTTATGTATTCCCTAGTATGATTTCCTTATCGTGGCCCCTCTGAACTTGGATGCTGCACCAAGGTGGTTGTAATGATATCAACTGAGATATCAAGGAAAAGAATTTTTAAAAGCAGCGAAGCAGAAATTCCTTAAATGGTAAGAACCTGCAAGGAGATGAAAGGGTTTTGTTTTGCATCCTTTTTTTTTTTGCTTTAAACTCAAAAGTAAGAAAAATAAAATTAGAGGAAGTTAACGTGTCATCTTTCTCTCGGCTTCTGTGCCTATTCCATAGAATCAAAGAATTTTACAATTAATTAACTCGAGTCACCCAACTCTCCATCCCCCTCTCATAGCATGTTAGCCGAAAGCCCACAATCACACAAGTAGCTCAGAGCAAAGGCAAAACCATCCACATCACTAATGGTTCACAGCCACCTTCAAAGTTAATGCCTATCATAAGAGAGTTTGCCATGAACCACCCCTGATAGGTTCTGCTTTCCTCTGAAGGATCCTCAAGACTGCTTCAACCTCCTCTCATGTCACTGAAAATGTCTCTTTACACCCCAAACCTCTCCTGTTTTAAACTTCTAACAGTCTTCTCTAAGACAAAGCACTTTTTTCCCTCTCTATGTAAAAGTGGGACTTCCAGAGCGAGAATAACAGCTACCCAATACAAATGCCACATCCTGTAGAAATCAACTTTTAATGAAACCGTATCCAATTAGCTTATTTTTATAGAGTTTCATATAATGGGCACCCTGATGTAAAAAGTAATACCATCTGGCCATTACCTAGGAAGCAGACGGAGCCGTCATTCTGCTTTCAGTACCTGAATTATGTGGACACCACTGCTTGGCCCACCAACTGCAATCCCAAGGGAATCCCCAGGGAATTTCACTGACAAAGCAGGAGCTGTGCTTATGACTTCTGGTTGCCTGGGGCGCAGATCCTACGCTCCTCCAAGAACCCCGACTCATGTCCCCAGCAGGAGGACCCCTAGGCAGTAAATCAGTGCCAACTTTTCAACCAGGGAGAGAGCGCTGATCTCACGGGGCTCCGTGCAACCCCGCACCCTTTCCTGAGACTCCGCACCTGACATGCTGGGACCACAGTCGGTTAATCGGCCACAAGATCACAGTCTGCCCTGGTGGCTTTTCTTGAAGGAACCATCTCCTGATACTCCCATGGCCCCGTGAAGTGAGGCACGCTCTCCAAATCCTCTGCCAGGCAAACGGAGTTTCTTTCTTTTTTTGACCTAGATTAAATCCACCGCATTTTTAAGCCTTTCGGGAAAGCAACCAGGAGGGATGTGCATGGATCTGTGTGTACTGCAATACTTCCTCACCAATTATTATGTAAATCCCAGCAACTGCAGGACACAGATCGAAAAGATATCACGGGCAAAACTGCTGGGATCTGCTTTTTCCCCTTTCCCTGGGCCTCTGAAATAAGCCACTCAGGTTAAACCATTTCAGTGTAATAGCTGTAAAAGTATCTGAAGAATTTTAAAGTCACCCCTCTCCCCCGATGAGACAATCACTGCACTTGGCTGTTTCTTAAAGGCTCCCCACTCTGCTCTAAGCATTGGAAGGTGAGTTTACGGGGCTGTGCGTGTTTGCCAAGGAGTCATGGGGACAGAATGTAGAGGGCAAGCAGTCTCCTTTGTTAAGAAATGCAAGGGAATAAGCAAACTGTGGATTTGATTAACTTGTATTTTTAAAATATTAATTCTAGAGTAGGAGGGAGGGCTATATTTTTTCTTTCAAGGTAAGAAGAAAATAGGTTGAACATGACAAGCCAACAAGAAGGCCATACTGGGTGGTCTCCCTCAAGTCAGTGTGTCTGGCCCCAATTCCTGGGCTGGTCAGTCCCCCACGAGTCTTGGTGGCAGAGAGGGTTCTAGGGGGCACGGCAGCCAAGGCTTCTTCTCCAAGGGTCCAGAGGATTGAGCAAGGCCTCAGGCTGAGTTCATCAAGATACCTTGACATAGATTAAGGAAGGTGTCCCAGGGTTAAATGTGGTAGAAGACAGTTCCAATTAAAAAGGATTTAGTTTCAAAAGCACCGAGGGACCTCATTAAAAAGAAGTTTCTAATATAAGGTTATTGTGTAGTATGCGTTCTCTTGGGGACAGGATGGCGTTATAATTAGGAGCCTGGTGGCAATGAGAGTCATCTTCCTGTGATTCTCAATTCAGCACACTGGGCCATGAGATGCTTCCTGGCCAGACCACTCTCTGAAGTCTCAACTTCACTGTCCTGCTTTGATGGTCGGGCAACTTGTATTTGCCAAGTCTACACATTCAGACCCCTTATGTCGGCTTGAATAAAATACAGCTCAGCACTTTAGCACCTACCAGTGGTATCAGTGGTATTCCAACTTCTTATGGGCCCGTTCTAGGTGGGGCTGGACTCTTTTATAAGAGGCTTTCAATCCAGGCTAGAGCCAAGGTATTTTTTTTTCCTGTTATGGGGGTGAGGAAAGTCATATCTACTTCCTCATTCCGACCTGTACGGGTCAAAATGAAATGGAGACAAACTCACTGGCTATAGAAACTGTATGTTGGCTCAAGTAAAGATCTGCCCTTATTTTAGACTCTTCCTGTAGCAGATGGCGCCAGAGAGCTGATATTTATGGGCATTATAACTGCCTCGTCCACTCCCATGAAAACTAAGGCATCTTTCATGTGCATGTAGATCCGGGAGGGAGATATTTTTACAAATTGCCTGGAACAGCAGAAATCATATAAGAAATGCACTTTTGTAGCCAAGTATAAATTGATGTTCTAGTGACAAAAGGCAAGCATCCTTGGTCCCAGAGTTCTCGGGGCACAGACTGTGACAGTTTCAAAGTGGCCCTGGGTATTTCCTCCCTGCTCTGTTCATAGAGCTCTGCTGAGTAAAGCAGACGTCCTTTAGCATTTCAGGCGGACTGGGTGTTGGACACATTTCTGAAACTCTCTAAGCTGCTTTTCCTTACTTTTAAAAGGGGGTAACAGCAGCTCTATCCCAGGGTTATTAGACAAGGTAATTTATGAAAATGTATATAGACCACAGATCCTGGCATATACACTGACGTGCTTAATAAATGTTAGAGGTTATTGCCCACCGTAAATCTGTTACGTTCCTCCATAAAGCCCCTGGCCCACACAGACCCTGTGCAGGTTCCCTACAAGGCAGGCGAGAGACAGTCAGCATTATCCTGATGATTTCACACAGAAAAAGCCCCCGAGGTACAGAAAGGCAGCATTCACATGCCAGCCACAACTTCACGCTGCTCCCTGCTGGCCTCTGGATGGAAGGGAGGCAAGCGAGCCTCTTTTGTTAAGTGATGACCATACACCCGGTAACAGGGTTTGGAATTGATTTTGTTGTCTTGCTTTCTGAAGTAATTACTTGGAACTGGCCAAGTTCGCCCATTTGCATGGCCCTTGAGGACCCTGGACATCCATTTACATGGCCTCTGAACAGTCAATCCATTTTAATGGAATCGTCTTGCGGACTTTCCTTTTCAGAGTACAACAGAATTACCCCCAACTGTACACTTGATGGTACTCCCCCAAGAGGCCAAAATTCCCTAAAACAGTGAGTTATTTGAAATACACCCTGTGGCTGTCTAATGAGCATACCTGGGTTTCATTACTATAAAACTTTAACCACGGCCCTGTCGTTTTCCTGTATTTTACAGCAACCGGGGAGGGGGAAAAGAAAAAAGAGCAGTGATCCTGGGCTCTGCATGAAGAGGTGGGGCTCTAAATGTCAGGATCAGGAGAGGAGAGGAAGGGACATGTGGGGAGGAAGGCTGTGGACAGATTCAGGCATCCCCTGAATAAAGGGGTTCCCAGCAGCTGGATTTCATTTTGAGAGTTGCCATCACACAATGATAAGACACAAGAAAAGAAAAAAATCACTGCCTGATGATGAACTGCTGTCCCCTACAGTGAACCTGCTATAGTGGTTCAGTTGTTACTTCATTATCATGCCACCTAAGGACCACCTTTGAAGGCAGGGAGACACTTCTGAAGGTTCCTCGGTCCCCTTCACAAGGCACAACATGAAGCTGGGCTTGTAGGTGCTTTTGAAATACTTATGGATTGACTGTCCTCAGGGCCTTTTCCCATATGCTCGCCTCACAGCAATATGGTTTTCTTCTAGACTTCATGTGTCATGAGTCTTTCTGATTTGGGCTACTGGTGATGAAGACGGTCTGTACAATACTCTTGAATCCATTTTCTGAGAAATGATCCTGGTAGAGCCAGTCAATTTCTGACCTGAGGTAGCTGTGGTTTGATGGTTAGGTGAAATAGATTTTGACCGATCCGTTTAGTAAGTTAATGTATACACAGTACCAAGCTCAGAATTGGGCACACGGAAAACACGAAGGAACGGTCAGCTTGTTTTCTTCCTTCTATTGTCTGATATCATTTTGGGGGTACTGTAAAGGTTTCTTCTATATCTAGAGTGATCCAGAATTTGGAGAGTGGGAGGGGGAATATTAGTCATTATTCTGGGACAACAGATGAAAACCGGGCTGTCGCAGGTAAACCCTACGTGCCCCTTCTCCACTGAGATCTCTCCAAGTCCTGACTCTCCTCCTTTGGGCTTCATCCTTATGGCCTGAAGCTCAGATTTATATTAAAACAAAAATTCCTTGGAAAAAACAACACTATGATCTATTTTCCAGTGATTTATACTAGAGTATAAATCAATCTCTGACTACAGGCTTTGATAAGAGTATACACAGTGAGAACGTCACGGTTGGGGCATGAGGTAGTGCCATGGAAAAACTCTGGTGGCTGGGGAAAAAGAAACTTCACTCATGGGCTTCCCTGGTGGCGCAGTGGTTAGGAATCCACCTGCCGATACAGGGGACACGGGTTCAAACCCTGGTCCGGGAAGATCCCACATGCCGCGGAGCAACTAAGTCCGTGCGCCACAGCTACTGAGCCTGTGCTCTAGAGCCCCCGAGCCACAACTACTGAGCCCATGTGCCACAACTACTGAAGCCTGCGTGCCTAGAGCCCGTGCTCCACAACAAGAGAAGCCACCGCGATGAGAAGCCCTCGCACTGCAAAGACCCAACACAGACAAAAATAAATAAATAAATAAATAACCAAAAACAAACAAACAAAAAACTTCACTTGCACTGTAATTTCGACAAGGGCTGGTCCAGATTTGACTGTGATCCAATTTAAATCTTGGACTGGAGAGCGGAATGGAAAGGGGCCTTAGTAATCATCTAGTTTAAGTCCCTATTTCCAGCAAAAGAAACTAAGGCACAGAGAGGAAGTATTTGGATTTGCAAAGCCTGAACCCCAATCTCACTCTTGACAAAGACCTAGAGATGATCATACCAAGTGAAGTAAGACAGACAGAGAAAGACAAATGTCATATATCACTTATATGTGGAATCTAAAATATGATGCAAATGAACTTATTTTACAAAATGGAAACAGACTCACAGGCATAGACTCACAAACTTATAGTTACCAAAGGGGAAAGGGCGGGGGGAGGAGGGATAAATTAGGAGTTTGGGATTAACAGATACACACTACTATATATATAATAAACAGCAAGCACCTACTGTATGGCACAGGGAATTATATTCAATATCTTGTAGTAACCTATAATGGAAAAGAATCTGAAAAAGAATGTGTGTGTGTGTGTGTGTGTGTGTGTGTGTGTGTGTATAACTGAATCACTTTGCTGTACACCTGAAAATAACACAACAGTGTAAATCAACTATACTTAAAAAAAAAAGGTGTTTTTTTTTTTTTTTTTAAAAAAAGAACCCCGTGCTTCCTCATTGCTCTAAATGTCAACCCAGATAAACAGCAAGCGTGGCTTTCCATTTCTCAGGAAATTAAGTATTAACTGGTGACAGATACAAGAAAAATACAATACACGGTCCCTGCGCTTGACGTGTTTAGTATTTAGCAGCAGAGTTAACTGCTCATTCGTTAGCAGGTAGAGAGAAGACTCATCTTCTTCGCCAGAGACTCTCTCCCTCGAAAACTTCAGAGGGAAAAGGTGAAATAGCTCCTTGCTTTCAAGATTATGGAAAACTCTACACACTGGCTGATCCGCAGCCATTGGGCTTCGCTCAAGAATAATACGCCGTCTGTCAGCCTTCCTCACCCTGGCACAGACGCTCAAGTCGTATTTGATCTGAGAACTTTCGTTTTCCTCAGTCTTTGCCAGTGACGCTTATTCTTCTGTTAAACCTTTTAGAAGAAAGGAGAAAGGAAATAATACCCCGCAGGTTCCCATTCCATCCTCTGATGACTGGATGAAGATGGATTTCCAAGTCTTTAGCCCCTTTTGAACTGAAGGGCTACTGCTCGTCTGGATTTCAGACAAACACACACGATGATTAAGGTGGGGGCAGGAAGAAAGGCATGTCGTAAAACACTCTGCAAAGAGCTAAAAGGCTCTAGGCAACAAAGATCATTGGTATGGGTGAAGCCTCTGCTGTACTGTATCGCTCCCTAATTGTGCAGATAACAAATGATAATAATACTGCTTTGTAGTTACCAGAGATGTTCTCCCACCACTAAGGGTCTCGTAGTTAGTTCTCAATTTTATTCTATCATGAGCAGATCAGTAACTCAAGCAATTAAAATAGTGGCCACTGCAAATATCTTTTCATTGACTGTACTGTCCTGGAATACTTTTTACGTTAGTGAGAGGAAGAGCTCCCTTCCTGGACATAGTAACTGTGCTAGACTAACCCTAAAGTCGGTTTCAATTCCCCGAGCACATCCACTTTGTCGAAAGGGATGTGGTCCACATCACTGCTGGGTAGCGTGGAGAAGGCAGTGTAGGATTCAAATGCACCCTGGAAAGCACCGATGGAATTCCCCACATCTCGTCTCACCCTTCTGGAACATCTGGAAGGCTGGGTGCAGCAGCCTTCCAGCCTTCATTTTTGGACCTAGGTCACTGATAAATAATTCAACCACTATTCGCCAAATATATTTATGCTTTTAATTTCCATGATGGTAGGTTGCTACAGGATTCAACATTGTGACAGGAGGGGGAAAAAACTCCGATGAGTTCTTTCCTTGTCAGTCTTAGACAGTGAACTATATGTTAAAGAGCTGTCATAAATGGATATATTCCAATAGCTGATATAAACCATAAAAATAACTATGTGTCAAAATGACTGGTGAACTTGATCAACTAAGTGACGCAATCGGCTAATTCGAAGAAAAATTCAGGTTTGGACAGGTGTATAAGTATTACACGCGAGCGTCACTGTATAATCTTGTCTATGCGGCGAGGCCTGTAGCTAAATCCAAAGACTAGAGGGCGGCAGGAGTTGGGTCTCCTTACAACAGGGCATTCTCAGCCTAAGACTGCAACACATGTACAAAATACCTTTCCACATCCAATTACATCCTAAAACAGTGTTTCTCAAACTTGCCTGAAGATCATAGTCGCTTGTTTATAAATTCCTTGGAACCAACCCAGGGTCCTCCCATGGGATCAGGATTTTCAGGGCCAAGGCCTGGTCATCTGTACAAGTGTCCCCCACGATTCTTATCCTCTGGGGAGCCTGGGAAACACCACCTGTGGCAAAGCCCACCAGCTGCCCACCCAAATCCATTCCTCCCACGGGGCCAGGAATGCAGCAGAGGGCAGGGTGAGGCCACGTGGGCTGGCTTCTTGCCACGTGACCATATACAGTCTAAGGGGACGTGAGTGGAGTGATACTTGCTGCTTCAGGGCCAGGCCTTTTAACAGAGCAGATCTAAGTCTTCCACATTTTCCTTCCTTTCCTTCTGGATGGATGCACATGGCAAACGACAACAGCAGCGGCAGCAACAAACCCAGGGGAAGGCCGAGCCACAAGGTGAAGAAGGCTGGTTCCCTGTATTGCCACGTGGAGGAAAGCGGCCACCAACCCAGAACACCCAGAAGGGATTCCTGACATGAGCAAGGAGGAAACTTCTGTGTTTGGAGTCCTAATACATTACTACAACGTCAAACAGTAAAAAAAAAAAAAAAAAAAAAAATATATATATATATATATATATATATATATATATAAAAATATAGTTGAAACAAGGACAATGTTATTAGTGCTCTTCAACCCACACCTTTAGCACATTGTTGGCGTCCTGCCCAAAGTAGCTGTGCTAAAAACACACCAGAAGGATCGAAGTGGGTGTGCTTTAGAATTTGGTTTCAGAAAATTAGAAGTTGGTGGACAGCTATAGAAAAATCAGGTGGATAAAGTGAGTGATGCGTTTAAACCGGATTTAACGGCTTTGTGGTGAGAATACTTTTTTTTTTTAAACAAACCACTTGGCAAAATTGACTAGATTCACAGGAGGATGTAATCTTGATAGGAAAGTCTAACACGTTTCAATCCACATCGCTAAATGATTCCTAATTTCATCTGCTTGTTGGTGAGATTTAGTCCACGAACACAAGTTAATTTTTTGTCTCCTCTTTCAATCTTTTCTCTCTTCTTTTTGTTACCACTTCTCAAAGCGCTGATTCAGCAATTCAGGTTTATCCCCCCCACCCCTTCCCTCTACTGCTTCTCCAACCTATTAGCATCTCAAGTGGGTCTGGGGACCAGGCAGGGCCTGCTGTGCAGGTGGGTACAGAAATCTGACCTGGAGAGGTCTCAAGGGGTTTGGACCAAGTTGGCAGAGGAAGGAGGCCATCTCCTGTACCATTTTCCTGGGTTGAGTTATGGGTGTCTCCAAGTCCTTTTGGTGCCTCGGTAGATCTGCAATTGTTTTAAATCCCTCCAAAAAAATTCACAAAAATAAGCACATGCCCACATAAAACTGAATATATGCGATATCAAGGTGTAGCCTACGAAAATCTAGGGAACAGGTATTTTAAAAATTTAATAAATTCACCTCTTTTCTTTATCCCTGTTGGTTGAGAGTTCATGTGAATCTAAAGAAGTATACAGAATACTAAGTATCTTTGTGCTAAGAAGATGCTTTGAGTTTTTTAGCATTGTGATAGAGGGACAAAGAAAAATTAGTACTTGGAACGGAGGTGAAGGTGAGGTTGGACATGAGAGATACCTACACGGAAACACGATTCCTGAACAGTTTGTAGGCAGCATGGAAATCATATAGGCTAACGGGTTCTTGCAAACTACTTCTAAAGCTTCTAGAGTGGCCCCAAAGAATTCATTTACTCCACCCATCCCCCAAACCTCTCACAGGACCGCCAAGGCAATAGCTGGAAAGTCTGGGTGCGTCTGAACATCATTCACTGTCTCCAACCACAACTAGAAATCTGGAAGGTCCCTCAAAAGCTGTCCCTGGAAGATCTGCCCTAAAATATATTGTCTGGAATGCACCTTCCACGACCCAGTTTCGCGACATGGATGTCAGGGCGTCTCTGGGCGCTGACTGTGCTGGAAAGCTCCCAGGTGGGAAATGCAGGCCATCCAATCAGGGCACATCTAGGTTATCTGGAGCCTGAAGACTCTGACTGGTTTCACTTCATCAGACTTCATCATACCCCTTGCTCTATGTTAAGCCTTCCTCAGTACTGCTTTAGGGAAGCCATGCAGAGATGGTAGGGAGAGTTAAAAAAAAAAAAAAAATTCTAAATTTCCAGCCGTCAAGCCTAACTTCTTGCCTGTCAGCAGCTTTTGAAATATTGATGGCGTTTTCCCCCTCCTAACAGACAAGCTGAGTGGAGTCTGGAGAGCCTGCACTTAACTGTGACTAGAAATAGACTCTGCGTAATTAAATATATTTTTCAAGAGAAGGCGTACTCACACCGGAGGGGAGCCACACCCATCGATCCACCTCTCCAGGCCCGATCTGTCTAGTGCAGACTCTGGACAGTGCAGTAATACACGGGCTTGTGCTACGTGCAAGCCTGACGTCTACTTCTGACGCATCTAGCCGGGTAGCAATACAATGTGGGGCCCATATTCAAGTAACAACAGAAGAGGCGTTTGTCTGGAGGGACAGGAGTCTGTTTGGGAGTGATTTAACTATATATTCAAGAGGGAAAGAAGAAGCCAAGAGGTGATGAGCAACTGAATCAGGAAGAGTAAATCATCACAGAAGCAAACAGGAAGCATCTTGCACTGTCTTCTTAACCAAATGGCTTCTCACTGTCCCCAGTTCAAGAGGTTGGAGCCAGAGAGACAATATTCTCGGGTTCTAAGAAAACTAACATCTCTTCCTTGATAATCTCTCACCTTTAAAAAAAAACAACAACCATACGACCGTACATGATACCTCACCCACCTCTACAAACCCCTATCCATGAGGCACCCCTCCTTACCCAACAGAGAAACTGTTCTTGGGCCACGAGATGAGAAGTGCCCCAAATACAATTAATTCATTGTATTCTTTTCTCTCCTGAACTGAAAAACTTACATTCTACTTTCAGTTCAAAGACAGGTTGTGTAATCTCATAGGCAGACAGTTACATAAAAGATTTTATTCTGAGTTTTGAGTCTTCCTCGAAACATCAATAAGTTGTCCATGGATTTTTGCAAACGTCTTTGTAAACAGAGTTATTATCCCTACAGACTACATAGCTTATGAAAAAAAAAAATCTATGATGCTTTTCCTTCAGGTGAGCTTTGCAGAAAATGCTAGGTCTGAAGCTGACCAAATAACCTTTCCCTTTCAGGTCTTCTTTAATACATGGTGATGAAAGGAGAATGCTAAAAAGGGGACACCGGTCTGGAATTTTTTTTTTTTTTTTTTTTTCAAATCCTCCCGACTTTAGATATCTTTTGACTGCTTTTAGGACAAAAGAAAACTCTAAGAATCAGTATCCTTATTTCCAAGGAGCCTACCTACATCCAGATGAGTGAATGGAAGTCTAGTCTAATCAAGTTTATCTGAAAACAAAAGGTCAAAGGTAGAAAAAGCCACTGACAATAGATTAAGTGTTCTGTCTCCCAGGCCTTGCCCTAAGCTTTCAAGCTCCCAGGAGGTCTGACCATCACAACCCATGTTTTCCCTCTAAGAAGATAACAAAATAGAACCATCCAATTTGGAAAAGGACTTGGTGAATGCAGTTTTTATCAGTGGCTGCATTCGGCTCCCATGTTTTAACTACAGCAGAATAATTATTTTGGAGATTGTACACTGCTGAGCGGAATAAGCTGTAACACTGAGAGATAACTGACTGACTACACAACCATCTTTTAAACGTTTCATCAGTCTTAGAACAGCAGATAAAACTATTTCATGTGTACCAGCGGGCTCCAGATTAACCCTGCAGAGTTCAAAACTGTGGAATCAAATACCAGCTGACTCCCATTTAAAGCGATAAATCACTGGCGAATGGTGACACAGTTATATGGGGTCTGGTTACCAGGTGACAGTTACCGTACATTTTAATCCAGCTTGTGTATAAAAAAAAAAAAAGGAGTATTTTGCAACCGCCTCAAAGCTGCCACAACAATACATTTTTAATGGAGTAATAACAACAAAACCTAAAGAAATAGCCTTAATAAAACTGTCAGCATCAAAAAGATACAGAAGTTTCCTCGTAAAGGCATGAATTAAAATCCGCAGTAAAATATCTACCCGTAAAGCAGGCAGGAACAGATTTTGCGCACATGCGCCTAAGTATCAGACTCCCACTTGGGAATAAAGCTTTAAGAGTTGCCCCCCGCCACCGTGCCACTGACCATGTCAGTCAAACAGAAGCAAGATTCTATTCAGCACATTGAGCATGACAGTCCAAAGGCCAGTCTGCTGTCCTTCCACCTTGCGTTGTTTAAAAGAAAAGTGGCTCTTTGAGAGACGGCCGATCAATGCTACTACTGCCTTCCTTGGAGGTATCATGCAACCTGGACGCCAAGCTGGATTCTGGAGAATACAGAGAGTGATTTTTGTTTTCTCTTTTCCCTGTGACACCTGATAAGGGCCGCTTTGCTACCCCAGTATCTGTTCATTTCATGGGAACCAGGACTTGAGATGAGAGTGGATGCCTCCGAAACCACAAAGCCTTTTTGACGCAGGAGAAAAGAGGTGTCCCACGTGGCGACGGGAGGCCCCTGGAGGAAGCCGTCTGCCTGGTCGAACAGCAGGACCACTGGCCTGAGTCCAAGGCGGTGGCCTTCGTCCCCCGTCTCCCAGCTGGGCAAGTCCCTGACCACCTCCAACCACAGATTCCCGTTTGGTGTACCATCAAGACGCCAGCCCCACCGTGTGTACTCTCAGGGCCGTGATGGGGGGACAAATGCGACGATGATGTGGAAACGGGGCCTCTGCAGATGGAAGTTATTATCAAACAGGGTGTCTAAACTTGCTTGTTTATAAACCTGGACTGGCGGCTGCAGAAGCTGAGCAGCTCTTGGGAAATCGCTCTCCATCCCTTCTTGTCCTCGACAAGGAGGCCAACCACACTCGCGGGCTCTGTAGGGTCGCCATGGGATGACAGGTCCAAATGACTCTAAATGACACCTTTATGGGTGTATATGCTCACACACTGCTAACCAAGAGAAACAGCCCACTTATGGATTCGAACCATATGGAAACGGAAAGGATAAAGCCATTTTCGAGGGGCTAATGCTTTTCCCCAAGGTGCGGGTGCCCCACGGACGTGGACAGAGCAGGTTTACACGAAAACTCTAAACTGCCGCATTGAAGGAAGGGCATTAATAGCCGTGGACAACGTCTGCGAATGAAGACATTCGAGAAGCCATTATGTTTTCAACGCAGGTTAACAATAAGGCTATTTTCCCACCCACTCTTTGGCACAGCTGTACTGTTCTTGGCCTCAAGTCGGAGGTGATGTGAAACACGGATTCAGAAGATAAGTGATATACGGTTACCAGTGCCAGTTCATGTAAAATATCACTGGATGGGAAACATGCTGTTTATCGCCTTAGCAATCGCGGCTCCTTTTTTCTCCACTTTTTAGCAAATGCAGAGTTGGGGTGCTAAGGCCTGCCAGCTGAGCTTGGTTTGGAGTACCTAGGTAATGGTGAGTTAACTTGTGTCCTACTTCCAAGCTGACGCCAGCCAAAACTTTAAACAGGATTCAGCTCCCATCCTGTTTTCCCTGATGGCACTGCTTTCCGCGTGCTTTGCTATTGGCCTGGATGGGTGTGGCCGAGGCAGAACCAAGTCTGATGAATAGGAAAAAGGAAGGGATAAAAAGAAATGATACTTAAGTATGCCTATCAAGCCTTGTGACCCGATGCAGAAAAAGCACAGAAGCAGGGGTCAGGGAATGACGGAATTTCACTGGTCGCTGTTCAGAATTGCCTATTTACTGCACACGAAATCTCTCGGTGCCCGGTGTGTTTCTGCTCTCTCCGGTGCAGAAAAAAAGGAGGCAAATAGCAGTTAACACTCTTAGCGAGCGCTATGGGGATATTCTAGGAAAAGGACAGTCGAAGTGCCAAGTGTGACATTACTCGGTTGTAATAGAGAGAGAGAGATTATTACACCTAGAGGTGTGATAGGAGGTGACTTTAAGTTCAGACTGGAACACTGACAATAAATATCATAGATTTCTATGGCTTCCAAAAGGGCACTTCAAAAGCTCCTTCTGAACTGTGCAGGGAAAGGCACTATTGTCCCCCTTATATCCAGATGAGACAAATGGCACAGCACGCCTAAAGGTGACCCACTGAAAATTATAACTCAGGGCAGAGGCCACTGAGATCAAAGCTCACCTCCATTCCTTCTTGAGATTATGACTCATCCAGCAAAGAGCCATCAGTATTTTTGTAACCCATACGGCACCATAAGAAATGATGGTGTATTGTTTGCTGTGAAACAGACAGCAGGTAAAAACTGAGTTGAACTCCTCCATGGTAAATAATACCTACGGGTGTCTGCAACCAATGTCACTTTCTTCGGGGTTCAGAAACTGCTATCTGACTCAGCGAGTTATCTATTAAGATTCAACAATATATTCCTAGTAAAACAGCATAATATATTACGGTGTCGTTGATCTTTGCTAATAATTACAAAAGGCGGGGGTGGCAGTTAGGGAGAGTTTATTTCAAGGATCCAGGCAGTTTCTCTTAACGCAGCTTGCTTTACTTTCCTTCCTACCTGTCCACGATCAGTTTTTTAGATCCTGAATGTCTCAGGATGCCCTTTGCAGGAAAAGACCTTGACGCTTCTCAAGAGCTAGATGAATGCAAAGGTGGAGACGTATTTGGGTTACTGGGCAAAGGCAGGCTGATTTTTCTTATTTCAAAGAGATGCAAGAGGAAAGAGATATGGGCACATATGTACAGCTGATTCACTCTGTTATAAAGCAGATACTAACACACCATTGTAAAGCAATTATACTCCAACAAAGATGCTAAAATCTTTTTTTCAATTTTCTCATGCTTTCACTTCAAGATGAAAACTCCATTTAAAAGTCCTTACTTCTGAAAGCTCAAAGTAAAGCCACGTGACCATTTCGAAGGCAGCAAAAGCGCCAACATGAGAGCCTTAAGATGCGCCCAGCCCCCGAAGGCCCGCATCTCTAGCTACGTGACCGTTATTTCAACAGCAAGTCCCAGTCTTCTCATCCGCAACATGAGGGTGACTAGATACCTCACAGCCTCCTTCCCAGGATCACACCGGGAATTACTACTTTATAAATCTGTAACGGTACAGCCCCACAGAAGCACATGCGTTACAGCATTTTTTTGGAAAAGTGATTCCCTCAGCGAAGTAACACAAACACACGTGAAATCAAACAGTGCCTGACAAGATCATATTCTTTCTGTTAAACCTGCATTTTTTTTCCCTCACAGCACAAACCGTATTAGACCCTCAGAAGGTGTTATCTTTTCTGCTAAAAATTCACCATTAGGGGGGTTTGATCCACAACCCCACCCCGGTCCTGGAGTGGAACAAACAGGAATGCTTTGCTGAAGGGGGCACCAGGCCCAAGCAGAACCAGTGAGGCACTAGCCCGAACACAGACCCTAATGTTAATTCAATTATACCCCAGTGTCGAAAACCTTCTTTAGTTAATGCAGTTTGTGGTGAAATTTTCTTCTGCACTCATTTAAATATAATTACGGCACTTATCTTGCCACTGTGAAACCTTCCAGTTGTTCTTTTCACATTCACAGAAACCTGTGATTTCCTGCAGACCCTTCCCTGAAAGATTTCGAGGCTGAAGTTAACTGCCATGTCCGTCAAAACCATTTTTTCCCTTACCCTTATGTTTGACACCTGTCTCCCTGAAGGAGCCTCAGGGGGTTCCAACTGGGAAGCACGAGTGCTTCCTGGAATCCCAAGCGTGGAGACGCCTTTCCCAGTCCACTGTAAGACCACGGTCTCCCAGGGAAGGGCTATTATGATATTCCACAGAAAAGTCACTGCAAGCGCGGTGAGAGGCTCAAAATTTGGGGGTGTTCGTGCTTAGGGAAGTGAAACACCTAATTCTCACTCAAAAATGGTCTGCACTGGGTGCTGGAAGCAACGTTAAGAAACACAAAACCAAAGCAGGTCACGAATGATCACAGTATCTTTACATCGGTTGGGTCAAAATTCTTAGTCACCTTTCCAAAATAACAGGGCTCACCTGTCAGGGTATAGGAGACTGTCATGGGGGTGTTGTGATGGGGGTAGAGAGGTTCAAGAGCAGAGTGGTTGGTTTCCGTGGAATCCCGGCTCCCCCAACATCTAGTCTGTGGGCATCAGCAGGTGACACAGCCGCCCCTCCAACGGTCAGCCCGCCGCAGCAGATGGCAGGGCCGGGCAGGACCGCGGGGATGGGGACGACACCTTCCGCCCCTGGGCTCCTCAGCGTGGGAGAAGTGGCTCACTGGGCAGCGACACCAGCTGGGGCCCTACATCACTGCTAGAATAACCCAGCCGTGTGGCTCGTCTTCCTAACTACCCGCATCTCACCTCCAACCCTGCCGGGACTAAGGGGTCCTCATTCAGGGGGTGGCTCTTCCTCAGTGCCTGGAGCTGGGCATTTGGGGGCTGTGCTGGAGCCCCACGTAAACCATGATCAGTGCCCTACTCAGTGTGAGTGAATCTCTGACAAGATCACAGCCCAAGGGGGCACAGCTGTACACTCAGGACAGCCGGTCCTTACAGGCGACGGACGAGCTTACATGAAGGCACGTGGGGCCGGAGAGGAGCTGATGACAATCCCTCACTACTAACTGGCTCTTCTGGGCAAACAGTACAACCCATCAAGTGACGATGACTCTGCTCCTCCCCCAGGAAAATTCCCCGGATTGTCGGTTTTGCGAGAGATTGAAGAGACACAGAGCCAGGACATCTGCATGTGAGGGGAGGGCGGGAGAATAATATAAACCAGAGAAACAGAAAGAGAGCCCCCTTCCTCTTTTACTGGAGATTTATTTCTCTATATTCAGACTTTGGATAATTGCTTTGATCAGACGTCTAAACACTAACGAAACATCAGATAACTATTTTTTATTTACAAAAGAAGCCAAGTCTGATGATTTGGGAACGATCTAAGCTTTGAAAATGAGGGTGCTTGGGGGTATATACCCAGGGGAGTCCACACTGAAATGAAAAACAAGGGGAGGCAGAGGGTTACCCTGAGCTCTTATTTCCTCCAGACGTTTGGTGACTTGAGATTGTGAGGTGCTGTCCCTGTTCTGTGCCCCCTGACGGGTCAGAGACCGCCAGCTGGGAGCTGTTCCCATGGAGAGTCCTGGTCCAGAGGACTTTGCCTTTTCCAAAGCCACTACCCTTGCCCCCTTCACTCTCCAAGCCTGTGCCAGGGCAGGAATTTCAAAGTAAGAAGACATTCATTAGAATGCTGAAAAGGGAAGACCAAGACAAACATTTGTGAGTGCCCACTATGTTACAGGCTGGGCCAGGCACTTTCTAAATACTTTAGGCCCCATTTATAGATAAGAAAACAGGTTCAGAGAGGGCAAGCCGCTTACCTAACCTCACACAGCTAGTAAGTATTGGAACTGGAATTTAAACCCAGATTTACCTATGATCCTTCCATAAACATGACCAGGACCTCCAATGGATATTTTTTTTCTTTTAGATTGTGGCAAAATATATGTAACTGAAACTTTACCATTTTAACCATTTTTAAGTATATGGTTGTGGCATTAAGTACATTCACAATGCTGTGTAAACATCACCACCATCCACCTCCAGAACTTTTCCATCCTTCCAAAATGAGACTCTGCACCCACAAAACTCCCCATTTTCCCTTCCCCCAGCTTTTGGCAACTTCCACCCCACTTTCTGTCTCTATGAATCTGACTACTCTTAAGTGCCTCGTAAAAGTAGAATCATTTCAGTGGATTTTTATAAAAAGAGAAAACCCAGGGCGTCAGAATTTAATTTTGTGCTTTCTCTTTCCTTGAATGCTTACAGTATTTCAGACAGATTTTGGAAGACAAAAGCTCTCTGTACCACATCCAGGGTCCAGTCTACTTTGTGGAATTTTTTTTTAAAAGACTAATTCTCTGGCGAGGACCTCCCACTGGGAGTTACTGCTGTGATTAAACAGCTATTTCTTGAACCAGGTACAGTACTGGCTTGTGGGAAGACAAAGATAGTGATATAAAAATCCCTGGCTTCAGAGTCCTTCTTTCAAAGGGACAAGGGCACCTCTTGTTTGTAGGCCGACACACAGAGAAGGAAGAGGTTATATCAGCTAAGTTAAGAGTGGATTGAAGCATTCGGTAGACATTCAATCTCCCCAGTTATTTTTACCTAAGATATTCTATATCATTGGGTTAAAATTTCATCAACCTCTGTTCAGTGTTCATTCCCAAGATTCCCCATAAATGTGTGTTTAACGGACATTTACAGATCGCTTTAAAATGCACACATTGTATTATTTCTAAGAGCATCTGTAGGAGACAGGAATCTTTTCCTCAAGGGATTTACAGACAGAGGAGATAAGACATGTATGTAAATAAGCTACTACATATTAGAAGGTGATAGGTTGAATAAAAGAGGCACAAATAAGTCTTTATAGGAGTTTGGAGAAAGAAGAGATTATTTTCAACCTGGAAATTTGATAAAACTTTGTAGGAAATGGCAGGTCTGGAAGGCAGGCAGGCTGTTATGAGAAAGACAGGGAGTACAGGGATTCCACCTTATAAAGAACAGATCTGTAGGAATGGAAATTATGAAAGGAAATAGAAAAAACACAGAATGGTTTCCATAAGACATGAAAAATATGGCCAAGGAGTCTGGGCTTTATTTACTAGGCTACATGGTGCTATTAAATGTTCATGTACCATAATCAGTATCGGGACTTCTCTGGATACAAAGGAAGGCATTTTGAGAAAAGAATCAGGGATAAAAAAATATAATCCAGAGGAGCAGACCTCTGCTTCTGGTCTAGATGGTGACCTTCCAGGCTGAAAACAGCTGACGTCCCTAAAGAGTTTCCAGGCTATGTTACAGGGAGAGGAAAGCCAGGTAGAACGTGGTAGACATCCTGAACTGCTTTAAGCTGAGAGTCCGGGGGAGGCAAGTCAGTTAGAATTCACAAGGAAGTGTAATGGAGAGGAAGGAGGTACACAGAGAGAACCCCAATAGCTGCAGAGGGTCCCTGGAGTATTCAGTATAGTACCTATCAGTCTACGCGGGAAAAGAAACCAGCAAAGACCAGAAATGGAAAAACCATCCAAAATGATTAAAAGCTAAGAACAGCGCTGTTCCCAACAGCCAGACTAGAAAAACTCCTAATTCATGGCACACTGGGTAGAGAAATCAGGAAAGCCTTACCTTCGAAGTAGGAAATAATTAGCTCTAGGATGGGTATTGTTTCAGACCTGCCTAATACATCAAAAGAGCAAAACTCAAAAGGATCACATTGCTTTCAACTAACTTAACTGCACTGCAGAACAAAGCTCAAAAATGTTAAAGGAATGCGAAAATATCTAGCATCCAACAAGACGAATTTCATAACGTTTGAGTATCTTGGTACTTAAAGATTTCCAGGCATGCAAAGAATAAGGAAAACACAGTCTGTAGTGAGAAAAATCAACTCATTTAAACCAACCTAGGGACTTCTCTGGTGGTACAGTGGATAAGACTCCATGCTCCCAACGCAGGGAGCCAGGGTTCAATCCCTGGTCAGGGAACTAGATCCCACACGCATGCTGCAACTAAGAGTTCGCATGCTACAACTAAGGGGCCCGCCTGCCACAACTGAGACCCGGTACAACCAAATAAATAAATAAATAAAGAGAAGAATAATAAACCAACCTAGAACTACTACAGATGTTAGGTTTAGCAGACAGGGTCAATAAAAAAGACATTAAAAATAGTTATTATCCCTGTATTTGGTATGTTCCAAAAGGTAGGTAAAGATTTGAAAGGTATAAAGAGGACCCAAAATGGACTTACAGAGATTAAAAAACTATAATGTCTCAGATGAGAGAGACTGGATGGGATTAATGGCTGATTAAACACTGTAGAAGAAAAGATTAGTGAGTGAACTGTGTTTCAAAGTGAAACATGGCAAGAAGCAAGAATTTTAAAAGAAGAAAAGCACATTAGTGAGCTACTGGACAACTTCACGTGGCCAAATACGTGAGTAACTGAAGTCCTCAAAGGAGAGGAGAGAAAAAGGGGACAGAGAAATATCTGAACAAAGGAAGAGCTGGAAAAGTTCCAATTTCAATGAAAACTTATAGTTCACAAATCCAAGAAGCTCGATGAAGCCCAAGTGCAAGACACATGAAGAAAACGAAATCAACACACTTCATGATCAAGTTGCTCAAAACCAGTAACAAAGAGACGATCTTAAAAGCAGACTGAGGGAAAAAGACTCACATATGGAGAAACAAAGGTAGTAAAGATGATGTCAAATTTCTTATCAGGAAAAATACAAGTTGAGAAGACAGTGGATCTTTAAAATAATGAAAGAAATGAACTCATAGCTACAGAGAACAGATTGGTGGTTGATAGAGACGGGGGCTGGAGGGTGGGTGAAACTGGTGAAGGGGGTCAAAGGTAAACTTCCAGTCATAAGTTCTGGGGATGTAATGTAGAGCATGGTGGCTATACTTAGTTAATACTGTATTGCATACTTGAAAGTTTCTAAAAGTAAATCTTAAAAGCTCTCATTACAAGAAAAAAAACTATAATAACTATACAAAATGATTACCACAATAAGTTTAATTAACACACATCATTTTGTATAGTTATTATAGTTTTTTTTCTTGTAATGAGAGCTTTTAAGATTTACTTTTAGAAACTTTCAAGTATGCAATACAGTATTAACTAAGTATAGCCACCATGCTCTACATTACAAGAAAAAAAACTATAATAACTATACAAAATGATGTGTGTTAATTAAACTTATTGTGGTAATCATTTTGTAATGTATACATATTTCAAATCACCATGTACTACACCTAAAACTAATACGTTATATGTCAATTAAATCTCAATAGAGCTGGAAAACATAATTTAAAAAAATACTGAAAGACAAAAAAATCTGTCTACATGGAATTCTATATCCCGTGATAATATATTTCAAGAACAAGGGCAAAATAAATGCTTTTAGACATACAACAGATGACCTACCTTATAAGAAATGTTAATGAAGTCTTTCATCAGAAGGAAAATGTTACCAGAAGAAAACAGGGGTCTACACAAAGGAATGGAAAACACCAGAAACAGTAACCACATGGGTAAATATGTATGATTTTTTTATTATTATTACTTAAATCTCTTTAAAAGAAACTGGACCACCTAAACAAAAATTATAACTATGTATTGTGGGCTTTACCACATATGTAAAACCAAAATTATGACAACAATAGCATAAAGTGTGGGAGGGGAAAAAAATGGATGTATACTACTGCAAGATTCTCAAATTATATGTGAAGTTTTACACTATCATTTGAAGGTAAATTGTAATAAGGTAAAGATATATACTATAAACCCTAAGACAACCCCTAAAATACCAAAACAGAGTTTGATAGTTAATAAGCCAATAAAAGAGATAAAACAGAATAAAAATAATCTTAAGAGGCAGAAAAAGAGAATAAAGAACAGATGAGAGAAATAAAAAGTAAACAGTGAAATGACAGATTTACACTCAACTTTATCAACAATCATATTAAATATTAATTATGTAAACACTTCTATTAAAAGGTAGAACTTGTCACAGTAATTAAAAAAGAAGTAAGACCCAACTGTCTGCTATCTATAAGAAATGCACTTTAGATTATACAAACACAGATAGGTTAAAAGTGAAAGAATGGAAAAAGATACACTTTATAACACTAGTTAAAAGAAAACTTGAGTGGCTTTATTAACATCAGTCAAAATAGATTCAGAGCAAAGGATAATACCAGAAATAAAGATCATTTCAAAATAATAAGTCAATTCATCCAGAGGACATAAAAATTCGAAACATTTATGCACCAAATAACAGAACTGCAAAATTCATGAAGCAAAAACTGACAGAACTGCAAGGAGAAGTAGAAAACTCCACCATAATATTTGGTGATTTCAATAGCCTGACTGACAGTATACACAGAAAATCAGTAAGGGTACTTCTGCACAACACCATCAACCAAACTGACATTTGTAGAACACTCGGTCCAAGAACAACATTAGACATACTCTTTTCAAGTGCACATGGAATATTCACCAAGATAGGCCATATTATGGGGCAAACAAGTCTCAATAAATTTGTAAGTCTGCAAGCCATTCAAGGTATGTTATGTTCCCTAACCAAAATAAAATTAAATTAGAAATCAATAATAGAATAATCTCTGTAAAATTCTCGGATATTTAGAAACCATATAACACACTTTGAATAACCACGGGTCAAAGAAGAAATCTAAAGAAATTAGAAAGTATTTTGAATGGAATGAAAATGAAACCACAGCATATCAAAACTTGTGAGATGTAGGTAAGGCAGTACTTAGGTTAACTGTATACCAGTAAATATGCTCATTAGAAAAGAAAGATTTCAAATCAATGACCTCAGCTTCCACCTTTAAAAACTAGAAAAATGAGAGCAAATTAAACCCAAAGTAGGTAATAGAAGAAAATAAAAATCAGTGAAAATCAATAAGATAGAGAAAACAAAAGCAACGAAGAAAATCAATAAAACCAAAGCTACTTCTTGGAGCAGACAAATAAAACTGAGACACTTTCAAGGCATATGAAGAAAAGAGAGAGATAAAGCACAAATTATTAATATCAGAAATGAGAGCGATGACATCACTATAGTCTACAGACAGTAAAAGGATAAAGTAATATTATACACAGCTTTGTGCAAATAAATTGGACAACTTAGATGAAACAGACATTCTCTAAAGGAGAGAAACTCAAGAATATACAACCTAAATAGACCTGTAGGTACATTTATATGTAAAAAAATATATATATATATATTTAGTACATACAGGTTTATACATACTGAGGAAAATGAATTTGTGCTTAAAAACCTTCTTTTTCTCCGAAAAAAAAACTTGAGCTCCAGATGACTTAGGTGATGGATTCTACCAAACACTTAAGAAAATAATAATACAACTTAACAAACATTTCCAGGAAATTGAAGAGGAGGGAATACTGTCTAACTCACTCATGAGGTCAGGATTACATTAAACCAAAATCAGCTAAAGAAATTAGAAGAAAACTACAAAACAATCTTCCTTCTGAATACAGTTGTACACATTCTGAATAAAATTTGAGCAAACAGAATCCAGTGAACACAAGGATTGTACCTTATGATAAAGTTGAGTTTATCTCCTAGCAATGCAAGGCTGGTTTAACACTGAAAATCAACCAATGTGATTCACGATACTTACAAACTAAAAAAGAAAACCATATGATCACCTCGACAGATGTGGAAAAAGCAACTGACAAAGCCCAACATCCATTCTCCATAATCATTTTCAGCAAAACAGGAAGAGAAGGGAATGTTCTCAACTTGATAAAGGGCATCTATGAAAAACCTACAGCTTACACCATACTTAATGGTAAAAGACAGAATGATTTTCTTCTAAGATCAACAACACGATGGTGATGTCCACTCTCACTACTTCTATTCAACTCTGACCTGGAGATTTTAGCCAGAGCAAGCAGGCAAGAAAAAAAAAAAGTGCCTACATTAGAAAGGAAGTAAACTATCGCTTTTTTTGTGACTGTGAGTTAGGTTTTCCTTGATACAAAACCAAGAGCACAATCAGTAAAAGAACAAATTAATAACAAACTTCACCAAAATGAAAAACTTTGGCTCTTAAAAAGATACTATTAAGAGAATGAAAAGACATGACACAGACTGGCAGCAAATACGCACAAAACATTGATCTGATAAAAGGACTTGTAGTCTCAAAACTCAACAGTAAGGAAACAGCCCAATTCAAGATTGGGAAAAGATTCAAACAGTTCAAAGAAGATATACAGGTGTCAAATAAGCTCATAAAAATATGCTTAGCATCTTTAGTTATATGAAAATTAAAACCACAATGACATACATCATTACACCTATTAGAATGGTTAAAATTAGATACCGTGATTATACCAAGTGTTGGCGAGGATGTGGAGGAACTGAAACTCCTACACTGCTGGTGGGATTGCAAAATGGTACAACTGCTGTAGAAAACACTTCGGCAGTTTCTTAAAAAGTTAAATATACTCCTACCATTAGCTTCAGCCACTCCACTCCTAGATGTTTAGCCAGGAGAAACAAAAGCATACAAACACTTGTAACATGAATGTTCATAACAGCTTCATTTGTTAATCATCAAAAACTGGAAACCACCCAAACGCCCACGAACAGGAGAACTGAAACACTGCAGTATATTCGTTCGAAGGAATGCTACTTAGCAATTAACAGGAGTGCATTACTGATGTAAGTGAACTGCTGATATTAAATCTTGATATCATTATGCAGAGTGAAAGAAGCCAGCCCCCCCCCCCCCCCCCCAAAAAAAGGCACACGCTGTATGACTGCAATTACATAAGATTGTAGGAAATGGAAAGTTACAGTGACAGAAGGCAGATCAGTGGTGGAGGGCAGGGCAGGGAGGATGGGATTTCTAAGGAAGATGCGTACATTTTTAGGGGTGATGGATATGTTTGTTATTTTGATTGTGGTGATGGTTTCACAGGTGTATACCTACGTTAAAACTGATCAAATTTTACGCTTCCGGTATGTGAACTTTATTGTATATTAATTGTGCCTCAACAAAGCTGTTAAGAAGAAAAGACCACTGAGAGGTTACTTGCGATATCCTAAGAGAGCAGTACAAGTAGCAGTGGTAGTAGGAATGGAGAGAATAGCTCTGAGAACACAAAAGACTCAAATTCACAAGATTTGGATGTGAAGGTGAAGATCTGGAGACCAGCTGAGAGGAAGGAAGATGGCACCATTAACAGGCAACGGATTACCAAAGAAGAGTGGGTGAATTGCCGTATGCTGCCAGATCATCTCATTCCAAGGGGCAGTTTAAGACCCGGGAGTAGAAATGAGGCAAGAAACACAGTCTTCGGACTCTCCACCCTTTCTTCCACTTCGTACTCCTCCCTCATTCCCCTTGGGTGGATACATTTTCTTCTGTGTCATAATCTTGAAGGAAGAAAACCCAAGTCTGGAAGAGTTCCATTCACCTATATGTGACCTTTGGGGAATTTCTAGGATCACAACCAGAGGTAAAACTTATCAGAGTTCCAAAAATGTGCTCAGCTAAGTGGAGCTTTCATAGCCTCATAAAAAGGTTGTGTATGTGTTGGCACTAAGTGAATAAAGTGATGTATGAACACTCAAAGGGAAATGGCAATGCACACCACAGGATCTAAGAGACTCGGAACGGAGGAGACCTATGAAGTCATTCCTCTGCTTGCTGCCCCACTCCCTGTTACATCCATCCCTGCCAGAATGGAACTGTTCCTGAGAACTGCGCTGTGGCTCATCACACCAGAGCCAAAGGAAACATCTGTAAGTCTGGCGGGGTTTCAGGTGAGCACGCCGCCGTGCCTGGAGAGCGTGCCCAAGTCTTTGCTGGCAAGAGACCCCAACTACACAGTGAACTGTTTTTCTCCTTCCTTATTTTATTTCAAATGTCAAAGCTTTTCACACTACAGTGACACCCTAAAATGATTCTCTTCCTTCCATTGCTCCAGTTGAAACAATATTTTTTCACGCTCCATAGACTGCCCACCAGCTGATTCAAAACTGGGAATGTGATGGGGCACTCTACTTCAATGTGCCATGAAAAGAAAAAGAAGCAAAAAGGGTAGAATCACCTGGTGGGGAAAATATCCCTTTCTCTTGAACGTTTTGCACTCAGTCACTCAACCAGTGTTCATTACGGTTTTAAGGCACTGTATTAAGTTCTATGAGGTTCTATGAGGTATACCAGTTGACTTGAATAACTCCCGACTTCCAGAAGCTTCAAGTTCTGTTAAGACCAGTGCAAACCCTACTGCAGCATGACACAGAGAGCAATGCACATGGGGAGAGGGGGCCACAATGCCATGCGAATTTCAGTGGAGTGGACATTACTCTTTGATGGGGTGTCCAGAAGAAGCCTTTATGGATGGAATGGTATTTGCACTAGACTTTGAAAGGCCAGAATATGAACAATCGGAATTGGGAAAAGAAAAAATAATACTTCTAGTTAGAGGAAATGGGAAGGACTCAAGGCATGGGAGCCGATATCCAAGGAGTGTTCAGGAAATAATTCAATACCATTCAACAAACGTTATTAAGCACCCACTGGATACGACACACTTTGCCAAATGGTAGGCATGCAGAGCTGTCAAAGTCAACTCACACTCCAGAGGGGTACACATTTTGGGGGGGAAAAAACACAATTTCAATTAGTAATTTCAATTACAATTTATAATTTAGTAATTGT
Organism: Monodon monoceros; assembly: GCF_005190385.1. Taxonomy (NCBI): domain Eukaryota; kingdom Metazoa; phylum Chordata; class Mammalia; order Artiodactyla; family Monodontidae; genus Monodon; species Monodon monoceros. Next base: position 20,735,204 of record NW_021703778.1, read on the forward strand.
AAGTACCAAGAATAGAGGCACATCCAGAGTGCTGGAGGAACCCAGGAAGCAGGGCAGTGTAATGGTTAGGAGCATGGACTCTAAAGACAAACTACTTAGGTTTCAATTCCCTGTCTGCCACTTATTTATATGTGTTTGTTTTGTAAGTTTAGGTTTCTTTGCTATAAAATGGGCTCAATAAATAGTACTTGCCTCAAGAGACTGTTGGGAGAATATATGTTAAAACAAGATACTGTATATTAAGCCCTTAGTGTAGGAGCTGGTACATATCAAGTACTCTGCATAAATACTAGTTGTTGTTGCTACTATGGTCAATACTACTGAGAACTGATCCTGCTTTTACTGAAAGGCCAGTTTGTTTTGAATGTGGGCTGCATGCACAGGTGCTGCTGGGAGACCATGTTGAACTGTGATGCTCACCTAACCTCTCTGTGCTTCAGTTTTCTCATCCAGAGTAGACCGGGAAGAACAACAGCTTACTGCGTGCTGGATGTTGTTCTTAGTGTTCTATCTGTATGATCTCATTGCATCTGCCTAACAGCCTTATTCATCTTGCAGACAAGGAAACGGGCATGGAGGCATCAGGTGACACAAAGAAAAAAGGTGTGTGTGGGGGTCAGAATGTAGGCACTTAATGGCCAAGGCCTGTTCGTCGCCCCTGCACCTCGCTGTCTTTTTGTTCTACCACCATCCAATTCCACAGCATTTGACTGCAAGGTGGCATTTTATCTTGCAGGCAAAGAGTACACAACAGCTAAACACTCCATGGCGATCAGCCTAAACCAGGAAAAGCACACCTAATACACACACCTAAGCATCACACCTCACGTTCATGTGGACTTGGACAATTTACAAAACGCTCTCACTTACTTGATCTACTTTTCTTTCCTTCCGGCCCCAAACGACTGAGGACCATAAATGGACTAATAAACATAGCCTCATCTAAGAAACACCCAAGCCCTGTGAATTTGGGGGTGTGGACAGAGATGACTCGGGGATGAGTGGGGACAGAGTGGATGCTTCTTGTTCTGGAACAGTGCTGAGAGCTGATGGTGGGCGCAGCTCTTCCCAACACCTGACAGGCCTTCCTAGCTGAAGGCTTGGTCTTGAGCACGTACCTGGCAGGATGCCATACGAGTCGGAGAACTCAGAAGTCCCTCCCCCTATTTGTACACTGCTGTCATTCTTAACTTTAATTGGTCAGAGAGCTTTCAGGGGAAAAAAGGAAGAATATTATAGACTCTCTCCCCACTACACACATACACACACAGCCCTTGTGCACCCACCCCACCCCTCTGTAGACTCTGAGTACCCCATGGACATGGGCCATGCCTTTTGTGTTTGTATCCCTGGTACACTGCACACTGCCTAGCACATAAGGCTCTCAAAACATGTTCTAGGGATGGATGAAGACCTCTCTCTGCTTTTCAGCAGTAACTCTGTAAAAATGGGTAAGTCAGCGTGGGGCCCCAAGGAGGTAATACTTCACTTACCCAATCCACAGCTAATTTTGATCGCCTAGCCCATGCCAGGCACTGAGCTAGGCACGGGAATTGCAGAGATACAAAAGATATCGTCTGCTAATGAGCAGTTTCAGCGAGTTGCATGAAAGACACTTATGAAAATAAGTGTTAGAAATTCTAAAAGACTTTCAGAGTGTGCCTGGAGCTTTGATTTTTACAAGACAGTATTATGTGCCTATTATTGTTTGAATAAGTGCCACGAAAGAAAATGGGAGATCGAGTTGTCTTTTGAACTCCACATGCAATATTAAGGCTTAGATTCAAGGTCATATGGAACCCACATGGTGTAGGTAAAAGGAGTAAGAAGCCTTAGACAAACAACCCCAAAGCGTGTGTTAGATTTTTAAGACGAAATCAGCAATTTTCCCTAGCATCATCAGCTTTGCTCAAAGTAGCACTTAATCTCTGTCTCTGGCTCCTCTTCTAGAAAGTGGGGGTGATTTTCCTGGGGGGTGCAGAGGAAGTGGCCGGAGGGCAAGGGGAGGATGTGATAGGGCTCTAACGGTTTCCTCACTTTGAAGTGTTCTAAAAATATAGCGTTTTCATCGCAAACGCGTGATGGGCTATGTGTCGACACAGAATTTTGTGTTGCTAGGGCCGTCTGACCAGTAGTTGTACAGGTCCTCGTGCGGCTCTTCAGCTGATACAGCAGGTGAAGAGAAGGCCACGGAGAGGCAGGTCCCCTCCTATCTGCTGAGCCGTCCCGGCAGGGCATCCTGAAGCTACGTGCAGGCCCCCCGACTACTCCCGAGTCCAGGTCGGATGATCGAACTCTGCCAGTGGCCGGAGGCCTTCCCTGCCTCTCAAGCTGTCACAATTTTATTTGCCTGGGAGTTTGAATCTGTGGCGTAAAAGCCTGACATGTCCCACTTCAACACCGTGCTCCTAAGTACAGATTAGAGAACAATTAGGAAGAGAGGAAAACCCAGCAAGCCGATTAAAAAAATGTGTCTTTATTCATTACATTTCCTTAAGTCTTTTTGTACCTTCAAGGAGATGAGAGCAAAGCCTTGGCTCTTGGAAGCCCGGCCTTTTGCAAGCACGTGGGCTGGGTGGAGGGAACCATCCGTTGTCTACCTCCAGAGGGGAACGTGACCCACATTGGACTTGCAAAACAGCTAAGGACTGTCACCATCTGGCAGCTGTGTGGCGGCCTCTGTCAAATGAACTGGTGGTCACAATCCAGTTCCCATTAGACAGGTGGTCCCTCCACAAAGAGAGCATCACAGTCAGCAGCCTCTCGGCCAAGAGGAGAGTGGACGGGGCACGGGAACTGCATCTTCCTGTCCTGCTGAACCAGGTTGCTTCCTGGGTGGCACAGGGGACAGGGAGGATGGCAGCGGCTCTGAGAGGTGTATTCGTGTTTATGGCTCCGTCGAGCCCCTCACAACACACCTCGACCCATGCCTCAGATGCCGTCTCATTTACCCTACTGGGAAGCAACGTTTTTCCAAACTGGGTTTTGTCTTATGCAGCCACATGGTGGCTGTCTTCTAAGACCAGCCCCAGGACATGCTGACTTCAGTCAGGGGCTGGCAGAGATGACAGTCCCCGCCACACTCTCTCCTCAGCTTTGGTTACAGTGTGAATTAGGGACTATGTCTGGGGCAGAGGATGTTGAGGACGGTCCTCCTCAACCTTCCTGGGGCTGACTAGCATTCTCGCCCCAAACGAACAAGTTGTGGCTGATGCTAAAAGAAAGGGGGAGATCAATGGTCCTTTACCCTCCAAAGGTCCCGTCTACCTGGACAACGCATGGACGTGTCAGAGGATTAAAGCAACAAAAGCCCCACTTGCGGTTCTGCCGCTCAGGGACTTGATTCTGTCTCAAAGGCGAAACGAAGTTGCTCTGTTTCCTCCCAGCCTAACGGAAGTGCTTCCCCGGCACAGCAGCAGGGTGAATAAACTAAGCAATGCTTTTTCATAACTCATGCAAACAGTTCCGCTCTCATCCTCTCTTTAATAACCTGGAATTCTTTTCAAAAAATTCATACACACAAACATCAACCGGCAAAAACCAAACACCCAACTAAACAAACATCAACCGACCTGATGCAGAGAACCTTGAAGCAGCAACACAGAAAGTGAAAAATAAGAGCCTAACATCTTGGATTAGGTTGCACGAACTATATAACATGCTAGGAAAACCTGTTCAGCATTGGTACCCATTACTACAATACTTCTCAACAGAATGTAGGTCCCACATAAGGGGTGCCTTAGGAATATAATTTTTTTTTTTTTTCTTTGCGGTACGTGGGCCTCTCACTGTTGTGGCCTCTCCCGTTGCGGAGCACAGGCTCCGGACGCGCAGGCTCGGCGGCCATGGCTCACGGGCCCAGCCGCTCCGCGGCATGTGGGATCTTCCTGGACCGGGGCACGAACCCGTGTCCCCTGCATCGGCAGGTGGACTCTCAACCACTGCGCCACCAGGGAAGCCCCAGAAATATAATTTTTTTAGAGAGAGGTGTTAATGTGCGTGAAAGCTCACATTAGCTAACACACCTATTTCCTTCTCAAAGTGGTGACTCTTCTAATAATCACCTTAGTGGTAATTAAGGGTCATGTGCGAAATGAGCTACCCTATACAGGCTTCCGAAACAAGTGGTGATTCTGGGTAGTGGGTGGGGGTGGGTTAAGAACTAGCCTCTGTGTGAAAATGACCTCCTGGAGGACGGTTAGTCCAGGATGCCTAGAGATTCCTGCCATGAAAATCAGGCAACTTTATTCCACTTTTGGTCACAAAATGCCCCTCTAATGCCAATCAACCATCTTCAAAACTGAGTGCAGCTGCAAACAAGACAGGCTGCGTAAAGAAGAGTGAAGGCACTGGGATAAATGTTTGAAAATAACATCCTATTGATGGTAGTTTAGATGCAACGTCAAATTTGAACCAATCATACGGAAAGGTCTGAGTGCCAAAGACAAAACCGAACCAAACCTGAAAACCCCCAAACAGAAAGCCTAGTACAATATTAAACACAGGCCAATGTACCAAGCAGTTATGACGTGAGGCCTGCAGTTACTATAGAACGTCCGTGGGAATCGGGGCCAAAGCAAGATAATCACACATAGAATTATTCTGAAAGAGTCTGCTGTCCTCAAGACCGGGCATGTTAGGATCCAGAATTCTGAATAACCACATAGGCTTAGAATCGATAGGAGACCCTCTAAAATCGGATTGAGTTGCAAATATTTGTTTTACCGAATTTTACCCTCTTTTGCCAGAGATCATTGGCTTTTACTGACTACCCATCCCATCTCATGCTGTCATGTCCTTCTTTTCCCCCACATAATGCAGGTGTAAATTGTGTATAATATTTTCTAGCTAACTCACTGAGAAGGAAGCATCAGAACGTTTAAAACAGCCCTTCCTATTAGACACAGGTTTTACAAAATCAAGAGCCCATTACTGTGCTCTTTTCTCATCTTCATCTTCTCCCACACCTACTATACACTACCTACATGCTTCACTCAGTCCCCACCCCACACCAGGCACTGTACGAGGCGATTTACAGCCAATGTTTTATAAATAACTTATTCCTCAGAAGTCTACCTCACAGGCAATAACACGTACAGTTGAAGAAATGGTGTTCAAAGAAATAAACAAACTTCGAGTTACCACAAAGTTCAAAACATACGTGTGTGTGTGTGTGTTGTACACAGGACACATGTACACACACACACCTCCCATGAGGGGTCAGGCTAGCAGTCGCTCATTCGTGTCAACTGGATGGATTGAACAGTTCCATCAGGTAGGGGCCGGCTGCGTCTTCAGGACCTGGCACCAAACAGTGTGACACTGAGGGGGACAGTAAGGACCAGCGGCTGCATGACCACTGCCTCAGTTATGCCAACAGGAAGCTGCAAACTGCGTGCCCTTGGATTTAACAGAGAACCCTCAGAAAAGCTGACCGAGTAAAACTTAGGCTAACCTTGCCCTCAACTCCCTATAGGGAGAAGAAAGAGGAAGGAAGACTAAAACTGAAGAGAAAGGGGAAAGGGCCTATTGGGGAGGTGCACTGCTGAAAGGAAACCCCTCAGACTCCCACCATCGCACGACCTTGGGGTGCCCCAAAACTCTCTCACTTCACTTTTTTTTTTTTTTTGTGGTACGCAGGCCTCTCACTGCTGTGGCCTCTCCCGTTGCGGAGCACAGGCTCCGGATGCACAGGCTCAGTGGCCATGGCTCACGGGCCCAGCCGCTTCGCAGCATGTGGGATCTTCCCGGACCGGAGCACGAACCGGCGTCCCCTGCATCGGCAGGAGGACTCTCAACCACTGCGCCACCAGGGAAGCCCTCACTTCATTTTTGTTATACGAACGGCACAGGATCCTCTGCTCACGAGGCCTCCTGGGCGTCTGCTCCGAAAGAGACAACGCGCATGCACACCAAGTGGACACCGACGACCCCAGGCCAGCTGGACGTTTCTAAACGACTTGGGCAGTCCTCCCTTTAACGACATTCAATGCTTTCTCTCCTTGTGGTGCCCAGAACATGGCCTGTTCATCTCTATGTTCTCAGCACTAAACACAAGGCCTTGCACACAGTAGGCGCCGATGAACATTTACTGCCATGTAACAGGTCCTTTGGTAAACACGTGACTAGTTTTCTGGGCCAGGTCTTTCATCTTTTCTATTCGAGGTTGAATTCCACCTTAAGTGGAACCTGGGGCTTTCAAGGTTACCCTAAGGTCCAAATATCCCCGTTACAAAAGAGGGGGGCATGAAGCCCCAGGGGAGCGCCAGCCTGAGGGCCACTCCTGGGAGGGAGTGCTGTACGCAGCGGCCCCCCACCCTCTCCATGACTTCCATCCTTTTCTCTAAGTTCACCACCTCTTCTGTGTAAAAGTTTGGCTCCGACTCTACACTTGGCCTGCCGTGCCAACATTTTAAGTCTAAACCCCAGAATCCTGGGGTTTAGCATTAATTGAAAGAGCTTATCTATATATAGCCTCACTCTGCACTTTAGCATCTTCCAAGCTTCAATCATATTCTCTTCGAACTGTTTTTCTTTTGGAGAGCACAATCTCTCTTTTTATGTTTGGCTCCAGCCTTTCTCTCTTTCCATTCTTGTGACTCCGCGCTCTCAGGTCTTTCAAGTTAACCTCCAGGACCTTTCCAGATGGGCGCACCTTCCAGGACCTTTGTGATTCGTGCTGCTCTGCCTCTGGAAGGCGTCCATCTTCTTGATGGAACTTCAATAACATTTCCTCACATGAGGCACTGTGGCCTATATAGGAGCGAAAAAGTTCTCTGTGAAAAGTGGTGAATTACCTGTTCCTTAACACTTGGTATCTGGCACCTGCGTTTGGAATGTTTAGCATTTGGGGGCCATTTTTTGACCGTTACCTTGTCGGAAGCCTTGCTTCTTACACCCCTCCCCCTCCCCACGATCAGGTCTCTCTTTATGTCTGTGATGTGGTTTCCATTAAACTAAAGGGAGTTTGGGGGACATTTTTTTTTTTTTTTTTTCACCTAAAACTGAAAAGAAGGCAACAAGACCTGGCTGGCAAGAGGCCATGAAACAGCACAGAGGATGCTGAAGACGATTTTGAAGACAGGTCTCCATCCACATGTAGGTTGTGAACTTGTCCTAAAAACGTCTAACACACCCCAAAACGTTTTATAACGATCAGATTCTGGGTCACTTCGAGAGGGTGATGGGTGGATATTCTTTCACTCTCTTCGATTCCCTTCTCTAATTCCAATTTATGATCCTCTAATAGAAAGGGGGAAATTATATTCCTTTATTCTTCCAACTGATCACTGCCCGAAGTATATTTCTCCAGTTGGGTTTCTCTAATCTGAATTAATGGCAGGACGTGGATACTATATCGGGGACAGCGTTCTCAGTCATTTACATACAGAGTGAAAAAATATTGATCCTAATATCAATTTCTGTGGCTTTTAAATTGCCATGCCGATTCTCCTGGACCCATTAGTTTTTACCATTATAACCTGCCCCTGTTCAGCCAAGTAACTCCTTTTTCCATTAATAGCAAACCTGCTTTTTTGCTTGCTACCTATGTGTTTGTCTGTGTGGCTCAGTGAAGAGGGAGCTTGTGAAATCCACATGATCATAATCCATCATTCCACACAGGCCTTTCTTCCCCGTGTTCCTTTTTCCATCACACGTACTTAGGTCCAAAGGGAGGGAGAGCTGTTCCAATAAGAGGTCTGGGCTAGCCAATATCAGATAGGAAAACATGAGCATGGACTGTTTCAGGACCAGTGAAATTGGACAAGGAATAAAAATCTCATGCCTAAATCTTGGTAGCATTTGGGGCCATAGGTCCAAGGTGAAAATTCAGTCTTTTAAGAATCCACAAACACAAGATTAAAAAAAAGGGAGCTAATTGCGCTAACCGCATGGCACATTTTACCATGGTTGGAATTATTAAAGATAATGGATTACCTATGAAGCTAATGGCTCATAAGGTATGTAATGATTATATTTATATTTTTAATGTTAGCACTTCTGAACACTTCTAAAATATAACATAACTACAGTTGACTGTAAATTTTAATTAGAAGCCAAGATTGAAGAAGGAAGAAAGTCACCCTTTCAACCTGATGGCCCGACTATCTGGTGTCCCGGAGTGAAAGTGAGAAGAGAGTCGTGCTAAGGCCACTCCCAGGCAATGCATACGTACTGCAGAGTAACTAGCGGCATTACCCCAGAGGGAGCACTTCCCTTTCTGGCTAGGGACTTCTCATTTCCAAAGACATTTCATAATGACCCACAGTATGGTGACGCAGAACGGTACAACTGCGTTAACAGATGGTGGAGCATCTCTAATGTGGAGAAATCTCACTGGGTGCAAATAAAAAGGCAAGTAAGACCTCCAGGCAGGCAAACTATCAATGCGTCCGTGGGAAATGTGAGTTGTGATATCACCTAGACTTGGCTTTTTCAGTCAACCTCTAATATGTGTTGGAGGGATTCAAACAGACAGAAGGCATGAAACCCTGGATTTACTGTTCATGGCAAGTTTCTACCCCAAAAGCCCATTCTCCTTTTGTCCAGAGCCTGTTCTTTTCTTTATTCTTTTGCCACTTTAATTCCAGAAATGCAAATCTACTGGGGACAAGAGGATTGGGGACCAGCTGACGTCCCAGACAGAGGAGAAGAAAACAAAATGGCTAGAAGCAACCTTAGGTTAATTTCATTTCTTCTTTGATACCGGCTTGCTCTGTGTGTCCTCTGGATCGCTCTCCTGCCCTTTCTTCTTCTTTTTTCCCTCCAGAGATGTAAGGACCAAAATGTGCCCAGGACAGATACCACCTGCTAGGGTAGATGCCGCCCTTTAACAGAAATTCAGGCTGAGCCAGACAAGCACAGCCCAATCTCTCAGCACAGAGTATGGGGTGTTTAAAGGGATTCCTTCTCACTATAACTTAATCAAGGCTCACTTGACATTTCTCTCTCATTCATCTCAATCAGTTCCATGGGTGTGGCCTGCGTAAGCCAAAATAATTTAAAACTCCATTTCAAAAACTTGAATTGTTAATTTAAAAAAATATAACCCTATGCCATAACTGACGAACCCACCTCTCCCAAGGATGTGACAAGGATCCCTGCTTGCATGAGTATAAAGCCTCTGACTGCATTTTAGGTTTATCCTGCGAGATCTCGGTCAGCCAACAATGAAAGGATAAAAGGATGTCACAGTACGTTACACAGCGGTTTCTGTTAACATAAAATTAATTCAGGGGCTTCCCCGGTGGTGCAGTGGTTGGGAGTCCGCCTGCCGGTGCGGAGGACACGGGTTTGAGCCCTGGTCCGGGAAGAACCCACATGCCATGGAGCAACTAAGCCCGTGTGCCACCAACTGCTGGGTCTGTGCTCTGGAGCCCGCGAGCCACAACTACTGAAGCCCGCACGCTTGGAGCCCGTGTTCCACAATAAGCAAAGCCACCGCAATGAGAAGCCCTCGCAACACACTGAAGAGTGGCCCCCGCTCGCCGCAACTAGAGAAAGCCCGCATGCAGCAATGAAGACCCAATGCAGCCAAAAATAAATAGATTAAATAAATAAAAATTTTTAAAAAATTAATTCAGGGTGAAAACATCCTTCCTGTGGGCCCCTGAGGCAGCACAAACATAACTCGGGCTGTCCCAGACAATCTAGGGCAGCCACCCTAGTTTGCAAGAAATTTTGGGCAGAAATCCTATCCCCGACTTGTGTGCGTTAAAAATGTAAAATTGGTTCCTCTTCCTGCGTTCCGAGCTCTTTCTCAATTACCGATTTCAAGAGGACAGCGCTTAAATAAACTGGCTCCAAGTACATTTCTACTACTCAAGGGAAGAAAGCAAAGGCAAGAAACACAAAAATGAGATTCTCTCCACACCCACCCCAGCCCCCCACCCGCACCCAATATTCTTCCTTGAATAAAAAAGGTCGAAGGTGCTCTTTACAAGCCTTTCACATTATGAAGAATCATCAAGGTTGTAAGATTATCAGCTCTCCTTGGACTCTACCAGCAGCATCCACCTTTGTCCTTTCACTGAACATGTACAACAGTTCGGAGGTAGGTATTATCAATACTGCAAAGACACAGAGATCAAGGCTGGTTCTCCAGACTCATCTGTGATAATAAACACCAGTTATCGGTCCCCCGACTCCAGGGCCTGCTCTCATGCTGCCAGAGCCCAGAGGGCTGTTCCTGTCAGATTCTGAAATAAGGACAATTAGCTTTGGTGCTTTTTGCCCTTCTTTTCCTCCTCTTCGCCTCCCCTGTTCGTCCCCTGGCCGTCGCATCTCATCCTCCAGGACAACTTTGCCATCGTGCTGAACTGGGAATAGAGGAGGTTGAGCTCAGCTTTCTGTGAATGAATTCCTAAAGACTGAAGTGAGGGCACCGAGAAGGAAAGAAGCGACTCACATTCTGTCATCACCTAAGATCGGTGGAGGGAGGAGGGAAGGATGAAATCACCCGAAGGCAAACCGCTGTCTAGGGCTGTCCCTGGCATCACCCCAGCTGCAGGCTGCCCAACCAGGAGTTGAAAGGGCAAAAGCTGCTCTTTTGAAACTTAAAGGTAATCACCCTTCCCCAAGGAGCTGTGAATGCGATTTTTGTTCCACCCACTCTGGACTCGAGGCGCTGGAAGGGCTGCAGCTGCACGGCGGTTAGGCCACAGCCCCCAAGCACATTTCAAGAAAGAAGGAAGTTCTGTTCTTCAGGCCTGTGGCACGGAGCGTTAGTCGACACAAGCCACTTCCCCTTCCTAGTTCTCTTTTGGCTGAGAAGTCACCCAAGGGAGACAGTAAAAATGGGGTGGGCAAGGCACTGGTTAGGGTCGAGGGTCTGCTTCTACCTCCCATCTCAAATGTCAAATGACTATGCTGGTCACTCAGCACAGGATCCGCAGAGTTCCTTCCGGTAAAATCAGAATAATAATACCTAAGTGTTCCAACTCAGAAAAGTATAACTAGCATTCATGAAAGGGTAGGTTTCTTCAGGGTGCTGGGATCCTGAGGTATAATTTTGATTAAAATGGAAACCTCAAGAGTGATGATCCAAGGTATACAATTTATCTACTGCCTAGAGGTTTTGAGTTTGGTGTCACTGGACCCCATCCCCGTCCCCGCCACCCCTTCCACTGTACCTCGTTCACCACCTCCAGCCCCCCAACCCTTCCTTCTCCAGAAGACCCGAGCTACCCTCCGCCTTTACCAGCTTCAGTGAACATTCTGACACACTGAATACCCTTCCTGATCTTCAGCCACATTTCTCTTGCGCATCTCCAGCCCGACATTCCCTGCTCACTCGCTGACGGACAGAGAACCACAACCGCCAGGGCCCGCTGACAATCGACACAACCTGGGGGTAACTGCAGCCTCCTGTTCAATAATCCCCTTGTTCTCCCCCGTACTGGATTTTCCAAAACAGTCATTTTACACCGTTTCTCTTACGTCTTTGATTTCACCCAGACTTCTCCGAAACATACTGCCTCCTGAGAAGTCCAAGGGCATCTGTGACCGAGTGTCTACCTCCCTCATTAGACCGAGACTCACTCTGGTGTTACTTCCTGCTAAAGGCCCCACTGTCTCGAATGAAGCATCTTTCCATCCGTTGACATGTGCTCCTCAGCAACTCCTTTCGTCCCTTCAAGGATCCTGAGCTTCACCTTCCGTGCACTATCTTTTTTTGCTCCATCTTCTTACCTTTGTCTCAAAAAAAAAAGCGCTGCATCTAAGATCTCTCTCCTTTCATGCTGTGACTTCCCAGAGAGGGCAGTATCCACGCATAGCCCCACACAGAAACCTACGCGATCCCTCTCCCGACCTTCCCCATCCTTCTGAAATGCTCCCAGGTCCTCCAGTCATCAAATCTGATGGCTTTTCTTGGCCTGCAGCCTGCTTGACTCTTCTGAGGCACCTCAGACTCAGAGAGATCAAAACTGAACTGACCACCCCTCTCCCTGTCCACTCCCACCTGCTGACTGCTTCCCCAGTCCTCCCAGTTAGGCCCAAAGCTCCCAGTTGTCACTGCCCCCAGTGGAGTTATTAAGTCCCCTTCCTCTCACCATGGTCATGTCTGTGTCACCTGGTTCCTCCCTCTCCGTTGCCGTGACAGCATCCTGGCCAGGCTCCACAGATTCCCTGACATGTGACACCAGGCTCCTGGCCACCTTCCCTGTTGCTGAAATACCTCCACAGACCCTCTGCTGTCTAAGAAATAAAACTCGAATATTTTAGCCTGAGAAGTAAGTCTTCTAGGAACCGGCCCCAGTCTTCACTTCTAAGCCTCCTAATGTTCCCCACTTCCTTCATTTCCTGTATTTCACATTTCCTCTGAACTCTGGGAGAACTCAGAGCTCCCAGGACCCGCCCTGCATGTTCTCACCTCCACGCCAGAAACAGGCCAGTGTGTCTACTTGTCTTCACTTACTGAAATCGTATTATTTTTTTTTGTTCAAGACTTGGAAAAGATGCCATTTTTTTCCTATCTCCATAGTTGCAAGTTATTCATTCCTCCCCTGAACCTCCAGAGTTCAAATATGCTCATCTCTTTCTTGCTTACTCTTATCCCATGTTCTTTTATATTATAGTTACCTGTGTATATATTTACCTCATTATCCCTATTAGATTTCAAGTTCCTGGGGGCAGTGATAATAACTGTAATAACCACCACCACCGTAGCGAGCTCCTACCACGGTCCAGTTCTGTGCAAAGCACGTGTTCTCACGATCTCAGCAACCCTATGAGGACTGTCTCCATTTTCAGGGGAGATTAAGTAATGTGCCCAAGGCCAACATGTAGCAAGTGGTACGGCTAGAAATTGAATCAAGGCTTGCTGACTTCAAAAGCCATGCTCTTAACTAGTATATATTCCTATCTAGACTTGACCAATAACCACTAACTAAAACACGCTTTCCCTAGGTCCTCGGAGGTGGGATGGTTTACTGAGCCAGGTTCCCCAGAGCTGCTGAGGGTGCTTGATCAACACATACATTTATGTGAGAGAAGAAACAGATAGCTTAGACTCTAACTCTTAAAGGATACTTTCAAAAACAGAACAAAGCTTTTATGCCTCAAGGTTAAACAGAACATCAAATGCAAAGTGACAGGAAAAACCTAATTCACCTGGATTAGGTAACAGCCTGATTTTGTCTCTTTCCTTGGAACTGCTGATGTCAGTAAGGCAATGAGTCAAGGCCATCCTAAAAGCCTTAGATAATTTAAACCATGTTTAGAGAGAGTCTCCAAATTTCTAATTTCTGAGGCTCTGACATCAGCCCTGGGAAAACAGGATAATTTTACTCTGTTGATAGTCAGAACCAATGTAAACGTGGGGTCGTATCTTATCTATGAACAGGCAAATAATGTATGGCACACATAGGTCTTGGTGTAAAGAAAAGTGGTGGGGTTTGATCTCTACACGTAAGCATCTAAGGGCTGTAATCCTCCGAGAGGAATGTCATTATACAGCTCAAATCCCATGACAACAAACACCGTTACAACAGAGATGTCTGTATAACAAAAACCCTTTCAAGCTTTGGCTGACAGCCCACGTACTTCAAGCAATATTTGATGTGAGACTTGGAGTTCACAGTAATGGGAATTGACCTATATTTCCAAAGGTAAGATTTGAATGATTCCATCTGTAACTTCCATCCCACGATACCATGAGTTGCAGTGATGTACAATCTTGAGCCAGGGGTATAAAAACTAAGGACAAAGACAGAAGCAAAATCAACCCTGTTCTTGAAGGGTGAAATTCCTTCCTTTCACTTGGGGAACCCTTAGGGAAAGGAGAAGGCCTCTGACCCAACCCTGAAATAAAGCAGACCAGGGCAGGTTTTGGCCTCATCTCCCTGAGAGGCGAGATGGAGTATAGCCCATGAAGACAGATGAACTGGGCTCAAATTTCTACTCTGCCGCTTACTAGCTGGGTGAACTGAGCTATCTCTCTTAACTTTTTGTGATCCTCAGTTTTCTCATCTGCAAAACGATACTAATACCATCTACTTTTAGAATTCCAGCAAGAATTAAATGAGATAACTATGCAATGCTCCTAACATAGAGCCTGGTACGCAGCATGGGCTCCAAAAAGGTAAATTCCCTCCCAAGGCCTCCCTTTCCCTCCAAGACTCTGAGTGATGCAGACTGTTCAAATGAAGTTAGATATAAGACCTAGTGAATGGAGTTAAAATACAGAGTCACAAATACGGCCTGGTAAAGATACTGATCAGAGGGAACACCGGGGAAAAGAGGGCAAATGGTAGAAGAACTAGGCCAGGCATAAGCAGCTACTTGACTTAGAGAAAGGTCTTTTTGGCTAAAGTAGGACACGTGTAACCAAAAGCTAAAATGCACGTAACAAGGCATCGTAACAGTAAATGAGCTTTGATCATTATGTCGGAGGTCATTTCGAAAAATGCTGAATAAACTGGAATCTGCAGGCACGTTTTCCTAGTCAAGGATGAACTGTGGTTACTGCTCTCAAGCCCTGGTTTACTGCCTCCGGCCTAGTGTTCTGTGGGTGCCATTCTAGATGGTGGGAAGGCCCTTCTTTGCTAAGTCCTGAGCTTCAGCCCATTCATTATCCTGCCTTTGGATACGGTGAAAGTATTAAAACCAATTCTAGTGTTCTCCATCTGGGAACCACGTAGGTAAAGAGTTAAGGAATATGATCAATGAAGAGTCCCAGCATTGCCCTAATTTGTGATGTTTTTAATCCTCTTGATTTTTAAATATCTAATTTTCCATTTTTCAAATTATGGGACAATCAAGTATGTGATGACAAAATTCTTAAATATATTCTTTTGAAAACACTCTTGGTGTTACATGATAGGTTTTGAGATAGAAAAGGAGAGTCCTATAAACACAGGCATGTCTGTTCACCTTTACAAAATAGATATGATCTAGGGGTTTTAAAATTTCTTAAAAGGTTCCAGAAAGTCCTATCAGACCTCAGTAACTACAGGGAACAAGAAATGGACCAACGTTTCTCAGAGTCAGAGAACATCAGAGTTTTAACAATGACTTAGTCCTAGCCCTTCACCTTGACAGTAAAGAAGAGGCTCAGAGAGTAGTACGCGCTGATGTTCATACGCTCAACTAAAGTGTGTGTGTACAAGCCGAACAATGAGCTTGCAGGAGCTCTTGTGAGAGGCAACAGAGAAATAAAACAACAGGCCAGACAGAAATACCAAGGGGCAGAGAAACAGCAACTGTGAGACCCACAAAGAGATGTAGGAGCCCTGGGTACGAAATCCAAGAGATCAAGACCGGAGAAAGAACAAAATTACTAAAGCGAGGTTAAAACATGGACAGAGACCAAATGGTAGCAGCAGAGGAGATATCTTAACTGAAGTCTACAAAGGGCTTACAAAGGGTGACTCCAATACCCAGAAGCTTCAACCTGGACAGAGGTTTCCGGCCTCTATTTTAATAACTGTACCCACCCCTGCAGAATCATTCTCCTCTTAAAATGGAGGCAGTCACAGCCCCCAGATTGTACGCGTGAATCTTACCACTGCTAAGGGCGTAAACCAGAGGCATTTTTGAAGGTGTGCTAACTATTTCAGGCCACTAGGGTGCTACTTCCCGCCCCCAAAGGCACACTTCACTTAATGATCTCCATTTAGACCCCAAGAATTAATGTCCCTCCTAAAAGTGTACCCTTTATTCCTTACACCAGTGATTATCACTGTTTATAAGGTACTTCAAGATCCCCACAGCCTATGGAAAAGTGAAATGCAGCTGTAATTACACGGGCAGTAACAGAAAGGTAGGGGTAGAAAGAGCTCGGCTCCTCAGAGAGGCAAGCCACTGCCTAGAAAGTGACCTCAGGGAGGAATCACGCGCCCGGACGGAGGCGCGGCCGCGCCGCCCCCCCCTCCGCTTCCACCTCCCCGCATCCCAGGCCATCTGGTCCACCTGTCCGGGAAGCAGGCGGGCGGGGGGTCGCGGGGAGGGGGCCGGCTGGCCGCGGGGCACAGGGGTAGCGGGCGGCTCTCCCTCGCCCTCCTCCCTCCCGCGATTCCCGGGACGCCCAGGCGCCCTGCGCGCCCCTGACCGCGCGCGCGCGCGCCCCACTATCTGTACCTTTACTCTGGGGAGGGTTCTGACTCCGGTCCCGGAGGACGTTGATCTGGTAGACAGCTCCGTAAGGCTCAAAAAGTTCTTTCAGCTCCTTTTCCGACCAGGACCGGGGGATCTGTCCGACAAACATCTTAATGGCATCTGGGTCTGGTTGGTCTGAGTGATCCAAAGCGCCGTTCATCTTGTTGGCTGTGCCGTTACTGTCAAAAAGGGAAGCGGGAGCCAGAGTTAGGGCTGCAGGGTGAGGGACAGGAAGACAGAAAATCGGGGGTGGGGGCGGGGAGGCGGAAGAGGAGCACGGGGCAAAGTGCCTAATGAGTCGTGGAAACGTGATGAACTAAAACAAAGCACAGGCACCATTAGGTTGCTCCTCAGCGGCAGCGGCGAGAGCTCTCACTGCAGGCTGCTGTTCAGTATCGCCGCCCGACCCCGGGCGGCGCCCTGCCGGCTGTCACCCGGGGCGTGGACATCTTGAAACCCGGCTCGGGAGGCAGCTGCAAGTTAAGAGCAGGTCTCGCTTGGCTAGGCTGCCATCAAAGCATCCACAGCGTTATCAGCCCCCACACTGGCTCTCGCGTGGAAAGAAAGGCGGGGCTGGATTTCTGCTGGCTTTCCCACCCTTCCACCCCTTTGGGGAGGTTTTTGGAAGAGAGGAGAGAGGTGGTAATAATAAAGTCACATGAAAAGAAAATGAAACACTCGGCAGTCCGTCAGATGACTAATGCAAGATGCTGGTGATGAATTTGCAGAGCGCGCGAGGCATCCATGTGTGCATCAAATTAGTATGTTGTTGCTGCTCAGAAGGGAAAGTGCTCCAGCAATGCGGCTGGGTGCAGCCGATTGGCTGCCCACGCTGGAGAAAAGGGCCCGGGCGGGGAGGGGGCTCCCATTTAAAAAGCACGTTGTTTATGGGACCCGGGCACAAAGGGTTTAATTCAGAGAGGCAAAGGCGATCTCAGAATTGCCTGCTTTGTGCCGGGAGGAAAAAAGAAAAAAAGCAGTCCCAGAAAGTTGAGTTCCCGCTAAAGGACACTGAATATTTCAAATCTTTCACACTCCGTAAATTGCTCTCTGTATATCTGACATCCAGATGTTGCACTTGAGTTCTAAACAACCATACGTTTGGGAGAGAAAAGAGGAAAGTCTGCCTTTTCTTCTCCTAGCTTCAGTAAATATTTGGGGCCGATACAAAGGGCAAGACCATAAGCTTTTACATATCAATCCTCCTTAATGCTGTTTCCCAAAACCCTTATTTGAAAGAGACAATGCTTGTTTAGAACGTGCAATTCCAGTCACCACCATGTAAAAGGATGATGAAAGTGTTTATGTTTTACTTGGATTCCGCCCCCACCCCATCTGAGCTGCAGTATATAGTAAAGCAAAACCACATACCCTCTGTCTCCCCCGCATACCCCCCCATGCACCCTAAACCCACCTACTCTGCCCAGCGAAAGGCTGAATGCCCTAAGCAGCATCCATCTGCAGTACTGTGCTCTTGACTCCCAGCCTGTGAAAATACGGTAAAATGCACTTAAACTCGGCAGACGTAGAACCTACAGAGCCTTGTCCACGACTGTCTCTCAACCCCCAGCCTCCAGCCCAGAAGGCAGAAAGAAAGGGCCACATGGACTAAAACTTCACTGCAGATGGTCACTTCACTGTAGCCTCAGGGTCACAGTAAGATGGTTTTCAAAGGCTTCCTTATTTCAATCAAAACCCATCAGAGCACCTTAAATTTGCTGTGAAACTAGGCTAGTCCTGAGCCCTTGGTGGTGGTGGTGGGGGGGGGGGGAGAGACACTGATGGCTAACAAACAAACAAACAATAAAACCTATGGAAAGGAGAAATCCTGAATTCAATTTAATCCCGAGAGGAAAATGATGGCAAATACTCTTCACTAGGTCCTGGCTTCAATTTCTCCTTCTTATCCCCCAATTCACCACTCTGTTTTTTAATCCTTGAGATAAGCAATCAGACTAACTTGAAGTGCTTCCAGAGCTTTCTCTAATCAACCTTATTGTCATAAAAAATGTTCTACAGTGTTGAGCACAAAGTCTTCCCTCAACAATTTAGGTGTAATGCAATGCCTGCTTAGATTAGAGCGCGGAGCATTTAATCTCGTTCCTGTGCACCTCTACTGCTTTTCAAATCGCCCTCTGGGAATTCAATAAACACTTTAACCCGTGGAGCCCGGCTCGGGCAGGGCGGAGGTGGCAAAGGCCCACGCAGAACAGAATGTAGCATTCACAGCTCGCTGACAGTGTGGCAAGACTTATTTCTGGGACAGGAAAGGCTTGTGGTTACCGCTGTTGACAAGCAGCTAGAACGAAAAGAGGAAGGCGTTGCCACAGGTCCCAGCTAACAGAGAACGGAAGTTCAAGAAATGGGGCTCCTGCCTCTCGTCTGCACAAAGCGCGGTTAAGACAACTGAGGGGTCGGGCAGCAGCACACTGGTCCGGATATCTAGAGCAAGCATTCATGGGTCTCCAAACGAGGGGCCGTTTTTACTTTCTCAAAAGATACACCCTCACCGAGGTGCATAAAGGAAGGGACGCTGCAAAGAGGGTTTACGCCCTTTGGTCTTTATGTTGGTATGTGTTTATAATCCCCGTCCCCCCGCCAGCCATCCTTCACAGGTGCCTTTAGATCTCTTGTACCCTGAGGCAGAGGCGTGTTGGGGCTCAGGGTCTGAATCCTGGCACTACCGCTTCCTAACTGTGCTGCCCTGGGCCTCAGACTCTTCATCTGTAAAATGGTAACAAACTCCACCTCATATAGTCATGTGCTTAGTACAGGACGTGGCCCCGGGTAAGTGTCTAATAAGTGTTAGCTGTTGCCGCTGTTCATCTTTTCTGTGCACTTGTGATGCACTAGAAATGAATGAACATCACAAGCCTACTTTTCAATCCAATTTTTTTCACAGTATGGACTCAAACACAATTCATATCCTAAGTAATAATAATAATAACAGGCATGTTTCAGCGAGCACTTATATGCCAGATACCACGCTAGGTGCTTTAAATACATTATTTCTAATCCTTATAATGTCTCTATGAGAAAGTATTATTTTCCAGATGCAAACGTCTAAGAAATAAATTCCTTTTCTAAGATTACCGGCTTATACACTGTAGAAGTAGAATTCGAACCTGGGCCCAATGGGCTCCAGAGCACGGAACATTTCTAAACCATCACGTGGCCACGTATTGTATCAGGTCTGCTTTGGGCTGAAAGTGAACAGCTTATGGTAAATCTATGAGAAGTCAAGGCCAAGAGCAAGACCTACTGGTTCCCTGGAATCACACTGCCAAGTAACAGGCGGCACTATTAGGAACACATATACGCATCTCTCCTCTTTCTGTGTTGGAATTAGGGTGCAAAGGACTGAACTTAAGAGTCCATGAAGGCTACCTTACAACCTACATTTTCTCCATAATCGTATAACGTGTCTCCATCTCCACTGACTGCCTCCCTCTCTATTCCCACCGGATCACATCGATGAGCACCTCTCATCCGTATCTGCATCCTTTCCCAACTACCTGCCCATTTTGCAAACAAATGTTCCAAAGATTTGCATCAAATGCTAAGAGCATGCAGCCCCTTCCCTTAAGTAAATCCAACTATGTCTGGCTGTTACACAAATTCAAAATAACACATCTGGGACTTCCCTGGTGGTCCAATGGTTAAGATTCCACGCTCCCAATGCAGGGGGCCCGGGTTTGATCCCTGGTCAAGGAACTAGATCATCCCACATGCTGCAACTAAAAGAGCCTGCATGGCACAACAGAGACCCGGGGCAGCCAAATCAACAACAACAGCAGCACATCTTCCAGATCAAAGCATCAGTGGTCCTACCCCACTTGATGACCCCTGTGCTGCTGAATCCCACGCCCTGGACGCTGACGGTATCGCAGCAGCCTGGGTGACTCTGTTCTCATGTGTGGGAGCTCCTCCTCCTTTGGACTCCCAACTTTCTTCCCAGCTGATACTCATTTCTACCAGAGACTTACTGACTTCTTTTGTCCTCATGGGGCTGCAAGTGCTGACACTTCTAAGGAAGCCAGAAATCATGTCTAACAGTTAAACCTTTTGGAGGTACTTGCCAGAGGCCACAGCAAACCAATTCGATCTACACAGAGGCGTAATTATGGGAACAGATAACCTAACTCTCAGTAAGATCTTCTATTTACTGGAATCTGATCTCGGGCTTAGAAAATTAGACTAGTTCCCTTCCCCACACTCCCTAGCCATCCTCAGCCTCCAGGACAGTGCAGAAATTAGGTTCAAATTCAAATATTTATTGAGAGCCTACTCTTTGCCAGAAAACTTTGCCAGGTACAGGACACACAGCATCACAACAGCTCCAAGAAGATGGAATTATTATCCCTGTTTTGGAAATGAAGCAATCGAGAGTCATAGAGGTAAAGTGACTTCTTCAATATCACACCCCTAAGAAGAGGTGTCTGCAGAATCTGGACACAGTACGAAATAACGGCCAATGGTTACTGCTTAATATCCCATGAACTCGGTTTCTCTAGGGTGATGTTTCCCTTGGACTCAGTGGCCACTGGCAGGCCTGAGACACAAGCCATACCTCTCTGCTGGCACCTCACCTACAAACTGCAATACTATCCTGGACGCCAATTCCGCTTTTGCTCTTGGCCAAGTGCCAACGATCAGGCTCCCCCAGGACAGATGCCATATGGAATTGGACCACGAGTTAGAGAGCGCTGAGCCAGCGGGCACTGGTGGTATTGGTCTCAGAGCCAAGACGAAAATATAATGATGCTGGGGGAGAAAAATGATGGTGCTTACTCTTTGCTTTCAGCACTGGCACTGACCTACTTCCCTACTCTATTTTCGAGTAAAGAGAACTAGACCAACAGAGGATACGCAAAATCTTCTGAGGTTCCTCTAAGCAGAAAAATATTACAGAAATTACAATAATTGATTCAATGTATTCTTATTATTGTTATTATTTCCAGGACACAAGCTTTTATGAGGTCCAGTGAATGCAGGTTTCTTTTTGGAGAATGCAAACAAAAGAACTGATATTTCTATTCTTTTATCTTGCTCTCATTGGACAGCAACCTTCTGCATTACATCTCCATCTCCCTTATCTATACAAAAGGAAGAATAACAAACTTACAAAATGGGTATGAGAAATGCCAAGTGGCTATAAGTAATTTTATAAAAGTTGAAAAAAAGGACATCAAATGCCACCTTCAGAAGGTATACAAACCTGAAAACATCACAAAAAGGTGCCTTGTCTTGGAAAAATTTTGAATAAAAGATAGCTAATCTCCTTGGTAGTTACAAATAATCTTATTACTCCTATAGTTTTTAATCCATCTTACTTTGGTCCTTGGAATATCCTGCGTCAGTACTGCCAACTGTGTGCGATGATGGGAATGTTCTATAACCCGCGCAATCCAACAAGGGAGCCACAAGTTATATGTGGCTACTACACACTCGAAGTGAAGTTAGGGCAACTGAGAAACGGAATTTTAAGTTTTATTTTACTTGAATTAATTTAAACTTAAATAGCTCTAAATGCAAATATAAGTAGTTTTTTTGTTTGCTTGTTTGTTTTAAAGACAAATAGGAGTTGAGATTCACCAAAACATTTCATCAGATAGTTGTGTTGGGAAAATAGAAACGAAGGGCCCGGAAAATGACACCAATGCTTGAGTCACCCGAGAGCTAGTCAGTGGGCAGTGGGCTGGCTGGCCTGGGTTCTCGTCTTGGCTCAGCATTCAATTAACTGTGGGATCCCAGGCTAATCATGTAATCACTCTGTACCTCAATTTCCTCACTTGTAAAACAGAGACACAACAGTTCCCATCTGGTTGTTAGTTTCTCTAATTCTGCGAGTGGCTGAGTGGCTGGTCGCTCAGGGCTTCTGCCAGAGAGAATCCTCTCTCTCAGTTCGCGCCAATTCTTCCTAGTATCTCAACTGCAGTCAGCAGACAGGCCACTCTTTCAAAGGGCCCGGGGACCATTTTTTAATATCCCTTGTACTTAAGTAATAGCCCATGAAGAAACAGGTTTTGTGTGGCGATCGCAGGAAACTCTCCAAGGCTGAGCTGCGTGAGGCACAAGCAGGAAGAACCTGGCGATGGGCCTGGTGGCGGGCAATGGGATGGTGTGAAATTCAGTAACGTTAACAGCCTGCTACACTGTCCCTGTTGTTGTTGCTTACTATTTAAGAACAGAATTCTCTCCTCGATGGATTGGCAACGTGGTGCGAGGGGTACAGCATCAGCTCTTTGTCACTCTGCTACTCGCTGGGGATCAGAGAGGGGCCCTGCTCCAGAGTTGCAACCTTCTACTCTAAACCTAACCCTCTCCATTTAAGAAGAGGCATTGGCTGTCATCCAACCTCGAGCTCTGGGAACTGCAGCTCCCTTTGAAAACACACCACTTCGGGGTCACCATGAAGAACACCTCTATCTCCTGTGCCTGCCTTTCAACACGGCACCTCTGCACTGCACCGATACAGGTGCATCTCCATCGGCGGGATCCTGGTGTTAGATTCTGGGAGACCTAACGAAACTCTCTGGATATCAGCTTACTCAGCAATCACGATGAAACCAAGGCCATTCCTGTATCTACCTGGAAGGTATGGACATAATTTCTCACATGCAGCCAAAGTTCTGTGAGTCATGTCTCCACCAGCAGAGGTTATAGAATGGTAACAGGATGGGGCCCTCAAACTTGGAGGTGAGACTTCTGCAGATCAGCTGGTGAATTCACAGAAGATTACATAGATCTAATAAGACCCTAAGTCGCTGAAGGAGGCAAAGCCTCTCTCCAAATGGTCAAATTGTCAATAAATTAGTTGGTGCTCCTCTGAAGAAAAGTTCAAGTTTCCTGTAAGTACGCACACATGTAACATCTTCATCCCTGGGCTTTGACAAAACTTGAAATGAAATGAAGTTTATTAAGAATGGATAGCACATCGATTTCATTCGCAGATGACTAGGAAAGCACGCATTTGTGATGGGCCTTGCACTGGACGGCTGGAGTTAACGCAGGATTGCATCTGGATGCAGGTCTAAAAGTTATCCATTCGATTACCGGGGTAAAATGTAACCCTCATTCGTAGGAAATCATTCCTTCAGAAAAGGCCTCACAACACGGGTGTCTGGACTCACCAAGCGGAAACATTAGCTTATCTCAACCTGACTGCGAGTAAAAAGCAAAAAGCTAGAAAACCCCCCCAAAGTAGTAAATATGGAGGCATCCAGGGGGTACCTGAAGGCTGACCACACACAGCCCTCGCTGGGAAGGCAGTGAGGCATCAGCTCCGGACAGCCCCCGCCCAGGGAACTCATTTCCTTCTGTGATTTATCAGAAATCGTTCCGTGGACTGCAGAGCAGAAGGTATTTGTATGGGAGAGTTCTTTAGATGAACTTTTAGAAATGGCAACAGGGAAATAATCATCACGCAGAAGATCTATATCAGGCTTCACCTTTTCCAAGTGCTGCTGGAGCGCACGTTAATTAATCCTCCCACTCCAAGGGCCGCGGTCAGCGCTTCTGCCCCCACTGCACAGATTGAGCCAGCGGTGGCCGGGGTGGGGGGTGCACTCGCTCGGGGCGCACACCCCTTCTAGGTGCCCCCAGGCTGCTTCACCTGCCCACCGCTAAATGCTGCAGAATTCACCTGTTTGCTTGGGCAAGCACTTGCAACTGGCCCTTCTGGATGATGGAGAAGACACTGGCTTGGCCTCCGTTAAGTAACTGAACCCGTGAATCATTATGAAATGAAGACGGGTGTGAGGGACAACTCAATACCGGCCCTAACTTCCCAAACCGAACACTAATTCTTACCTGAAGTGTCTCTCCCCTATTCACGTCCAGCAGCAAGTGATGAAAACGAGGGATGTATGTTGAGAGTGACGACACAGCTCCTGGAACCCTGCACCTGGGCTTTAGCAACTGTGCTTTTCAAGGCAGATAACTCCTGCTTCTACTGCTGCCTACAATATTTTGCCTCGAGTTACTTATGCAAGAAAAAGAAAGCAATCGGGGCGGATTCACAACACTCTCCATCCACTGAAGAAATACTGGTAGTGAAAGTGGGTGGTTCACCTTTGTGGGATTTCAACCCCTACTCCTGCCCCTGCCCTGCCCCCAAAGGTTATTTGCACACAAAGCCGTTTTCTTACTCAGGTATTCAGGACTTGTCTTTTGTCAGGCACGGTGCTGTTTTTTTTTTTTATAAACATTTTAAAATTTAATTTATTATTATTTTTTTGGGGGGGGGGAGCTGCGTTGGGTCTTCATTGCTACACGCGGCTTTCTCTAGCTGCGGCGAGCAGGGGCTACTCTTCATTGCGGTGCACGGGCTTCTCATCGCGGTGGCTTCTCTTGTTGCGGAGCACGGGCTCTAGGCACGTGGGTTTCAGTAGTTGCAGCACGTGGGCTCAGTAGTTGTGGCTCATGGGCTCTAGAGCGCAGGCTCGGTAGTTGTGACACACAGGCTTAGTTGCTCCGGGGCATGTGGGATCTTCCCGGACCAGGGCTCGAACCCGTGTCCCCTGAATTGGCAGGTGGATTCTTAACCACTGTGCCGCCAGGGAAGTCCCATGGTGCCGGGTTTGAAGGAGAGAGAGTTGAAACATATGTAATTTATGCCCTTAAGCCACTAGTAGCCACTGATCAGAGTCAGCCATATGTACAATATAGAATCAAACCACAGAACGCTAAGGCCCAGAAGAGAGCAGTATACACGGGCCCGCCGTCAGCCAGCCAGAAGGGATACATCTGGCCTTGGGGACTGGCATTCAGCATCGTGAACCATGCCACATCCTCGTGGTCCAATTTGCCCATGGCATCTGCAGTAATCAGAGCCACAGGATGATAAGCTATCCCTGAGTTGGCAGTGAGACTGAACGGAAACCACTGCAGCAAGGGAGCTGGGCCTGGAGAGGAAGTGGCCACAGGTGTCTCCCATCCCGTGGAGCATACATTAGAGACAGGGGACCTGAGCCACCTGGAGAAGAGTGCCACGCGGACCCATGGCTGGACGGCCGTCACCCGCACTGCTGACCCTTGAGCTCGGGGGACAGCCCAGGGTCCCACCTCTGCTCCCAAGGCCATCAGCTGGAAGCCCATTCCATCCATGAAGCCCTTCCAGGTCCTCTTTTCACCCTGGCCTCTGGACTATCTCCTCTGCTGTCACCCCCCTCCAGCATTCCTGTCACTCACTATTACTCTCCTTGGTCTCGTCTGATCAACCCACCCATCTGACCCTCTCCAGCGACAGCTGGCAGAAGGCTCTGGCACCACCTGGATCTCAGCACCTTTACAAATAACCTCTTCCCGTCTCCCTTTCCTCCAGCTGGGTTTCACGTTCAACTTCCCTGTTTTTCTTACTGCCTCAAACTGCCCCCTGCTCCACCCCGGATCCAAGACCAGGAATAATGTCTTACACAGAACACGCACATGACAGAGTGATTGCTGGCCTGCACCCCACCCCTCCTCTGACTGTTGAACCTACGGAAACTGTCATTAACTGAGCCCCCAATTTGGCACATGGTGAGACTGTGAAATTCCTGAGGACAGGGATGTCTTAATCATTCCCTCAATGCGCATTTCGGAGGTGACCCCACCATTGAGGCATTATTCAAGGTGCTGGGGATAAAACACTGAATCAAATCAGGTAAAACTGCCTTTATGGAGCTGCTATTCTAGAGCAAGGCATAAAACGAGCAAACTAAGTAAATCTTCTAAGAGATTGGAAAGAGACCATTTCAATGGAGAAAAAATAAAGCAGGAAAGGGACATGGGAAAGGTTGGATGCCAGGGCACAATTCTAAATAAGGCATTCAGAGAAGGCCAGCACGGTGCCTTGAAATCAGTCTCAGTATAACCTCAATGCATATTTTCTGAATGAAGAGATTTCATACAGCGAGAAGTCTTAAAAGTTGTCAACATTCAATCACACACTACACAATCCGTCACTACGATCATAAAGAACCACGTTATCCCACCTGGAACTGTTGTATTGAATCTGGGGGTCAATACACCTATAACCAACGAGTTACTGAGTCAGGCCTGTTTTCCCTGAAATGCCCACTGGGTCCACTTGTCCTGGTGCAGGCACTGTCCGAACTCTGACTACTCTGATGATAACATCGTTGCAAAACCGTTCAGGGGGCTCTCCTACTTTGGACCAAAGGACCAAGATTTCACTGACCTTTGTGCTGCCCTCGGATTCACAACTCTATCTATCCTTCCGTTAAATATTGATTATCTGTCCATTCATTATTCATTTCATCATTTATCAATGGCAAAATTTAATCTCAGGCTGCTCTTTCCTCAACCTGCCTCTGGCCTACCTTCCTCAGTCATAAATGATGTGTAATCAAGGAATACAACTTAAACTGAATGCCAGTCTCAGGGATGCAGCCAGCAGTAGAAGGGTGGAAGATGAATGCAGAGGGGATCAGTAATGCTGCTGTTTCCTTCCACTCACCTGGAAAATCAAAAGCTGACAGTTAATAAGAACTAACTATGTCATATTAATGACCATAGTTTAGATCAGAAAACAGAATCCATTTGTGAACAAAGATGTGTATTTCTGTGCACTTGCCATTTATGAGGTTCAGATGTACTTCTTTTTTTCTGATAATGCCTTCAACTCATGATTGTGAAATGCCAAAAACAGCATACCAAAAAAAAAAAGGCCATTAGGACTTCCCTGGTGATCCAGTGGTTAAGACTCCGTGCTTGCAATGCATGGGGCGTGGGTCTAAGATCCTGCATGCTGCGCGGTGTGGCCACAAAGAAAAAAAATAATAATAAAAGTTTTTTTTTTTGTTTTTTTTTTAAAAAAGGACACCAGAGCAGTCAAAACGTATTTCACAAAGTTTCTGGCCTGATGTTTATGCCCCTTAAGCCCTTTGGGGGAGCTTCCCAATCCTTTACTCAAAGATTTCTTGTTTTACGTTGGTAGGTAGCTGGGGCTGACTTACATTCTCCAGGAGTTCCCAAGGACAGCCGCCCAGCGGAATAATTAATTTGTGTAACGACTATCATGTCTCGTCTACAGGGTCACATTATGCTCAACAAATTCTGTTTAAGAACGCAAGGAAGTATATAATGCATTGTTAGGAAGAATTCCTTCCAAATAAGAACAAAGAGAATCACTGCCCTTAAGGATCAGCTTTCAACTCTACTACAAACTTACCTAATCAGACTGACTCCCCTACCTGGGGGGGCTCCAGTAGCTGAGATCTTACTTTCTCATTCTAACACAGCTGTGAGCATCAAAACTCAAAATCTGTGGACCATCTAATTTGCCGTCGTCACATGCAGCAACCGATTTTGCTGAGATGCGTTGACTTTGGGGGAGGGGTATTAATTTTTATTAAGTATTCTGCTCGATTTTTTTTTTTTTTTTGCGGTACGCAGGCCTCTCACTGTTGCGGCCTCTCCCGTTGAGGAGCACAGGCTCCGGACGCGCAGGCTCAGCGGCCATGGCTCACGGGCCCAGCCGCTCCGCGGCATGCGGGATCTTCCCAGACCGGGGCACGAACCCGTGTCCCCTGCATCGGCAGGCGGACTCTCAACCACTGCGCCACCAGGGAAGCCCTCTGCTCGATTATTATCTGCCTGTTTTTTGGCTGGGAGAAGTGAGAGAGGTGGGTGAGGACTGGGGCAGAGATGAGTCGTTTCTCTTGTGGGAGTTGGTTTTTCCAAAGTAAATTATGTTTGTTCCCTGATCAAGCAGCCAACTTTAATTCTTTCTCTTCAAGACATCACAAAACATGACGCTTGAGGTTTGAAAATGAGAAATAAAGGGCACATATAATAGATGATTGTGTTATCATTCACGGGACTAGCCATGAATTTTTTAGATCTTTCTGTCCCAACATAAGAAAAGGTGCTGACAGGTTTTAAAGGGATTGCCCTAAATTCCTAGATAGCAGTCCAAAACATGTGCCTCTCTGATAGTCTGCTTAAAGCAATGGAAAAAGAACTTTGCCAAGTTTGTGTAATTACTTGAAGATGACCTCCAGAATTGTATGCATGTCAGCTCTTTGTGTGTTTCCCTATGAGCAAACATGCTGGCTTGTCATGCTACGAAACTCCATTTCAAAAGACAAAGTCCAAATGACATTCCACTTTGCTAGTTTTTAAATCTCTAAATCACTTCTTAAGATGAAATCAATACCAAAGACCACATTCTGATTCGGAAATCTATAGGCCTTCTCTCTCTCTCTCTCAGCATGTCATAAATTCCATTTAGCATCTTAAATCACCAATTAAAATAGGCTTTGACATTTAATTTGCTTATTCCCTAAAAAAACACACCATCAGCTCTAACACCCTAAACAAATAAGAATAGAAATAGGATTATGTGCAAAATTATAAAGGCTGTTATTCCACGAGGCTGAATATCATATCAAAATTCCCCATAGCTGATTTTTTTAAAAGCCATTTCTTCATTTTTTGACACTACATCTGGCACAATGAATACAGATGATCATTTGTTTATATATCTGTCTAACTGCCTCTCCCAAACACAGCCAGATGGAGTCTTTCAGAATCAAATTAATTTCAGATTAATTCACTCTGGACCCACTCCAGTTCCATGACTCCTTGCTTTGAAGCACCAACCAAACTGATGGGAAGTCATGAACTGAAAAGAGCACAGGTTCCTCGATATCAAGGGGGAAAACATGACACAAAGCTGGCGTTGCCTCCGTGTCCAGAAAGTGATCCATTCGGGCACCACAAGATGCCAGCCTAAGGCCTGGTCAACACTGCACAGTGTCAAAAGCATCAAGCAAGAATTTCCTCCTGGATCCAAAGAGGATCACGGTTAATATTACATCTAATATTCATAACGCCTTGAGAGGATGACAGTCAAAATGAGCAACCTAATTACTAACACGAGAACCAGGGAGGTCACGGTAAACTTGCCCGTCTCCGCGGAGCCAGGTGGGCCACTGGACTCGGGAGAGTGAATTCTCAACGCCCCAAGTGCAGAATCTCTATCTCGAGCTGTAGCTACTGAAGGAACCATCACAAAACGTAACCAGGCTCTGCTTGCTGTCAATCTCGGCGGATGCCTTTATTATCATACTTGTTTCAATTGCAATTTGGGTTTCCATGGAGACACAACAGTCAGCTCTAGAAAATTATAAGATAAATGTCAGGCAGTGATAACAGTGTTAATGAAGCTTCGGTGACAAGCAGCTCCGCGCTTCAAATAATAAGCTTATTTCTATTAGCATATGTATAACCTGTCAAAAAACCTGGGAGAGAATATTAAAAATTAAATATCAATCTATCTACATTTAAGAGAGAGCGGGGAGAGACCCCTCTGGAGTGGCTTAAGTTTGGTGGGTCAACTTGAACAAGAAAAAAGAAAAGTAACCACTGCTTTCTTGGGAAAATGAGGCACCAGTCATGGCTCTCAATGATGCTTTAGCTGACATCCAGAAATGCCTTACTTCATCCAGCAGTGGAGAGAATTTTTTCTTAAAATGTGGTTAAAGTAATCCCTTTTGTTTCTGGAAGCTAAGAGCTCAACTCACTAAGTCTGACGGTGACAGACTGTGAGCTTCAGAGACACATGCTACAACCAACCTTATGGTAACTGGATGGATGCATCCCCCTCTCCTGCTCCCCTCCCTAGGTTGCTGGATAACTATAATTGGATTGCTAGAATTCAGAATCCAGAACTATCCTTGACTAGTCTACAGCCAAACATGTACCACTGAAACTTTACCAAGAAGTATCTGTCAGATCACAAAAACAAAAGGACAACTATGGATTTATGTAAGTTGGATGCATTCCGAGTACACAGATTAATACAGTGAGATGGTGAACAACAGCACAGTTCAAGGTAAGATTCCATAAAAAGAAACGGAAGGAAAAATAAGTTTCCTTTTACTTGGAAAAGATGATTTAAGAATGGAACAAAAGTTGTATGTTTTCTTCATGAACATCCTCATGGACCTTGAAAAGTTAAAAGGGTAACAATTCTGCAAATCAAAGTCTTTCTAGGAAGACACAAGAAAGACCTGTACATATAAACTTCTCCTTCACCGTTCATGCTCTCTGAACAATCCCTGCCATAGTGCCCATTATTATCTGATTCACTCCACCATATTTTTGTTCATTTATTTAACCGCTGTTCATCGAGTGCCAGGCACTGTGCTCAGAACACAATGATGAGTAAGACACTGTCCCTGCCCTCACATTTCTCATTGCTTAGTAGCTTGTACAACTGAATATCCAAGGTCTTGAATAAGGTGTCACAATGTTCTCTTCTGTCCAAAGTTTGGTCCTTATTGAAGTGACTACACAACTATGCTTTTCTGGGGTAAGGCAACGCTTTTTGCCACACCTCTGCATTGGGAACAGCTGGCTGCTGAAATCCTGTCTTTGTCTGGATCACTATAACAAAAATACAACATAGTGGGTGGTTTATAAACACCAGACATTTACTTTTCACGGTTCTGGAGGCTGGTAGTCCAAGATGAAAGTACTGGCAGATTCAGAGTGTGATGAGAGCCTGCTTCCTAGTTCCTAGATGGCCGCTTCCCCCTCTGGCCTCACACAGTGGAAGGGGTGAGGGAGCTCTCTGGGGTCTCTTCTATAAGGGCACTAATTCCATCATGGCGGATCCACCCTCATAACCTCATCACCTCCCAAAGACCCCATCTACTTAATACCACCACCTTGGGCGATAGGTTTCAACGTATGAGTTTTGGGGGAGAAACATTCACTCCACATCACGCTCCTTAACCACTCGTAACTCCTCTCCCTTCTCCCAGCTCCTCTCTTCAGGAGGAAAATTAATGGCGTCAAACCCAAGGTCTAGGATATAACTGGACCACGGTGCTAGGGTAGGAACTTTTGGTGCAGCTTTTGAAGAAGTTACAGGTGCTTGTTTCCCCAGAGAGGGCTGCTTTTTCTCTTTGGAATGCTCCCTTAACTCCACATGGCTGGTGCCGAAGGCCCTAGGGCTGCCCCCCACTCCCAGCTTTGCAAGATCTAGCATGGCAGATCCAGGAATGGCTTAAGCTAGATGCTCTGGTTTTGAGAAGAAAGGCAATCCTGAGTTTCCTAAGAGCTTCCCTACATTCTTTCCTCCCTAACTGAATTCACCATGAAGATGTGAAGACCCAAGGATTCAAGTCAGGGTTTGGTCCAGAAAAAACAGCCTCCGGCCTCCTTTTAGGTTAAGGCTTAGCTCATAAGGCACTAAGATCTTTCAGCTCTCTTGTGGCCAAGCTGGTTCTCTGAGTCAGGGGTCCCATACACAGTGTCCCCCGGGCATCCGTCATGGTACATCTGCAGGAGTGGTAAAGCTGACAGAGGATTCCAGAGCTCAGAAGCCTCACTACCTCACTCCACTGCAAGGAATTAATGTATCCTTACCTCAAGGCAAAATAATGCAAAACAAGCCAAAAACTATCAACCACAACAACAAATCTCTATAATACTGTGACGTACTCTCATACTCCCTGGTTTCTCTTCCTGTTATCCCACCCATGACATGAAAAGATATGAAAGGAGAAACAATTCAAGAGCACACAAAACCCAAAACACTAGCAACATAATTCTTTAATAGGGCCAAAGTGGTCCTCTGAATCCAGGGGATATACAGGAAGAGTCATGAGGTTTAAATTTTATAACTCAACTGGGACTGTGGGACTTGAGATCGATAACTTTTCAGTTGTAAATCAACTCCTAATACTATGTTACTAAAAACCGGGTGAGGAAACATCCATGGTCAAGGAGACAGAGATTATAAACAGCATGCCTTCGTCTCATTAGTTAAATATCCTTTTACCCTGTCAGAGTTCATGATTAGGACTCCTCATTTACTTTTCCCCCTGGAAAAACGTTGCACAACTTCACATCACTCTTGTAAGGTCTTGGGGAGTCAAAGAGAGAAGCTGAAAAGTCACCTACAATGATCACTGTGGGTGTTTTTTAATTGTTGAAATAATTACTGTTATCTTTAATAACAGCAACACAAAGCATATCACAATAGTTCTTCAATTTTAAAATGACAGCTCTAAACTGGGGCAACCAAAATTACAATCATAATTTTCCAGAATTGACAATATTTGCTAAATAGACTCCTTGAGGAGAAGGACATTATATACGTGGGAAATAAATAGGAGATGATAATTCGAGTGTGGCACGGCTTTAAAAGGGAGTTCAGAACTGAAAGCCGAAAACAAATTGCTACCTAGGTTTTTCTTGTTGTTGTTGAATGTTGCGAGGTTTGACTACATATAGGCAGCTCAGCTTCGGCTGATCTGCAAGGCAACCATGATTTGAAAAGTATCTTTTAGATTCTAGGGTTGTATGCTTGTTAGACAATGGCATAAGGCAATCAAATCCAATTAAATTGAAGAGGAATTCCTGTATCAATGGAATCATTAAAATATGACCATGAAAGAAGCCTTTCCAACAATGCAGAATGGACAGTAAGTTCCTCTAGGACCTGGATTGACAGGGTTCATGTTCATATGAAAATGGACACACTTTACTATGCTGGAAACATGCACGGAGTTAGTAACTGTGCCCAACAATAAAGATGAGAACCATGGAAGGTGTGATACCTGGGATCTTGCTTTTAGCTCCATGCTTACTTTGAAAATCACGATCTGTTGGTTGGTTTGTTTCTATAAGGCAGAATGAGGGAAAGCAAGACTACTTGGAAAGATTTATGTCTTATCTTACTGAAACCGACAACAAAATAGAAACACTACCGATACTGAAACCCAAAAATGCATCAAGGGCAGGAAGATACAAAAATATTAAAAATCACCACCCAAATGGCTCTGAAAACAATTTTAGCTCCCCTCCCTGGGTCATAAGGTACCAATTCTGGAAATCACATTTCTCCTGGGAAACAGAACTGTGTGAGGTTTCGTGTGCACACAGTCTTGTGAATGTGAACAGGAGAAAGGCAATTGTCTGGAAATCCGCTGACTAGACAGTATACACCTGAGTGAATGGACACCTTAGGACGGAAGGTATTCATATGGCGGGGGGTGGGGGGCAAGATGATGAGGAAACT
This sequence comes from Monodon monoceros, assembly GCF_005190385.1. Lineage (NCBI taxonomy): Eukaryota > Metazoa > Chordata > Mammalia > Artiodactyla > Monodontidae > Monodon > Monodon monoceros. Next base: position 20,768,343 of record NW_021703778.1, read on the forward strand.
TCCTAATTACGTACCTACAACCCCACACATGCTGTGACAGCAGCTTGTTTTTGAGGCTTCCACACAGAGGTTTCATTAGCAACCCAAAGCATCGTGACGTCAGTGGGCAGCTTGGCAACGTTCCACCCCTCACACAGGGACTGTGAGCGCAGAGCATGGAAAGATCCAGAAATAATAGGAATGCCAGAGGTGTCCTGAAGCCACACTGAGAAAGTCCAAACCCTTGGTGTTCATTTCAGACACTGCATCTGGAAATCCCACCTCGTCTGGCCACGGGGCTCATCTTCATGTGTACTGTATTTAGAAAGAATTTGTTCTCGGGGCATTTTCATCTAGGTGCCCCAAAACCTCAAGATCTGTGGGTTCAGCTGTGTGGGAAAGTCAAGCCTCACCAGCTGATGAAGACGCAGGCAATCTCCTTAATATGCAGGTTAATAATTTAGCTGTGGGTGGGAGGGACTGGAAATCAGCAGAAGGTTCCCTCTGGTCAATGGGTCACTCGTGATAAATGGGTTCTAGCTAGGAGTCAGTTCACCTGTGAACCGGGAATGGTAAGATTTACTAAGCCAGTTTTTGACTTACTAACTGGTCATTATTATTGACAGGTTACTAGGGCTGTTTTGGGGGTTGTTTTTAAGACAACAATTGCTAACAGCAAGGGCAACTGGCTTCACTGACTGGAGGGAGATACTGCCTTTTTTTCCCTTTTCTTAATTAACACCAACATTCAAAACCCTGACAGAGATTAAGGGTGAAATAAACTATGGAATCACTTATGTGTGAAACCATACGTTATTAAAACTACTCTAAATGGGTCCTTAATCTAAATAAAGATGGCCATTTTAGGAAGCCAAGCATCTCAGGAATCAGAAAGGACACAATGTTATTCTGACCCAAGACATCAACAGTGTACCATTTTGCCACCCAGCCAGAGTATCAATTGTCCTAGACTCTTATTAAAATTCATGTATGTCTCTTCTGCTAGATGAGTCTCAGCTTCAACTATTTACAGCCCTATATTTCTGTTGGTTAAAGACAGGAGAAAGAAGCAGATTGGGCAAAATTCTCTTCTAATATTTATACGTTGCCTATTCTAACCAGTCAGCAAAAGCAACTCCATCTGTTCTATGCTATGTAAATGAGTTCCAGGACCACCTTTGGCAAAATCTGAATGAAGCACGACGCATCACGGTATAGGGTTCTCTTTGATGCTAAAAATATCGACTTGGGGATGGTGGGAATACCTTTCCCTCTATTAGTTTTAATACAAGGGATCTCAATGAACAATTAGGAAAAGCACTGGAGTCTCTCAATAAACCAAGTCCTTGCCATACCAGGTCCAGTCTCACTGCTGCTTAACTTATGCAAATAAACAAGAACAGGTGTTTTTTGGCACCTCCCACGGTGCTAAGCTCTAGTCCTCCTTTAATGTAAAATTTATTTGAACCTAACACCTGTACACTATTTCTGACACTGTCAGGCCAATTGTCCTTCTGATGTGTGGCTCTCGACAGGAAAAGAAGGCACTAGGTTGCCACCGTGACCACTCTCCGGCTGGGAGGAAGGACATCTCCCCACGTGTGACACCGGGCACGACTCTACATGGCAGTTTTACACACTGTGGTCAGGTGTTCATAAAAATAAATTTTCAAGTGACGCAGTCACTTGAACTCTCCAGCTATGCCATGGAGATAAGGACAATCAGAGCAATTTCCTCCTAATAAAATCAGCAAACAGTGATTATATATGTTTCTGTAACTTAAGAGTCACACTCCACGCAAGAGAAATGCACTTCCTCACGTTTCTTGCCATGTGATTACGAAGCACCGAGCTCAATCGTTCTAACAGGCTTACCCTACTTAATTAACAGGCATCCTGATTTGTATGCACAGGGGCCACACTCAAAAAAGGCTTATGGGGACAAGCTTTGCACGAGCCTTTTATTTTTTAATGACTACAGAAGCTCTTGGGGCCCATCATATTAAAAGAAACAAAAAAGGAGGGAAGTAGCATTGGTTTTTAATTACTTTTGCCTCTGAAGCTAACAATCTCAAAACGAGAGCTCTTTAAACATTCAGCAATCAACTAAACTGCGACCTTTCTGACTTGGCCAGCCAACAGTTTTCTGTCGGTACCACTACTGCTGGCATCGTGATGATTCCTCACTAAGAGCAAATGAAAAGTTGCGATTCCTCTCCCCAAGGTATCATTCCTTCACAAAAGCAAAAACCTGAAAGTCTCAAGCACTAGTTTCACTTGAATCCATCACCTCCTGTTCATTCCTATGGTCATCACCCTAGAGCATCTCTGTGCTTAAGCAATGAGCCTGGCGCATACAAGGAATCTGCAGTGGATGCATGGATAGAGGGATGGATGGAAGGATGGATGGAGGGATGGATGGAGGGATGGATGGATGGGATAAACAACTAGAATACAGTAATCTGTCTCTTAGTTCAGGTACTGACCTTAAACTCTAATGACTTTTAGTAACATTTATTAAGGCATTAATAAATCTGAAATACCATTTTGTAAAACTGAATACTAATTGTAAAGCTACATTTACCATTGTGGGTCCACCTTTTCCTTTTAAATAAACACATCCAATCTAGGTCTGACTTCATTGCCATGGCCCTGGGCTGGCTGTTAACTGCTTTATTTTTTCCACCTAAGCGATGTCAGGGAGATCAGGAAAAGATAATACTATATGGATCAACACACTCTGGGTTGCGGCTGTGGACTGTAAAAGGGAGATGAGTTATCTACTGACATGGAGAATCAGGTGCCTCTGGCCTCAGAAGGAAAAGAATCCTAAAAAGACCTAGTCAATGATAGAAAAGATTCCTTCCTTCAGGAACGTGAAGAGCAACCATCCAGGGACAGACAGAGCACATGAATACTTGGCCGGCGAGGACTAACGGAATGTGGTGCACAGAGCCAGACACTCTTCTCCCATCCACTCTGTGTGTCATTTCCCTCGGCCAGCTAAGGATGCATTCGTGGCCTGATGGATGCACAGGCCACACAGGGATAATAATAAATTGGAAAGGGAAAACAAACCAAGTTCCGTGTTTAGATTGTAACAAAAATGTTTCCTCCCTATGAATGCATGTAAAACACTACTTACTAAGGTACCATTATCTGAATGATTCATTCATTCATAATTGATTGTTTTCCTGAGTGCCTACAAGATACTACAAAACATTTCTAGGAAGTGTAATCAATGGAAAAGAGGGAGGGTTTGATGATAGCCAGGCTCAAGTTCAAATCCCAGCTCTGCAGGCTTCTAGCTGGGCAAGTTACCCAAGTCCTTCAGCTAGAGAATGAATGCAACGAGGCCTGTGTGCTGTTGTGAGGATTAAGTGAGCTGTTTTAAATGTTAAACCACGCGTGGAAAGAGTGTAGGTGCCTTCTCATTGTTCTTTGATTTTTTTAAGTAATATCTGGAAAATGTAAAAATGCATAAATAAAGAATAAGTGTTTCTCATACAGGGTAAATAGCAGTATATAAGAACCATGACACCCCAAGCACCCAGAATGCTAAGTATAACTTAACTAATATCGACAAAGATGCTAAAGAAAGAAAAATAACAACTTCTTTTTACTATATAGAGGCCTGCCTGGATTTTCTACTTGGCTTAGCTGTGGCTGTTCCACTTTTAGGTTAAAGGGAGATCGCTGTTTACCACCCTCTCTCTGCAGTCACCGTGCATCTCTCCACAGCTCACTTCCTCTCTCTACTTCCTGCCTCAGCATCCCCACCCTTCTTCAGTAACTGATTTGAGAATACAGATTTCCCCAAGCAATTCAAGCCTTTAATATCTCCACCCCACCAATTGGTTCTGGGTGAACAATTCTACCTGATTCTCATATTAAATGTAATCACTCACTAGGCAACAGCGTTTGCAAACATGGGAGTCCTATGTACAACTTGCCACTCTTTGCTTGGTCAGCACAAAATGTGTTGCAGAGCCGCTTATGCATCCTGATGCCCTCACAAACCTATCTGAAGCACAGACAGCTCTTTCAATGATACATAAAAGTATCTCTGCCACACAGATGCCGGAGACTCATTTATGGACCAATTACAGGACTGGAGTGGCAGCAATGTTTTACATTTGTTCTGTTTCGTATTTTTAGCCTGGGCTTTTTTCTTTTCGTGGATTATGGTAAATACAACATTTGCTTCCAGAATGTGGGACTTGCTGGGATCATAAAGGAAAGTGCCTGACAAGCAGATTACCTTGGGCTACTGCACTGTGGGGATGGGGATGCAGACAGTTATGCTAAGTGGCTGGATTTAGTCAAATTCAAGTTCTATCAAGCTGCCTTGGCTTCAACACAGAAATCAACAAGGGAGCCTTGGTGTGTAGTGTATTTTCAACTCCCCGCCCCCGCAATCAGCACAGTTAGAGAGCTTTGAGAAGATGCTCTAAGAAAAAAAAAAAAGAAAATCAATCAACGTTTCTGTAAATTTGTTCCTCAAGTTTCTTTCCTTTGTAAATTGCTTGCTCAAGATGAAACTAACAAAGGAGTCTGGAGAACAAAGTAAAACAAGCAGGATGATTCTACCGGAAACTACATACTGCCCATCTGTGGAGCCAAAGAGTAAACACTCTGCACATAGCACTCTGCTCTGTCCTGAGCAGATGACATCCCACAGCTAAATCTATTAAAGCAACAACAAACTATAAGTTGGACATTTTGCCTCCTTGTCCAAATACACAAATCACTATGAGCCTGGGGGACAGATGTTTTTTCTTCTTCTCTTAACATGCCTGTAGCCTTTCCGACCTTGCCACAGACAAGCAAGGTACTGAGCTGTAAACGCAGAGCTGAGACTGTCTTTCAGAGGCAATTACACTGAAACTTTGTTCCAATATCAGGAAATGTGGCATTTTCACGAGATAATGCCCATATGAAGCACACCAACCAGACGCCTAGAGAGTGAACCTGAAAATGAAAATGTTACACGTAGCTGGGCATTAACACTGGAAATGCTGTAAGTAGCTCTCCTGGTCCATACAGGGATGCCACTGGCGTATGGCGGTGCCGTGACTATACTGTAGTATTCAAAGAGCTGACTCCTGCATGTCTGTGCATTTTATTGAATAGTTTCCCTTTTTTGAAGAATAATGTAAAGACATTCCACCCCCACTCTGATTTTGTTTTTAAGTCGGAGGTAACCTTCAAAGAGAAATATAGTTGAATAAAAGATGACCACAGAGCTTCCCTGGTGGCGCAGTGGTTGAGAGTCCGCCTGCCGATGCAGGGGACATGGGTTTGTGCCCTGGTCCGGGAAGATCCCACATGCCACGGAACGGCCGTAAGCCATGGCCGCTGAGCCTGCGCGTCCGGAGCCTGTGCTCCGCAATGGGAGAGGCCACAACAGTGAGGGGCACGCGTACCACAAAAAAAAAAAAAAAAAAGATGACCATATATGCAAAGCTATTTCTAGAGATTTCCAAATATAAAGAGATGTTCGGCAAAGCACTGAAAAGATTAAGGGAAGACCTAGACTGGTGCCTTAGATGGGGGTTTTGAACTCGGGAATAAACAGCATGAAATACTGCCGGGTATTCACGGGGCTAAGGTAACCAATGTGAGGGGTGCAACAGATGAGAAATAAGGGAAGAAGAGAAAAAAAAGCGGCATGCATATTAGAAAACTTCCAACTGATTCATCTGGGGTGAAAATCATTCCAAACGCAGATATCCTACGTGCTGATGGAGGTAGCAACACAGTAAGGGCAAGAATTACCTGGCTGGAGGGTAAGTCAGCCAGGCCAACAGGTAACGTGAAGAGAAAGGAAAAAGAATTGAGACCTCAAGCTGCAGTGGTAGGGTCCCCAGGACCTGGAGAGATGTGAATGTGCTTCCTTCCAAGAACCTAGCACTTCAAGGGTTTGAAAATTTCAGGACACAGGCTCACCTCAGCGATAACTGCAGTTGGGTTCCAGACCCCTGCAATAAAGTGAATACTGCAGTAAAGCGAGTGGCACACATTTTTTGGTTTCCCAGTGCATATAAAAGTTATGTTCACAATACATCTGTTAGTCTATTGAGTGTGCAATTATGTCCTAAAAAACAACGTTCAGGGCTTCCCTGGTGGCGCAGTGGTTAAGAATCTGCCTGCCAATGCAGGAGACACAGGTTCGAGCCCTGGTCCGGGAAGATCCCACATGACGCGGAGCAACTAAGCCCGTGCACCACAACTACTGAGCCTGCACTCTAGAGCCCGCAAGCCACAACTACCGAGCCCAAGTGCCACAAATACTGAAGCCTGCGCGCCTAGAGCCTGTGCTCTGCAACAAGAGAAGCCACGACAACGAGAAGCCCGCACACAGCAGCGAAGAGTAGCCCCCACTCACCGCAACTAGAGAAGGACCGCGCACAGCAACGAAGACCTAACACAGCCATAAATAAATTAATAAATAAATTTATTTAAGAAAACAATGTTCATACCTTAAGTAAAAATAATGTATTGCTAAAAAAATGCTAACTGTCGTCTGACAACACAGGGTTGCCACAAATCTTCAATTTCTAAAAAAGAATGCATTATCTGCAAAGTGCAATAAAGTGAAATTCAATAAAATGTAACTCTATACTGGAATCATAATTACTAAAAAGCATCAAAATAGTTTATTGAACTCGATGTTAGGATTACAAAAAAGTGACAGAACCACCTTAGGAATCGGCAGGCTAAGGGAAATATCTTTATCAACTTAAATACGGAAGAAACGTGGAATGCATGTGTGACAATTAGAGGCACATGAGACAGAATAGAAGAAACACGAGACAGAAAAGAAGAAATAAAGAAGCAGGTGGAAGGAAGTTCTCCCAGGAGAGGGAGGACATGCCTTGGCTTTACTGTAATCTCTTCCTAAACGAACTGACCTTCCATCTCACCTGCCCATTCATTCCACGCACCACTGCCAAGTTCTTTTTTCCTACTTATGTGTTTATAAGCCCCTGAGGTCACCACTCTCTCAGGGAGAGCCCATATACTTTTAATCTTGACATTCAAATTCTTCACCATTGGATCCAACTGAAAATTCCAGTTCTTTCCCTATTTCCCCTACAAGAACCCTCAGGCACAAACTTTTCTATCCCATCATCTGCCTCTGCTCCTTTCATCATTCACTTCTGTAGCCCAGAATTAGCTTCCTACTCCATCAAGAAGCATTACCATTCAAGACACACAATAGGGCTTCCCTGGTGGCGCAGCGGTTGAGCATCCGCCTGCCGATGCAGGGGACACGGGTTAGTGCCCCGGTCCGGGAGGATCCCACATGCCGTGGAGCAGCTGGGCCCGTGAGCCATGGCCGCTGAGCCTGCGGGCCCGGAGCCTGTGCTCCGCAACGGGAGAGCTACAACAGTGAGAGGCCCGCGTACCGCAAAAAAAAAAAAAAAAGGACACACAATAATTAATTCTTCTCCAAACTCACCACATAGTTTTTGTCTATATAAGCCATCTGATGAATAATCACAATTTATGTATCCCATATATTTTCATCTTATATAGTTACCTAATTATTGGATATTTATTATTTATACAGTCCAGTATAGTGGCAAGACCACAAGCTATGGGGCCAAAGGTACTGGTTGGAGTTGGAGCTCCACTGCTTCTAAATAGGCCCACAAGACATGGAGAAATCTAGGGTACAGCCTTTCACTAATGAAATGTTGTCTGTAATCATGTGACAGATCACAGTTGTTTCAAGTCTCAAAAGACATACTGAATGTGACAGTCCTCTGCAAACGATTAAAACACTCTGTACCATACATTATGTGATCATCTTTCTGATTTGACTCTAAGTGTCTTGAGGGCAGGATCCAGGTCCAACAGATCTTTGGATTCTCAACTTCATCTATGGGGGCACATCGGGATCTAAATAAATATGCAATTATTAACTATTTTGCACTTCAAAGTCAACAGCAAAGGGCCTGAGAAACCAAGGCCCATTGCTCTGTACGCCCTCCCACTCCAGGGCTGTCTAGTCTGGACGCAGTCATTCATTCACCACTTGGTTCCCAAAGGGATCTTTTAAGGATGTGAATCTGCCTTTGTTGCTCCAGCTCTTTTAGATAATCTCCAAACTTTTGGGGAAGATCAAGGCTTTTTAGGAGCTAGTCTGTGGCTAATTCCAGAGCCTTTCTTTCACCACTCTGCCCCTCAAAGTCTGCTACAGAGCTGCTGGTCCCATACAGACCAAACTCATTCTTCCACTGTCCTCCAGCTCCATTCATTCGGCCAAATCCTATTTGCCTTTGACACACTCCTCAGAGAACTCCTCTTTCCTACTCCAGTCCCTAGGCTCCTGAACAGGTTAGGAAGCAGTGTGCGCAGTGCCACACACCACATACACGGCCACATACAAGGGTAGGTAGCTGCCTGACAAAGGGATCAGGCCCTCAGATTTGCATTCCCAGAGCTCAGCACAGTGCCTGGCACAGGGCAAGGGCAGACAGTTTTGTACTGAATGAATGACTGTGGATGAATTTAAAAAACATAAAGTTAGCAACTCTGTTTTTAATGGAAATAAGCGATGGGTATTATTCCAGAAAATTATTATAATTTAACACATGCAAAGACATTAGATGTCAAAGAGCTACATCTACGTGACAGAAGAACTGAGTATTTTGTACATTTTTGCAACATATCAAAATATTGCTTAAGATTAAAAATATGGGACTTCCTTGGTAGTGCAGTGGTTGAGAATCCGCCCGCCAATGCGGGGGACACGGGTTCAATCCCTGGTCCGGGAAGATCCCACATGCCGCGGAGCAACTAAGCCTGTGCGCCACAACTACCGAGCCTGCGCTCTAGAGCCCGCAAGCCACAGCTACTGAGCCCACGTGCCACAGCTACTGAGCCCACATGCCTAAAGCCCATGCTCTGCAACAAGAAAAGCCACCGTAATGAGAAGCCCGCGCACCGCAACAAAGAGTAACCCCCGCTCACCGCAACTGGAGAAAGCCCACACGCAGCAACGAAGACCCAATGAAGCCAAAAATAATAATAAAAAAGGATTAAAAATATGTTATGTTCTCATACAATGAAATGCATCTCGTCAAAGTGAATATAACCACTGAAGAGACCTGTCTGAGGCTAAACGGTAGACAGGGGTAGAAGGGAAGACTATTCCACGTCTGCAGTATTTCATGGAGACGCGTACTTGGTAGCAGAAAGCGGACCCTCATCAGAAGAAGAATTCTAAAACATAAAAATGTGATTCCTGACCTTTTGGGTTCCTACAACTGGGGAAGAGTGAAAACCTACCGACTAGATTTCTTTTAAGCCAAGTTTAGTTACTGTTCAGCATTTTTGATTAATTGATTAAGCTGTGAGGCTGTTTTCCAAAATATCAATAGTTAGGCTCACCGCCCTATAAAAACTGGAAATGTCTGTTTTTATTTCTACTTTAGGTAAAATCCCAAGAAGCCATGTCTGACTTTAACCTCCTAAAAAAGAACGCTGATGAGAAATTGAAGGTGGTGAGGAAGCGATGTAATTAGGCAGAATGGAAGAATTCATTGACTGACTGGTGTGTATGACTTGAAAGGGGGTTTGTTGAATAAAACATAATTGAACCATGAGGCCTAATCTGGGAGGCTGGGGATGGAAAAGGGGGATAAAGGATAGGCACTTGAATGAAATTTCCAGGATAAGGAACTAGATACGGGGGGTGGGAGGAGAGAGAAGAGGAAAGAGGAAAAAGGTAAAGATCTGATAGGTTATGTAACCTAGAAGACTCAGGATTTCTCTGAGCTCTCCCATGGAGTCACTGCACCCTAAAGAAGCTACCAGAATAATAACGGGAAAACATACATATGAACTGCAATGAAATAACTTACAAACTTTGGTGATCGGAAGTTCTTCCCTGTAGGCTTCATTTTTACATAAAAATCACATAATCTGCATGAAAGTTTCATCCTTAAAGAGTAACTGAAATATTTATAAGGAAACATTAATATGGCCCCTTTTAGAACATGATGCCATTAATATTAATGAAAGGTTTTTTAGTCATTTAAAAATATTTCTCAAAAAGTAGATTAATGGTTCAAAAATAATCCTGGATTTCTTGTCTCATGGTTTTAAAACTATTTTAAATTACATTTTGCCAAGACAAGCTTTCTGGAAATGTAATTTCTATAATTTAAAAATTTATAGTTAAAACTAAAAGGTGAAGATTCACAAAACATCTAAAAGGATTTAAAGATAACAGCAAACTACAAAATTCTGATAATTTTTTTCACTGTTTAAAACTGTACTGATTTCAGTGTAAACTCAGCATTTATTCATTTCAGTTTCTTTACATGTAATATTCTCAGAAGCATTACTGTTTCTGTAGATACTCTATACGGGGTGGTTGAAAAATTCTCGATGTGATGACGGTAATTCATTTTCATGACTTAAGTAATTGAGCCTATCTTTAGAGTTATTAATTATAATTACATTATACTGTATTTCCAAAGGAAAATAGAATAAATAGACCGTAATCACTATAACCATACTGTAAAAAACAGTAATTACACATTAATTCCCATCAGTTCAGTCACATACCATTGCACTTAATGCCTTCATATACGTTCCAGGCTCGAGTTACACGATAAGCACTACCTTTCACTTAGACTTGATAATTTATGGCCTTTCTTGACCACAGCGCCCAAGGTTCCATCTTAAATCATTACAGACTGTTTAGGAGGGAGAACATAGCTCTGCTTCTCAAGGGATAGTCTGAACACATTTTAGTATCTTGATGCCCCAAAGAGAAACGACAAGGTTTTGATACACATTCAAAGGCAGTTGACGACACCTGCCCACACCTTTTTAAAACAGAAATCCGGGAGCATGTCTTCAGGCTACTGCTTTCTGTTAGATTATAAATTCTCTGAGGGTCAGGCTCATTTTGGTAACCACCACGCACCCGGCACAATCCTGAACATTCTATGCTCTCGGAACGTGTGTCTGTGGAGTGAATAAAGTCTCTCCAGGAAGAAACACAGGACAAGCATGTGAGAGTCACGTGGCTTTTAACCGCCCGACTTCTCAGAAGTTCCCTGTGCTTCAGCTCAAAGTTGGGCCTGGCTCGTTGACAGCTCCAGGTGGTCCACCTGGGAAATGTCATCCAGAATGGCCAGGTCCCCTCTGGGTCCCAAGCCTGAGCCTCAGGACAAAGGTGATTCCGTCCTGTGTCTCCGTTTATCTTTTAGCAATGTTCTAATATTGCACATGTAAACAGCTCGAAGAAACCCCAGCTGCTGGGAAGTGAAAATCCCAACGTCGTTACTGTCGATATTGCCAGGCCTCTTTTATGGGAATTGTTACATTCTGCTTCAGGACAGCTTCACATTCTGCTAACTTTGTTCCAATTATTTTTATCATCCTAAATTGAGGACGGTATACTGGTGCGTATATGCACTATGCATTACTAAATAACGCATTTGGAAAGCCATACCCTCCTTTGGGTATAGATCACAAGGAAACACATTTGAAGCTTGCCTCCACAATTCCAAGATTCTGGATAACTGAAAGAACATGGATAATTTTATTTTAAAAAGTTTTCCCACCTGCTGAAATACATGTAGAACTGGTTCTTGAAAAAGGCCAGTGTGTTATTTTGTAGAACCTAATTTGTCTTACTTTTTTAGAGAAAGGCAAATAAATAAATATACAGTGGATCCTTCTGTCAAACAATAAACGATGATGACAATAATCAGAGCTCATATTTCTCGAGAGCTTAATTTTTTGCCAGACCTTCGGGTGAGGGCTTAACATCTATTAACTTATTTAATATTTTCTATATCCCTCTTAGATAAGTATAGACGAGAAAACTGAGCCTAAGAATTAAGTCCCGTGGCCACACAGAAAAGGGAGAGAGCCTGGCAAGAACCATCTTGACTCTAAAAGTATTAAACCACTGCACTGATACAGCCTCTGCCCTCTGGGGTTTATAAGCATCCAACTCCCCCAAATGTGCCTTAAATTCAGGGTACTTAAATCACAGCAAGGCCATCCCAGGAGAGCTAATCGGAGAGTAGTACACAGAACATTTCTAACTCACTCTAATCTACTGGCCTTTTCAAAATTCTCAAGAGAGGATATTCCAGTTTCCTCTGCGAAGCCAACCCGTAGCAATCTCTAATACCTCAAATGATCAAAAAGTTCCTATATCATAACTTTCAGTTGAGTTAATGTATTCTGGAATCACACATTTTCCAAGCCTGTCTTCCATCTCCTTGGATTTTTCGTATGTGTTTATGTGTAATATATACATAAGTAAATATATACACACTCATACAAACAGGCCATGCCTATGTATATACACATATATACACAAACTAGGTAGCATTTTGAGAATCACAAAGTGTCTGTTTTATCTGAGTATACCTCTACATAATTAGGTAATTAACCTCTGCTTTATAGCTGGATAAATCTTAAATCAGCAGGATGATCTGAGCAGAGGTAGTCTGTTTCAAAAACCCCAAACATTCTACAGTGCAGTATGAAATGTTTTTTAGTGACTATCTAATTATACATTAAATTTTTCTAAAAGGGATTCTAGATGTAGGATGGACTCACGATGGAGAAAAATCCAGATGGAAGGAAACTTGGAGGAAAGAAAGAGTGACACTTAAGACATTAATAGTTATTGTTAGTATCATTCACTTAGAAATTAATCATGCAATAGATGATGGTTTCCTTGTAGTAGTGAATTAGTCGACTCCTCTCCTATTATTTAACTTTTCAGATGCTGTTCTCCCAACCAGACTGGAAGCTCCTGGAAGCCTGGAAACCATGTTACACTCTCCATCACCTGAAGTGCTCAGCACAGTGCCTTTCCCCTAGGAACTGGATAAATACTGGCTAATTGGCTGATTGACTGAACATGTCAGCTCCAGGCTTTCAGGCATCTTTCTGAACCTCACCATCCAAGGCCGCGTCACATTTCTAAACAAGTATAAAGCAGCACGTTCAGGCTCCGCATCCGTTTTTGAGCGTCTTTCTATTCCCAGGATCTAAGGAGGTGCCTGGTACGTTACAGACCATAATGAATATTTGCTGAATGGATCTAGTTGTTCTCAAAGGGCTAAGAATCACCCAAGAGCTTGGTAAAAGTGCAAAATACCAGGCTCCATGCCCAGAGAGTCTGATTCCATAGACTTGGAGAGAGATCCCGGAATCTACATACCCCTGCCCCAAGGGACGCTGGTACTTAGAAACCTGAGACCAAATTTAGACAAGCACCAACATTATCCAGCTTCTGCCAGGACTTCTGCACAAGGTCTTTGGTCAGGGGAACCCATGCTATTTTACCAAAATTCAGGGGAGCAGTATAATGATGAATTTTATAAAGGAAAGATAAACGAGAACATTTAGAAGTACACAGCAGCTTAGAGCACCCCTTGCTCTGTGACCTAAGGTTCTATTTTCCCTTGAGATGGAGGAGAAGATGACTGGATGTTTTAACATTTCTTGGAAAGGCCAGGGTTTTTCTTGGAGCATATTTCTTGGGCACTGATAAAATTAATTCTCATTTTAGAAAATCTGTTTGCTAAGTTGTGAGCTATTGTGGAGTCAAATTAGAAGAAATGCCTTTTACAACATAAGTCCTTGTTTTTATTTTCTTTTTGACAAACCAAAAGAAACATAACGTACAAGCCATGCACTTGGTCCCAGCTCCTGACCCAAACTGCTTCATGTCATGTACCCAAAAAAGACATGTCAGGGAAGGGAGAAATTGCTTAAAAAAAAAAAGGTGTACAGGTTAATATAGAAGCTGTATAGAAATTATTTTGAAACAAGCACAGAGACAGCAAGGGCACTGTGGGAAAAAAAGTTAAGCAGTATTTCAAGTTAAGAGAATGTTTAAAATAATATCACAGCACATTATACCACAACTGGTTGTAGGTGTAGGAAAGTGCATGGGAGTCAGGACCAGGGATTCCAGTCTTCCCATGGTGTCACCCACCCCTCAGAGCATCAGTCTATATAAACGCCTAATCTATTAGAAGTCTGTGAAGCTGCAAGAACTGGCATTTGAGAATCACGTGAGAATGTTAAGATTTCCAACAGCACTGACGCTAGGCACTGTGATTTGGGTTCTATCCTCTGGAGTCACTGGCCAAAGTTATTTCAATTACTTAAAAGGAAGCGGCCAGATCTCCCCACCTCCTCCCACCAGGGGGACTCTCTCTGCATGGGTGGAGGCACCGAGGAAGGACACGTTAGCCATGTGTTCCTGATTCTCTCCTCCTGCTCTACTTTTCAGATCCCACTGCCAACAGAAGCACAGAAACTTAGAAACAAGTGTTCACTTGGTCAGTCCTCAGCAGGTATCTAGAAAGTCTAAACAAAGCAGGCATACAGCCCGTAGCATGGAGGACCGGCTCACCCGTGGGTGACTCTGAGAATGAGAGATGCTGAAAGGGAACTTGGGAGACCCACACTGATGCCCAATCAAACCAATGCCCCACACCTTCGGTCAGGTAAGAACCAGTTCTACTGAAAGCCTTCCCTGTGGTGACCTCCAGTTCCCAAGGGGACACATTTTTTTGAGGCAACACTTGACTACCTGCTCCTTCGGCACTGGTGCTTCCAGAGTGCCCAAGAGCAAACCCACCACACCTTTTTACTATGAATAAGCAGATCTGTGGGATGTACACACAGCTCTCTGAACAGTACGTGTACACTCATTGGGAAAGGGCAGAGGCAAAAGCTCTCCTGCAGGGCAGCACCTTTTCATTTGGTTTCAACGCTGGGCTTGACTGCAACATGCCCTTCATTCAGGCAGGAGAGAGGGGAGGACACTGGCATTCAGCTCTCTTTAGACAGGTAACTGACATCCTTAGCCAAACACATGCAAGTATTGCTATGCTAGTAATTCTGTGCACTTCGGAAAATATCCAGTAACATACAACTGTAACCAGAAAATACACAGAGAAACTAATTGTGACAGGCAACTGTGAAAATACAAGATTTGTTGTGCAAATATTGAATTTTTCAGCCTCTGTTCAACACTTGCTAACCTGGGGAGGGGGCGTTCTTTAAAGATTTCAAAGTCCTTTGCAGGTTCAGCCCTAAGGAATTACTCCTCTTCTGTAAGGAGGCTGTGTCTTTTACTGGACCCTTGGGGAAAAGACACTGGTTGTGTGAAGACAAAAGCGAACTGAGGGGCAGATGTTACAAGTGGGGCAGGTGCTACAGGTGAGGAGGTGCTACAGGGTGGGAAATAATCAGCACAGAAGTTGCCTGGCCCTTTTGAGATTCAGATTTCCTCTACAAAGCAGGGCTAATGATACTGGATGGTAGTGATATAAATGTCTCTTAGGGTAGCCTAACACACTTATTTCCCTTTTGATTTTTAAGGAATATGACGTTTGCTCTTTTGTTCAGACATTTATTACATATTCTATATCTTGTACATATATGAACAAGACTTCCCTTTCACAGTGATCAGTATTGTCACCTTTGATTACAGCATCATTGGACAGGCCTCTAAATTGTGAAACGCGAAGAACCTTGTATTTTTATTGTTCTTCTTAGTCCCAAAGTAGAAGCTGCTAGATCAAAGAATCAGTATTTCAATGATGAGAGAGGTCAACATTTGAATCGTGGGTCAGTATTTGAATGAGGGGATCAATATTTGAATGAAGGGCACTTGATGGCTCTAGCTTTCTAGATTCTGATAGTTAAAAAAAATCTAAATTCTTGACCTCTGTCAATTCAAGGCTCCAAAAACCTGTTATTTTATCCGGCTGCCCTCTTCTTCCGCGGTTCCTTGTGCACTCAAGGATCTCTTTAGGGGAAATGAGATGTGCTCGCCTTCTTCCTTAGACTTCTACATTTCCTTCTTTCCTACTTGACGATGAAAAGCTCACTGGAATTCTAGGAGAGAGCACACATGTAGCCCAGCTGTCTTCTTTAAGCTTCTTCCAGTTTTAGACTTTCAAACATAACAGCATTTCTTAATTAACGGTATTTTCATCACTCACATTGAGCCCAACATTTCTGCCACCACCTTCGTTATAGTGAGCGTCTGATACAAGGAATCACCAGTACCACCTCTGAGACTATTCAGAAACCTCATCTGTCTTGTTATGAGGCTGAGAAAGTCTGCTGGTGCCTCAACAAAGCACATGTCACTGTACAGATGACCAATATTTTGGATGCATGACTCACAAAGACCTAAAGGTCCCCTTGGTGGCCCTGTTCTCCTGTGTTCTACGACACCCCCTGGACACGGGACTAGCTGAGACCGTGTCACGTTTCCTCCGAGGCAGGCAGTTAGCACCGCTTCCTATTTCAGTCTTTTGCCGGTGGAGTGACTTTGCTGCTGTCAGCCTGGATTATGGATATTAGATCTTGAATGAGCTGTAACTTCCTGCAATTGAAAATTTATAACACAAAGAAAATTTCATTGGGCCCTGTCACTGTTTAATACACACTCCCGTGAGTCTTCAGGATCAGGTGGGTTTCTAAGATAGCACCTGGATGGCCCACATTTGCTGAATTATGAAGGTGGTTTGTTTTCCTTCCTTGGCCGTGCTCTTGAGCCAATTCAGCCTCACTGTGATGAAAGTACGTCCAGATTTCCTTCCCTTGATAGTCTACCCTCTTGCATAACTCCTTTGCCCTCTTAAAAGCTTAACCTGCTTATAAAAACTGGTACAAATAGAGAAGATAACCATAATTAAACTCTACCTAGGAGCTTATTTTAAATATTAGATCTTCAGAAACAATTACCTCTTTTGCAAGAAGTAACGTAGATCATCTTTCCTTTCTCTTCCTTGTTCTTGACTACACAATGATGGACATATTTAACTGGCAGTAAATTTTTTTTTTTTTTTTTGTGGTACGCGGGCCTCTCACTGTTGTGGCCTCTCCCATTGCGGAGCACAGGCTCCGGACGCGCAGGCTCAGCGGCCCTGGCTCACGGGCCCAGCCACTCCACGGCATGTGGGATCTTCCCGGACCGGGGCACGAACCCGTGTCCCCTGCATCGGCAGGCGGACTCCCAACCACTGCGCCACCAGGGAAGCCCAACTGGCAGTGAATTCTTAAAAACAAAGCAGGAAGGAGAGAGGCAAGGGACCTGGATAAAACAGGATAACCTGAGGATAACTAAACTGGACACAGATCTGCACATGGACATAAACCATACCTTCTGTTAAAAAAAAAAGTGTGAAAAACCACAGGTTGTCTACTTTTTTAAAAAATTAGAGTTTTGTCCACGAATACAAGACGTAAAATTCAATATCCATCCAAAATATTACTCAAAATCTGTTCCAAGTTTTATCTATGAATTAACAGAAAGCCAGTGCTTTGAGAGTGCCAGCTTTTTCGACTAACCAGCTACAAAACTAGATTGTTGGACCAATCCTTTAAATCATCTTCTTGCTTTCAGCCTGGAGACTCCTTTTTCCCTGAAAAAAATCACCAAGGCCAACTGACTACTGAGCTACAACTTGCTGCAAAGTGTAGCCCATCTATAACATTTTACGCAACCTCAACATAGCTGAGAGTATCTCATCCTATGTCATGAGTCCATATTAACCCAGGACGAAGATGACGCAGGGGAGGGGGCCTGAGCCTCAAGAATGGCGAAAGATTCTTGATCCACAAAATTTGTGCTGGTTGTTATTTGATATTTTTGGACTTTACAAACCAGTTATGAAGACTGGGCATCAAAGTCAGCTTTCAGAACAGGTCTGTTAGGTGCATGATAACCCCTGGCAGCTAAGAGGAACCTCTTTTCAGCTGGGATGATGAATCTGAGAACTTAAAATTGGGCAGAAGTTCCACAAAAATGTCATGATACTCTTTTCTTCAGTGACCAAGTATACAATGTCCATAATGAGCCCCAGGGGTTCCCATGCTTCTTGGTACAGCGTATCCTCCATGAAACTCAACAAATGAGAGCTGGCTTCCTTCAGAACATGCTTAAAGGGCACCATGATCTTCAAAATTATCTTCTTTTCCTTGGGCTTCTAAGGTATCTTGTCAACATTATACCCAACTTGATTACTCAGTGAATGTCCTGCCAAGTTTTCAAAGAAGTCAAATATCCAAACTTTCAAGCTGTTTTATTGTTTTCAGTGGAACTGCAATTTGATTGCAAGTTATTTTCATTTATTTTACATTATTTTTTGGTTTAATACCACAACACACAGGTAACGATGGCCGAGTTCGTCTTGGGTGTTTGTTGACTATCTCTCTGTTAATAAGCCAATGTGCTAAAATGCAGTTTTATGGGTTTGTCACATTTCTAACATTGGATGGATCACCTTGCTCTGAGTTTCAAGTTCTAGTTTGTGTAAACCAGCAGTGAAAGGGTAGAGCAGAAAAAAAGGAACTCTGACATTTAGTGGATTAAAAACAGACTAGGTTGCAGTAATACTCATTCACCCAGCAACTGTTTGTTCAGCATTTACAAATACAAATGCCCATATGCAAGTACATACACATACACAAATACACATATACAAATGCATACATGTATACAAATACACATAGGCAGTGCGTATATATATAAACATATAAGATTATTCTAGTAATGCTGTGGGGAATAAAGAATAAAAAATACACTGCACTCTCAAAATATGTAATCTAGTTAGAAATATGAAAATTATTTACACTTCAGAACTCAAGGCCATTCATACAAATACATATGTTACATATCTTCATATATATATATATATATATGAAGATATATATGTATATATTGAATACACTTCAGATCTCTCAACTTTTAATACAAAGTAGAGATCAGTGCCTTAGAAGAATAAAGTGCAGAGGGGCAGCAGTGTAAGAAAACACACCTTCCAGGTGAGTGAGGAGGGAAGAGGGATGTGACGGTTCTGGCTCCTATCTCCTCCTTACCTCACGAGACGGTTTTGTTCCCCTAATGGTTTAAGCATTAGGAAAACTCTGAGGCGTAGCAACGCTGGCATAAAGTATGCGTTTGTGGAAAGATGGCTGAAAGTATGAATGAGCACTGATACTGAAGAGAACATTCCCTGGGGTATGAAATAAATGGCGGAGGCAAACGTTCAGATGGTTAGAAGGCCGTGGGAAATGCAACATGCTAACTGCCAACAATGGGCACATCACGAAACTCATCAAACCTCAAAGACACTCTGCGTGCTGAGATAGGACCATTTTCTTCCATTCTCTTACTAACACATTCCATTTTGTGTATCAACATCACCGATTTTCACACAACTCTGTACAAAGAATATTAATTAGCTGGAGCCAAAATTAACCAAGGGAAAGACAATTTTTTAATACACATCCCCAGCATTTCCTTTTTTTTTTTTCAGAAAACAGTTGAAAAGATGATCCCTGTATATAACTACAAATACATATACACGTTTGCATATCTACTTGTGTGTATCAAGTTATCCTGGAAATTTCTGGAGATATGCCAAACTCCTCTTGGACTCCTAGTTTGCTTACTATTATAACCCACTCTGCAAGGGCTGACGATATTTTTCTAAATATACTATTGGTCAACTGCTGAAATCTTGAAACGTAAGAGTAGTCATGTGAGAGAGAAAAAGCAGGTGCTTCACAGATGCGGGGAGGCACGGGGCTCTGGAAAGATTCCTTGGTTATGAGAGAAAAAGCTGTGAAGGATGATGGATATAAACAAAGAATGGAGAACTGGAAATTTAGGTGCAGGTATTCCTTTCTTCTGAGATATGGGTCTCCATCACTGAGTGGACCTTCCGTCCACTGTTTTCTCGACAGAACATTCTGTTTACTCAGAGGCGGTGTAAACTGGCACAAGCCACCAGAGCCCTAGGAGTTCCCATTTTCTGTCCAATGGACAGAAAGGTCTTATTCTGAGAGATGGAAAGAAAATTTGAGGAAATATAATGAAAATTGTAAGTGGGTGTTGATGGAGGAATGAGATGAACAGTCTGCATTGGTAGAAGCTGCACGAACCCAGCAAAGGCTGCAATTTTAAAAACGGGAAATTAGAGGTGGCGCCGAGTACGACTCCGTTTGAAAAAGAGCAGACATATAAATTAAGTTGTCAAGGAAGACATCAGAAACAAACCGTACAGGTAAGTTTTAGGAAACAAGTCGGCACTTGAATGGGGGCGGCAGGGATTTAAGGCTATAGTGACGAAGTGAGGAGGTGGTGCAGCAAAACCGAGAGGTGACAGGCAGGGTGACAGTACGCTGCCGTCGCTATCTGAACAGCATCCGCTCTGGACCACTGTGCCATTCTAGAGCAACCTGAAACAAAGGGAGAGTGGGCTTCCCTGGTGGCGCAGTGGTTAAGAATCCGCCTGCCAATGCAGGGGACACGGGTTCGAGCCCTGGTCCGGGAAGATCCCACATGCCGCGGAGCCACTAAGCCCGTGCGCCACAACTACTGAGCCTGTGCTCTAGAGCCCGCGAGCCACAACTACTGAGTCCACGTGCCACAACTACTGAAGCCCGCGTGCCTAGAGCCCGTGCTCTGCAACAAGAGAAGCCACCGCAATGAGAAGCCTGCACACCGCAGAGAAGAGTAGCCCCCTATTCCCACAACTAGAGAAGGCCTGTGCACAGCAACGAAGACCCAGTGCAGCCAAAAATTAATAAATAAATATTAAAAAAAAAATAGGGAGCGAACGGAAGAACTCACTCCCTCACCGGAGGAGTCTTCAAAATTGAGTTGTGAATGCTGAGTTATCCTCTCAGCCATTCAGTTCCTCATGTGAAACTCCCATTTTCTTCACCAAATTATCCATCCTAAACCTGCCTCTCTGTATCCATGTCTCCTACTCAGGGGCTTCCCCCTAGGGCCACATTATAAATAACAAAGGTCATTAAATCATCCCAATACCTGGCTTACAGAAGTCCAGATGTATGTCTGAGCAAATTAACTTTACAGCCAACAAGAGACAGGACTCTCCTTCCCCTCCCCAAGCCTCCCTGCTCAGTGGTCGGTTTGCGCAGAACCTGCTGTTTCATGGTCTGCACTCTGCTGGGGCCTGGAGGTCCTCACCCCACGTTTGTGTACGTTCTTGGTCATTTCTACCACTGATCAGGTCAATTTCAAGAGCCAGCCTGTGGAACCTGAAACCATCATCCTTAATAGTCCAGCTAAGTGGTTCCTATTAGAAAGGAAGCCATTGAGATGGAAATAACTTGTAAAACAATCTCATGCAACACGTGGGGAAATTGCACCCCATGCTTCTCTGGCATCTACCTGTTTTCCCAAGAATGAGAAGTTCCGTCAGCATTTTCCTCCTCCATCCTAGTCTATAAGAAACCACTGCATGCTTTTCTTTAAAATGCACATATGTGAATCCAAAGGAAACATGATGTTGTCCAAAGCTAGAGAAAGCAACTAGAAGAGGAATTTACGAAGACGTATCAAAGGGATTTTCAAGCTGTTGAATATCTTTTTAAACTTCATATACGATGACAGGCTGTAAGCTCCTTGAGAGCAGGGACCAAGAGTATCACAGGAACCTTGATATACACAGAACCTACCAGTGTCTGGCCCAGAGCAGGCATCCACAAAGCTGTGTTGAATAAATGAATGAATAAAGGAGTGACAATACTTTATCACATTTCCTATCTGCCTGACATAAATGATCACTAAATTTTGGAAAATTTTAAACACTGCCTTTTAATGTCACATTTTAAAATGATGTATCAGTTTCTGTTCTAGATATGAAACACGTGAAGTGAATTACATGTGTATTTGTACTGCAATTTCTTTTCAACGGAGCAACTTTTATTCCAACCCATTTCCACCTTTATTAGGAGTAAAGAAGCTAAGTGATACTATCCTCTTCTTAAACAGGCATGAAAACAGTTGGAACCAATCGCATTTCACAGGAAAGTCATCAAGAATAACAAGCATGACCACATGAGGTGTGTGTATACACAGAAATCTTTAATCTTTCAGCATTTGGAGAGAGAGAGGGGGAGGGAAGGACGGCGGGAAGGGAGAGAAGACACATCTTCAGGTTTCTGTATATATTAACTTCCAAATTTTTTCCATGTCTTTCAGCTTCATTAGAAGTGCTTCACCAGAGACTAAAGTCTGGCAGAAGTACACCCAGATTGAGATCTATCACTGTCCACAGCCTTCTCACTGGAGAAGGCGGGTCGCTGTCTCACACGACGGAAGTAGCTGGTTCTTCTCCATGAAGAGCAAGGATCCCCCATAACATTAAGGAATTGCCCCAATACAGTTTTCAGCACCAGCGACATCACCGAGTGTCAGTGCTGAAGTCTTATCCTTCACCACCAGTCAAAAGCCAGCCTCCCGGGCTGGGCTCCCCAACCTGCCAGGTCTGCCTTGGAGTCACAGCTCTGTTTTCCCTGGACTATTACTCTCAACTCCATGTTTACATCTGCTGGAGTATGGATTTTATAGTCGCTGCACGAGGGGAACAGAAACAGTGTCTGGAACGATAACCGTGAAGGGCTGATCGAAAATGCTTGAAGATGGAAAGCACGGTCTACAAAGATCTGGCAACGTGTATGGAGGTGTGTGGCCTTGAAACTGCTCATTTCATGTACCTGAAGGTGGCCTTGTAGAATGTCCTTATGGACAAGGACACTTCCTGGTTGTGGAAGATGCCTCCACCCTTAACATCTGTGACTTTCACTCCACCATCCGGAACTGGAGACTCAGGGAGCAGGGGAAAATGGGAAACTCCAGACATCAAATTGATCTGCCCTTGTTTTTCTTCTTTTTCTTGGCCACTCAAGGGATTCTGACATTCAAAGTTGTACCTTTCAGCCCCAGAACTTACAGTAGCACCTAGTGCTACTAGGTCTTAGGACAGATGCTCCAATGCCCACCTTCTACTGGCTGAGGAGCACTGCTCCCAGTGCCCATAGAACAGTTATTTACTTCCATGCCAGCAATTTCTGACTCTAAAATATCTTCTTGTATTTGTGTCCAAGACTAAGTTTCCTGGGGACAGAAAATTACATTTTGCGAGCTACTGAGCTTGGCCATCCTCCCTACTTGATATATACAAATAAAGCTTTAACACATCTGCATGAGACAATTTATTCCCCACAACTGCTTGATTTCAACCACTTGAAACCATTCCTCATGGTTTCAAAGGAGCAAATCTAAGAGGAGGGAAAAACAGGGCTCTGACTTCTCCCACAAGTTGTCAAGTTAGGAAGGTTCTGGAACAGTACTATTTTCTTTTTTTTTTTGCGGTACGCGGGCCTCTCACTGTTGTGGCCTCTCCCGCTGCGGAGCACAGGCTCCGGACGCGCAGGCTCAGCGGCCATGGCTCACGGGCCCAGCCGCTCCGTGGCATGTGGGATCCTCCCGGACCGGGGCACGAACCCGTGTCCCCTGCATCGGCAGGCGGACTCTCAACCACTGCGCCACCAGGGAAGCCCTGGAACAGTACTACTTTCTGAAGACGTCTGGCAACACCACATC
This sequence comes from Monodon monoceros, assembly GCF_005190385.1. NCBI lineage: Eukaryota > Metazoa > Chordata > Mammalia > Artiodactyla > Monodontidae > Monodon > Monodon monoceros. The sequence goes on from NW_021703778.1 coordinate 20,791,768, forward strand.
TCGGTGGCGTTTGACAGTCACTGTTTGGAGGGGACCGCTGGTTGCAAACTGGCACAAAGAGTCAACTGATTCTACCGCTTGGTTTTTTGACTTTGTCTAAGAGGCAATTTCTGAACATCATAAAAGCCTTCCTAATTTGACTCTGTATTGTGTAAAGCAAGCTGTCCTTGGTTACTAAACTGATTAGGAAGTGGTTTATATTACTCTAATGGTTGCCATCGTTATTGCAAGAAAAAAAAAAAAAAAGATAGTTGAGTGAATAAAGCTGCAAAACAAGACTGTTATGCCCAGTACTGGGATGACAGGCTGTCGCATTCAGAAAGGAGCCAGGTCTGCAAGCCCAGGCCTTGCTGCGGGGATCCATCTTCCAAAGACCCTGCACCAAATGCTGAGCAATGCTATGCTTTAAAAAAAAGAACATTCCATTCAGTGGCTTTCTTAAAAAAGATGATGGAAGGCAGAGTGGAAACCAGAAGCAGTTCCCAGAGATGCTGTAATTGCCTGGACTATCTCGCCTGGATGTGAAATGCACCAGACCTTTTAAACTGGGCCCACATTCTGCCATCATGCTCGGCCATATGGTGATCTGGCAAATTTGGACAAAACACCGCCCACCCCCACCCCCACCCCAGTCTGCAGGAGCCCTTCCTTGAGAAGCCAATTTCCTCAGTAAAAGGCATAGTAATTGCCATGAAAGGCATGCATCCCTGTCATGAAAGCATTTTTCTTTGCCTGCTGGATTCTACGTACTCAGCATAAGACCTCCCAAAAGATGGTGTTAGAAAAGCCCTTCCTTCAGAAACAAACAGCACAAGCATTTTTCCCCCAAGTGAAAAGTCAAAGGCAGCAAGGAAAGGTGAACCTCTCAGCGCTGGGCACGTTTTCTTCATCGTGCTCACTGGAATTTGTAATCTATGTGGATTTTTGTGGTTATTTGGCTAATGGCTGCCTCAATTTGACCATCAGCTCCTTGAGAGCACAAGCCAGCTTTGTTTTCTTTGATTCTTGCGTCCCTGGCAAAATATGGAGTCTGGCACTTAATAGGGCCTCAAATATTTGTCGAGGGAGGAAGGGAAGAAGGAATAGGAGGGGGAGGTGGAAGAATGATGGGGGCCCCAAGGGGCAAAATGCTGCTTCATGGCTTGCGTTCTACTAGAATTTGCCTGATTCCTTTCACATGAACGGCCCGGACCTACAAATACGCAAACATCTGACATGTGTATATATTCACAAGCCCGCAGAGAGGGGCCAGCCTCAGAAAACGCTAAGATAGGTCTTAAAATTTTATTTCAACCATGTAATTGGACCCATCAAGGGAGAAATTGGTTTTCTATGCCTGGAAATTGGTGGGAATTTTATTATTTCTGAATTTGCAAAAATAGCATTGAGTTGAGAAGTCCCACTGTGCCGACTTCACAACTTCTCGTACCAGATCTGGGTCACGTCGGCGATTTCTGTCCCCGACAGCAACACGCCTTGGCAGCTAAGTCACAGAGGCTGTATAGGCTCTGAGCTCCTTTACAGGCGGCACAGCTACCTGCAAGCTCTTGGTGCCTCTGCAGATGGACATGCTTAAAAGCTGTTGATTCGAGAGGCACTGGTCGGCCAATCTGTGCACCGTTTGAACCGCACCTGCCGTAATCTTGCACTTCGAGGACTGCAGGCTTCAGACCGGAGCGCCAGTGAAGGATCTGTAAAAGCCTCGGCGCTCTCTCCTAGTGCTGCTGCAGGGCTGGCTATGGCCCTCTTCCTTTCCCAGATAGTCATCCAGAAAATCAAGAGCCCACCCACCAGAGTGGATGGAGGCGTTGGACGGGGTGGGGTGGGGAGGCTGGAGGATGAATCAAGAGGCTCCAGATGCAGGAAGGGTGAAAGCACAGCCTCTTCCAATCTCCTGGCTGAATGGAGCTTTTCCATTTGCCTTCTGCTTTTCCAAGAGTGGAATCTGGTACTTGGAGGTGGGTCTTTGGAGATGCTTGATATTTACAGGAATGTCAATTTCAAAAACGTGGCAGTGAGAGTGTCTTTAAACAGGATGAAGGACATTTGAAGTCTGATTTTCTCTTAGTAAATTTCCTCTTACTCAAAATGGTGAAATCGGGGAAATGAAATCCTGCTAGAGCATGGAGAACCTAGAGCAAAACCCAGCAAAGTTTTTCTTCTTGAAGGGAGAAGCACAGGGAGTGTGGAAAGTCTGGCCCCTTGAGAAATCTTGCTCCCGGGCACTAGTAAGCAGATATCCTTTCCTTCATCAAGGTGTAAATTAACGACTGAATACACACAAGTTCTTTCTGCAATGGCTTACACTTATAGGTACAGAAACTCCATGAACTCAGTATCCCTTGCACCCGGCCAGAGTGCCTGACACACAAGGGCTCAAAGGATGTTTGCTGACCTGAATGAACCTCTCCCTTGGGCCTGTAGAATCAGCAGCGTACCTGGCTCCAACCAAATTCTGCATGGTCGGGAAAATTAGCTGCTGGTGAACTGCAGCATAAAAAAGGAATAAAATGGATTGGGGCAGTGTTACATGACTGTATACAATGATCACAATTCATTAAACCGAACTGCATGTAAATAATACCTTAATAAACAAAAAAGAGGAGGAAAAAGAATCCAACAGTCAAGTACGTAGCTTGGTCAGGATGTGAACCCAGATATACCCATCCTGTTTGATCTTTACGGATGCTGAAAGCAGCTTCATGCATCTATTAGCCATTGGCACTTCTTCTGTGAAAGGCCTATTTGTATCCCTTGCCCATTTCTTTATTGGGGTTTTGGATTTTTAAAATATAATTTATGGAGAAAAATTTTAAATATTAAAATATTTTAACTTTGTCAATAAAAAGAAACTAAAGATTTATAGTACAAACATGACATTTCTGAACACGACATTTCTCCTAAAATTGATAAGTTATTAATGGTTAGATTATGTGAGAGGGAACCATGCATCTGATTGGTGTTTTAATAGAATTTTTTTTCTCTTAAACAATTTTTTTAAAGTGCTATGAAAGGGTCCATGAAGAAACTGCTTGGTAGCTGGTTGACAGCAACTGTCCCTCAAGGAAGACAGGTGGAGGTAAAGGAAAACCTGACTTTTAGGAAGCAGGTCCACTGAATTTCCCCAGCTTGATTTATTGCCCTATTTTATCAGACCCTCCTAAATTTACCTGTTCAAGTTTACTCGAGATATTGCAAGTTTCAGGGGAAAAAAACCACACCTCTGGACCATCACACCTTCATTAACTCAGGGAGACGGAAGGTGTCAAGGTTACAACCCCGCTGTTCTGGCACATCTTCTTATTGAAAAATCATGGGTTCCCATCTAGCTTCAGCCTCATTTATGTATCTGGTCAACCGGAGGGCACCCCAGGCAAGTGCCTTGAGCAGCCTGTTCTGAGCATCTCCACTCACCTTTCCTGATAAAGTCACCCTCGGAGACAGGTAGGGGACCAGAGCTCCTCCATCCTCATTTCACAGAGAGTGACAGGGCAGTTACGTGACTTGCAAAAGGTCAAACAACCAGTTGCTGGTCAGGACAAAAATAGAATCGGGGTTTGCTGACCTCCTTGTCTCCTGCTCAAGTGATTCAAGGACGAGAGCAGTTGATTCCTGAGCCGTAAAATAACATGACAAGCTTTTGATCTTCTCATCCTCGGACAGGCTGACCTAAGGCATGGAGCTGGTTTAACATTGCTCTTGGACATACAAATGAGAGGCTGCTGAATTGGTGGGGAAAATCCAAGGCCAAGAATCCAAAAGTGAGTAACTTCAGCTTTCCCACTGGCTAGCTCTAATGTTATGCAAAAATCAGGGGCTACTGTGCCTCAGTTTTTCTCTCTATGAAATGGGGACACTGCAAACTATTTCTTGAATATACTAATCTTCTAACAGAAGTATCTTATCTTAGGAGTGCTGTGACTCAAAGCTTCGGGAATGGAAGAGATGAATATGGTTTGGTGGGGGGCATGACCCTTGCAGTGAAAACAAGAAATAAGAGAAGGCAACATTGTGAAAACACTACACTGCACCTTGGATTAAGACTGAGAACAGGAATAAGGAAGAAGCACACATTTAAATGGGGCTCACTTATCATGCAACTGGGCCACAAGCCCTGGGTTTGGACGTTGCTAAAATACATCCCCTTTGCTGGGCGCATCGGGCTTGACACAAGACCTTGTTTCATTCACAGACATGCTTATACTTCTGCAAAACTGCAAAAAAAAATAGCTTTTAATTACTATTTGTAGAGCATCGAAGACAATTAAATGCTTGTGATTACCCTTTTGTTTTTTAAAAACACAGAACCAGAGAATAAACATTTCTGTACAGCCATCAGAGCAAAATGCCTTTTGAGGCAGAATGCTCTGAATACATTCTGCCTTATAAAAAATGTATAAAAGGATAGCACAGAAAAGGGCTGTGAGGCGTGACACGGCCCCATCATGCTGTGCATGCCTGAGTTAGCCGGTACAAGATCAGAACCAGAAGCAGAGATGAACGCCATTCAACCAGAGCCCGAGGCTGGGAGGTCCAGCATGGCATCGCCTGGGGTCAGTGGCGGGGCCGCTCCAAGGCACGCTCTCTGGAGAGTCATCCAGTTTAAAAATATTTGGGCCAACGTGTTATCACCTGGAATGGAGACTCTGTCCCCCATTTTAATGTGAACAGGGATCATGTTCATTTCATGATACTATCACAGCCGCAGTCATTGTTTTGATCACGACTATTAAAAAGAGTTAAACAGAAACCCCCAATAGGTTGTACAGCATGACCTCAAATGACGCCCAGGTCTCCGGGTGGCCTCCAGAGAACTGGCAGGGAGTAACAGGAAAGCTGGAAATCCAGGGAAAGAACGAGACCCCCTTGAGCACTGCCGTCATCGGAGAACCGCTTGTCTTTGGGAATGACGCCTGGCCCATTTCTACAAGGCTTTGCATGCACAGAACATTTTGACTTTTGTGACATCACTGTACCCATTTGGCAAATGAGCGTCACTCAGGTGACTCTTCCCAAGCCATATGGTTACTAGATGTCAGCATTCAAAGACAGGTCTTCGAAACCAGCACGCTTGGTGTTCAGCAAAATCTCTTAATGGTCTTAAGATGTGAGTAGAGAGAGATGATATAAAGGAGTAAAATATGTTGGGTTAGAGGGACTCTATGGCTGGTTGTCAATGTGATTCACAAATCGCGCCCCGTATGTCTTGGAGGAAGCATAGCTTAGTGGGTTGAGCCTGGAGTCTTGAGCCAGACCACCCAGATTCAAGACCAAGTTCTGCCATTACCAGCTGTGTGATGCTGGAGTAGTACTTAATGCTCCGGGGCCGAGCTTCCTTATCTTTAAAATGAAGGTGATAACAGAACCTACCTCACGTAATTATTATGCAGATCAAGTAAGTTAATTTTTGTAAAGCATTCAGAGTAACATCTGCCATATAATTAACGCTGTATATGTGTTGGTTAAATCAATCAATTATTCTACCAGGATGTTGCAGGTTCTTCTCCAACTGGCATAAACAACTTTCTGATGCATTTTTAATAAAGAGACATCGCCTCCCTATTACCTTGTTAAAAGTTTCCTTGGACTCATCCCGATACCCTTCTTGACCACATGACTGACAGGAACACAGAACCTCTCTCCTCACTGATTTTCAAAAGCAAAGCCATCACGACTCAGCATCCAATGTGTTCCCCAGACTCACCAGGATCACTCTTCTCCCCACAAAGCTCGGAAAACCACTGACAAATTTTATCAAATAATTACATGGATTGATCCAAGAAAGACACTTGTTCCGCCAAAGTGGGCACCCCACCACCTGCTGTGCTAGTGCATCTGGCTTGAAACCTGCAACCCTGCTGGTCAGTCTTTGGTTATAGACCCCCAAGCCTTGGAGGCCTTATATATATGGTATGTAGGTGAATAAACATAGACATCAACAAGCCTAACAGACTCAGCAGAGGAACTGTTGCATCTTAAAAATCATCAAGCTTCAAAAAGTAATTCAAAGAACAGAGTGCTGAAAAGGATCTGCTTTGGAGGAGACCTGGCCGTTTACTGCCAGTTAATTTGCATACGGCCTGGTCCTTTGATCTTAAGGATGATCTATAAATTTCTGTGGTCTCCAGTTCTTGCAGAGAAGCAATTCAAATACATTACTGTAGAGCCTACAATTAAAAGGATTTCATCTGAGAAATGACTAATGCCATCCCATAGGATTATGGCCATTTAAAAAATTACTTGCTTTTCAATCTTGAGAAAGAAAAACGGAGCTGGAGGAATCAGGCTCCCTGACTTCAGACTATACTATAAAGCTGCAGTAATCAAGACAGTATGGTACCTGCACAAAAACAGAAATATACATCAATGGAACAGGATAGAAAGCCCAGAGGTAAACCCACCCACATATGGTCACCTTATTTTTGATAAAGGAGGCAAGAATATACAATGGAGAAAAGACAGCCTCTTCATTAAGTGGTGCTGGGAAAACTGGACAGCTACATGTAAAAGAATGAAATTATAACACTCCCTAACACCATACACAAAAATAAACTCAAAATGGATTAAAGACCTAAATGTAAGGCCAGACACTATAAAACTCTTAGAGGAAAACATAGGCAGAACACTCTATGACATAAATCACAGCAAGATCCTTTCTGACCCACCTCCTAGAGACATGGGAATAAAAACAAAAATAAACAAATGGGACCTAATGAAACTTAAAAGCTTTTGCACAGCAAAGGAAACCAGAAACAAGATGAAAAGACAACCCTTAGAATGGGAGAAAATATTTGCAAATGAAACAAATGACAGAGGATTAATCTCCAAACTTTACAAGCAGCTCGCTCAGCTCAATATCAAAAAAACAAAAAAATCCAATCCAAAAATGGGCAGAAGACCTAAACAGACATTTCTCCAGAGAAGATATACAGATGGCCAACAAACACATGAAAGGATGCTCAACATCACTAATCATTAGAGAAATGCAAATCAAAACTACAATGAGGTATCACCTCACACTGGTCAGAATGGCCATCATCAAAAAATCTACAAACAATAAATGCTGGAGAAGGTGTGGAGAAAAGGGAACCCTCTTGCACTGTTGGTGGGAATGTAAATTGATACAGCCATTATGGAGAACAGTATGGCAGTTCCTTAAAAAACTAAAAATAGAACTACTATACGACCCAGCAATCCCACTACTGGGCATATACCCTGAGAAAACCATAATTCAAAAGGAGTCATGTACCACAATGTTCACTGCAGCTCTATTTACAATCGCCAGGACATGGAAGCAAGCTAAGAGTCCACTGACAGATGAATGGATAAAGAAGATGTGGCACATATATACAATGGAATATTACTAAGCCATAAGAAGAAACAAAATTGAGTTATTTGTAGTGAGGTGGATGGACCTAGAGTATGTCATACAGAGTGAAGTAAGTCAGAAAGAGAAAAGCAAATACCGTATGCTAACACATATATATGGAATGTAAAAGAAAAAAAAAAAGGTTCTGAAGAACCTAGGGGCAGGACAGGAATAAAGACGCAGACATGGAGAATGGACTTGAGGACACGGGGAGGGGGAAAGGTAAGCTGGGATGAAGTGAGAGAGTGGAATGGGCACACATACACTACCAAATGTAAAATAGATAGCTAGTGGGAAGCAGCTGCATAGCACAGGGAGATCAGCTCGGTGCTTTGTGACCACCTAGAGGGGTGGGATAGGGAGGGCGGGAGGGAGACGCAAGAGGGAGGAGATATGGGGATATATGTATATGTATAGCTGATTCACTTTGTTCTAAAGCAGAAACTAACACACCATTGTAAAGCAATTATACTCCAATAAAGATGTTAAAAAAAATTACTTGCTTTTTCCTGTGTTTATCTTTTGGAGACTAGGATATACTAGCACAGTGCCGGCTGCTATAGGGGAAAAAGGTCCTTCCTGCTTTGTCTCCACACACTAACTTTCAGAGCACAAATGTCAGGTATATTTCAAAGGAGGGTGGTGTAAGATTTGGAAAATCAACCTGTTTTTCACTCCACGATACGGTGACGAGACATATAAAATCGCTTCCTATGAAAATTCTATTTTTAATCCCACTGACAGCACCAAACTGGATTAACAGTGGTGAGGAGTTAACTCAAATCTACCTATATTTTCATCACGCATTTTGGGGTTTTGTTTCTTAAGTCGATTGTTTTTCCTCTGGAGCTCAGTTGAGTGTCAGCTCTGACTTTTTGAGTAGCTTTGAGTAATGGGATCAGCTAATGTTCTGTACATGAAGCAATTCCGTACCATTTCGCTTCTCTAAAAATACTGCTGCCTGCCACCGGAGCCAATCAACAGTGATGAACAGCTACAGGGACAAGTAGGTCTCTGAATGTACTTCGGATCTGACAGCCCTTCAGCAGATACAGAGAATGGGTCCCTGTGACTCACAAACCCAGCTCCCTCCTAGGGCAAGCAAGTCCTTTCTCTTCCATGTGAGAAAGGGCAAGGATCCTTAATGATCCGATACGGTCCTCCCCCTCCCCCTTTTCAACAACCCAACAAATATCTGTTCAACGCCTGCAGTGTCTGGTTCTCGGCAGCTGCTGGGCTGGATACAAAAAGCTGAGTAAGACACACGTCCTTTTAACCCATTAAAAATCCGTTAGTATGAGGCTTCTGACTTTGTCTGAACTAATGTTGCTCATCAAAACGAAGCTGAAAAAACTGCGTTTGTATGCACTAGATACATCTTCCTGCTCTAGTTCACTGACCTCCAGAAAGTCACGGGGTTCATCTGCATATTAGGTAATTGGCAACACGCAGGTCTCCTCCCGTTGACGTAGGGCCACTTTTACTCTCTAGGTGTGTAACTGGATTCAACCACTCCAAAATGTTTCTTAAGTCTCTACTACGTGCCAGAAGCTACAGGCTACCTGTTGGGAACCCACTGGTGATACAAAATGGAGAGCAATATATAAAGTCATTTACCCGTTGAATTGATGACCTTAAAGAAAAAGCAGGTATAATTTTGATGCGTTGGTTATATGTTTTGGCTAATCAGGGCTTAAAGGTATATGCCTTCTACCAAGATTACTGCATCTTCTGCTGTGGGTGTTCAGACTGGGAAATGGTATTTTGAGAGTATAAACATCTTTGTGAGGTCTAAGACCTTAGGATGCATTTAAATTTCTCAAGCCAAAAGAAGGAAAGGGCCGTTGCCCGCCCATGATAACTAGACAGTCACTTATTAAGAACCTTTGCTTTTTCAAAACCCACTGCCACCATCCACTAGCTCAACTCCACACACAGAGCAGTGCTTGGCTGCAATGACATTCCATCCACGTGTCTTAACTGCAAGTTCTCCTCTGATTATGAGTCAATGAGGGTGTAAGCTAAGAGTGTCAGCTAGTTTCCAATAGCCACGAAGTGACTTGTGACGAATCCGAATCTGGTGTTATCAAAAGATTTGGTACAACATCAGGAACTGTCAAATTGCCTTCAACATGCTACAGATTTACTGATACTGTTAGTTTTTCTCATTAACTTCCCTTCCCATCTGTTTTATCCTGGTATTTTACATAAATATCATTGGCCTACGATTCTTGCGGACACTAAGAGACTAGGATTTTCGTATACATATTTCTTAAAGGTCATTTTGATCATTATTCACTCTCTTTTGATTTATTGTTTTTGCTCTCAATATTTTCTGTGCACTGGGCCCCTCACTAAGCGCTAGGACTAGAAAGACAAATGGAAATGAATGGGGAATCCTTAATTGAGCTCTTACATCACATTTTTAAAAATTAAGCAGGAGAAACAGGGAGGAACGTGATAATCAGAGCATAGATGTGCTTCCCAGAATTGGATTTGCTATGAGCTGTTTTTGCCCAATTACTATTGTAACTGAGCCATCTATAATTCCTTCCACTTCTATTTTCAGTCTAGAGGAAGTCAGACACAAGATGTTACACACGGAGCCTGAAGCCAGTGCGTTTTCTGACAGCAGAGATTCCCTAATGTCCATCCAGATCACTATAAGAAAGAAGAAATCAAGAAGTGATGCTCCTGGAAAACGACGCCTGTCAAATCCATAACCTTGATTTCATTTCTAATGTTCCTGGGATGGCTGCATGGAGGGGACAAACCAGGACCCTGAATTGGGCACAAAGGGACCTGGCTGGGGACCCAGGTCAAGACAGACCATCACGTTTAAAAAGTGATTCTTAAGAATCCAGCTCCACCCTTTCTGTCTCTGGTTTAAAGAATTCCTGCTTCTAACTGTTATATATATAAGATGAATAAACAAGGTCCTATTGTATAGCACATGGAACTATATTCAATATCCTTGACAAACCACAATGGAAAAGAATATGAAAAAGAATACATATATGTGTATATATACGTATAGCTGAGTCACTTTGCTGTACAGGAAAGAAAAATCAACATAATAACACTGTAAATCAACTACTTCAATAAAATAAAATTTAAAAATCCCTGCTTCTGGTACAGGACATTTATACCATGTAAACATCACTTCCCTGCTTCAGTATTCCACATCTATTTCCAGGCCCGCATATGGAAGGCCACGTCTCCTGCCGTGGTTACCTCCACCCCTCTATACCCAGCATAAATTTAATTAATGAGAGAAGTCCATTGGACGTTACCATCCCCTTTCCTCCACTGTCTGATACGTTTCTATATTCCCTTAACAGCCAATTAGTGACAGCATGCAGGAGAACGTATCCCATCGTGGTCCATGCCCCCAATTCCCCACACACCACCTAGTGGTGATAATTATATTAAAAGTCATGATGATGCCGATAACGCTATTCTCACTGAATTTAAAACACCTGAAAGGGCATTGTAACACTGAGTGTAACAGAACCTTAGTTTTCCTTTTGGAAACACTTCCCAAGACACATAAAGTGCTCCTATTACCTTGACAAGACTCACCAGGGCCGAAATTTAGGTTAGAATGCGAGTTAAAACCACCTATATTTTGAAATAGGAAGGCACTGAGTTACTGAGCAATTGAAAATTGCATTTCCCTGTTCACTGGCTTTCCAAATACGGGGGGTAAGAAAATAAAGTATTTCTGCAGTTGCAGCAGAGGCTTCAGATATGGGCCACACGTGTGGAAATGCAATGCTTTTACTTATCGTGACTCCGTTTCAAAACTACCTTCCATCGTGATTTCATTTTCACTAGCCTTATTTTTGTCTATAAATCACTTCTGTTGCCCAAACTTTGCTTGCCTCCCAGATGCTGACAGAAGAACTGGATATTACTATTGCTTTCCCCCCAATAAATATTGCTGTCTGTAGTTTACTGCCACTTGAATGCCTTCTCCTTAAATGAACGTAAAGGCATCTCTCTGGCTATCCACCACATCTACTTCTTCCTTCGCTTCTTAAAAAATAATAAACTAACAAAAAGCAGTAAATATAGCCCATTTCGAAACCTTCACTTCCATTACCAGTTGGAAAACTGATGAACCAACAGTCGATTCAACTAACAGCTCTAGTCCTTCAAATTCAAATGTGTATGTGGATAAAGTCAGAGTTAGGGATACACACACAATACTTCAAAAGGGATATCATCAATTTGTATTCATCTTTCTTCAACTCCTGTAGTCTCTGATTCTCTTTCTTGGATCAAATAACCCATCAGCTCAACCCATAACCCATTCTGTATGCATCCCTGGTTCATGATTGGACGCTTTCCACTTCCTGCTATACATCTTAAAGAAACGAAAAAGCTTACTATCCCCATGGGTGAGATGAAGAAGAATACGGAAGAGCCTACAAAGTGAGATTTTCTTGAAAGGACATTAGCATCTAATAAAAAATGTGGTTTGGAGAAGAGGGTCAGCTCAGAATCTGCATGGATATGGGACATTTCTACAATTTTGCCACGGTGTTTCATGTATATTTCAAGGTGCAAATACGGAGGAGGCCCCTTTGAAAACCAAAAATGGATACAAGAAATCAACAGGTAAGTAGACTTTTAACAAAGCTACTCTGGGGTATCCCCCCAATTCTTAGCGTGTTTTCTTTACAAAAGCCAAGCTTACCACACAGGTTGCACTGACTCTTCTTGTCAGAGAACAGGTCTCTCCTACCCCAAATGTTTGATTACTGTAAGTCCACCAAATTCATAAGATGCAAACTCTACTGCTTTATATGAGAGGTGGCTTTCTAAAATGTATTACCGTCTGAGGTATTGACTTGTTCTCAAATTGCCTAAGGAAACACTCTGAATTCCAATGTCTCCACCATAAACTCAGGGCATTTTGACTGTATTACAGACACAGCCCAGTAAGACTCATTCCTATGATGCTGATCCTTTTTCATCTATAACTTCTATGACATAAGTTTAGTGAAAGAGATGATGCTTTCACATCAGACAGACGAGCATTTAGAATCCTCTTCAAGCCATAAACCAGGAACAGTTTCCCATTTAAAGAAAAATCGTCTTTATAATTGAAAATAGCTTTCCTTTACAACTCTGTTCGGCTTTGCTGGGAAGAAAAAAAATTTCTTAGTTTACGAGGCAGCTTTCATTGAATGTGGAGCAAAGGAAAACTAAGCGGCTGCTTCTTATAACTACACTGATGAACGTTCACCACTTACAAAAGCATCAGAAGAGTCTGTGGCTACTATCTTTTTAGCTATCGCGAGACGACCTAGCTAGCAGATAGGTAAGTTGTGCAGTAGTTCTGTTAGGTCATTTTGCCCATCTTTAACATGGACATTTAGGAAGGCAATAAAACACCCAGCAGAAAGATGGAGATTACCCTTAGGAGGCCCAGAAGATTTCTGAGGGGAAAAAAATCATTCCGTTAATAAATGCTACATATTATTATTTCATCAAAGGATTGTAAATCACTTCCAGATGACAGCTCTGGGTTCAGAAGCAGACAATATCATGGAAATGATTAGGAGCCTGGGGAGAGGCTGGGCACGTTATCTTCCAATCTGCCAGCCCAGCTCCCAACACACCTGGCTGCGCATCCATGGGGCTGTGCTGCATTTCCAAGGGCCTCTCTGCCTTGTTCGCAGGGGTCAAGGTGTCCAAGTGCTCAGGGGTTACACGATCAGGCTTACGGATCCTGGATATGAGTAGAAACAGCACTCAATGGTGCTCTCCCTTTGGCACGTTTGCCTCTGGTATTCTGCAAGACTTGGCCCTTCGTTGGTGCACTGCTGAGAATGGCTGTGACCTCAGAGATCATGGTCAAGATCATACTGGCTGCCTTCCTGCCTCACCCAAGGCTCTCCCCCACCTCCCCGATTCTCTGCCTCGGGATGTTACCTCCCCTTCAAGTGCTTCTGTTTCTATTTCACGAAGTGACATTTTTATACCCCTCCCCCCGTTGAGAGGAGAAACAGGATAACGCAGGAGCCTGAGCAGGGTTTGCCCCAGACTTAGGGAGATGATGGGGAAACAGGCAAGAGGCTGAATGGCTTCTGACAATTCTTTCTGTTCCATAGCATTTTTTTTCTGTTCCACTGAATGAGAGAGAGAGAAAGAAAAAGAGCGATTTTCACAGAGAGGCTTATCTTTGTAATGCATCTAAAGACATAGTGCATCTTGGAAGGAATGATGGTCAGATTAATTTCTCTGAGACACATGTTAAAATTGCAAAGCACCAAAATGCCATTCCTGTCATCTTTGCTCTCCAGCCTGCCTTGCCTCCTAGACTGGGAAGGAAGGGAGGAGGGAAGGAAGGGAGGAAGGAAGGAAGGGAGGAAGGGAGGGAGGGAGGGAGGGAGAAAACAAGAGAAAAATATAAAGTATCTGCACCCAGTAGTTAAGGGTAATAACCAGCCTACATAGCAAAACTGTTGGTCACCTAACGAGGTCACTCGAAACCCACGAAACTGTGACAGGGAGGAGTAGAAAGTGAGGCCAAAAACCAACGTGCTTTGCCCCTGGAGAGGCAGGAGGCAGCCTGGGCTAATTCAGAGAACACTGGGGCAGCGCTGGAGGACACCTGGTCACAGCCCCCCGTCTGCCGAAATTTCAGACTCTTCATGTGAAAATGAGAGCATGCAGCAGATTACATGTAAAGGCCCTTTCAGCTTTGTAATTCTAGATGGAAACTCCAAGTCCAATCCCCAGGTGCATGGGGCGCTGGGGTTCCTGGTACACAAGATACTCAAGTCTGTTTGCTGTTCCAGAAACAGAATCAGGGTCCTCAAACAGTTCCCGTGTATATGTGGTAACTTGTTACATGATACAGGTAGCAACACAAATTAGGGGGAAATAGATGGATTATTTAGGGGATGGTATTATAGAAACTAATTTACCACAGGGAGAAACTGTTGGATCAATACCTCCTCACCATAAAAACAAAACAAATCCCCCAAACCTCCCCTCCAAATGCTGTCAAGGTCTAGATATAAAGTGCAGCCACGAAGCAAACCGAAATAGCTACTAGAAAATATTCGTGATCGCTTGAGACGAGGAAAGATTTCTTAAATATGATTTTTTAAAAACTCATAAAGGGAAAGGATGGATCTGCCTACAACAAAGGATGCCATAGACAAATTGACAGGAGATATCTTCCATCTCTAAAGATGAACAAAAGATTAATATCCAGACCACACAAGAGACCAACAAGAAAAAAAGATAAGAAATACAATAGAAAAATGTGTGTAAAATATGAACAGGAAATTCATAGAAGGAAAAATCCAAACGGCTCAGAGGTAAATAAAGAGACGCTTGATCTCACCGGTAATCAGAGAAATGCAAGTTAAAAGGACAATGATACAGCTACCAGATTAGAGCCAGAAAGTAACACAGTGCCACATGGAGATGCAGGGTGACAGCAAGGCTTGTTCACAGCTTTGGGAGAAGGAACTGGATCCGTCCTTCTGGCAAACAATCTCCTGCATGTGGAGAAATGAAGTGGGCTCCTGCCCCGCAATCCTGAGAAAAATAACCCACCAGCCACGCGCCCACAAAGCACCATACGAGGACATGTATGTTCATCGGAGCAGGATTAGAAATATCTGGGAATTGGAGGCAGCTACGGGTGACTAGTACTAGGGGAATGAATAAATAAAACCATGGAAAGTTTACAGGATGGTATATACCACGTGGCAGCCAGAAGCGAGAAATACGATGCATACCCACAACCTAAGTAGCTCTAAAAGCAGTACTGACTGAAAGAAAAAAAGGAACCGCAATCTATACTTCCATGGATGTATATATTATGAGTCATTCATGCAGGTAAATATTTTTCAAGGACACACATACATCTAAAGAAATGTTGAATGCATTACAGTGGTAACCTCTGAAGGGGATGGGGACGGGGGCAAAGGGGGCAAACAGAATGAAACAAGAGGGTCCTTGAATGGCCTGATGATGACGGTGATGAACCATGAATGCGGGGAATGACGCTATGAACCACCTCTGGGCACCTGAATGGGAAGGACAGGGCGGGGGGCGGCGGGGGGCAGGAAGCCAGCTGAGGGGGGAGTGTCTCTTGCGTCTTGTGAAAAGTGGAATGTGGACATGATCAAGGGCGAAAAAGCCAAAACACCAGGCTAAAAGGCTTTCCAAAGAGGACACATGAAAGGAGTGAGATATTGTAACTTCTAGAAACATGTGTCTGCTTAAAATAGAGTGTGACATTCAATCAGTAAGTATTTAGGAAATGCTTGAGATTGTAGGAAGTTGCAGAAATCAGCTCTTCTCTGGATATGCTGAGGTTCCTACAGCCTCTGACAGGCTGGCTGCCTAGACTCACAAGCTCACACTCAGAACAGTGAGGCGGCTATCGGTGGGTGGGAGAGATGCCTAGAAGCTCAGAAGTGTGTGTGTGTGTGTGTGTGTGTGTGTGTGTGTGTGTGTGTGTGTG
>NW_021703778.1:20807643-20836815 GCF_005190385.1 Monodon monoceros
TGTGTGTGTGTGTGTGTGTGTGTGTGTGTGTGTGTGTGTGTGTGTGTCTTTGTTTTTCTTGTCTGGGAGTAGCTTGATGACCTGGAATACTTTCCCTGGGAGTAAACCATGGATAAATTGAAAAGTCTGTTTTCCAGAACGAAGGTGACAAGTTGGTGGACCACAAGTCAAATCCAGCGTACACAATGTTACTGAATTAGCTGCCAATGTTTAGGTTTTGCATCCAGTCTGGATTCCTGGTTCTCCTGGGAAACTGGAAAAATATGAGACAGAGGCCCCGCACACCACTTTTGCCTGAACCGCCTGGGCCGCCTTCCCACAGCAGCATTTGCGAGCCCTCAGCTTTGCCGCAGGCCTCACCCAACCCTGCTGTGCACCCAGACTGTTGCTGCTGGTCACTCGCTTCCAGGCAGGATGGTCTGCTGTGCAGCCACATGGGAAACTGGTTATCACAGAACTCATGAAAACAGTGTCAGTCTGAGCTTAAAACAAGCATGAGCCCACTTCAAGGGGCACTTCTGGAGGAGCTGTGTGCCCCATGGAATGGACCAGAACCAGCACAGGCAATGGGGCAGGGGCAGGGGCAGGGGCAGGGACAGGAAAGGCGCCCAGTCCTTCTGTGTTTGGAAGACATTCAAGCTGACGAGGTTCCAGAACCACGTTTCGGAGAGTCAGCCTGAGTTGAGGAGAAGCCTGCATGCTGGATGGTCACGCTCCCCAAGGGCCAGTGCCCCCTTCAAAGTAGATACAACTGTCCGTGCCAATCCTAGTTCCCTCCCAGGTATCATCTTCTTCCATCGAGGAACCATTTTGCTCCACCTAGCATCCCTTCATTGTGTCGTTTATTAATTTTCTCATCTTTGCTTAAAAGCTTAACCTCAAGTGCTCTGAGGATGCTGGGTTCTTGTCCCCTTCCCACAGTTCCACAGAAATGAAGGTAGTGCTTATGTTTTAGGACTAATATTAAAAGTGCCAGGATGACTAAGCTCTGAGTTTAAACCTTCTTTCTCACTTAACGTCTGTCTACAAAGTGGCCTTCTCAAAATTATCAGGACACATCTGCTAACGTACACGTGTGGGACTGACTAGGACCTATGTCAACTCTTTGAAATAGAAAGCCCTGGTACCCAGTAACAATGTTCTATCCAAAGAATTCAGACACTACTTAGATATGCTTTGTTTTGATATATTTTTTTCCCATCAAAAAGGATCTGTACACGAACAACATACTATCAGTCAGGCAATGGTAAGGAAGAAGTCTATAAAAGCGTAGCGGCTAGAGTGTGACTCAGATGTAACAGTGTAAAGAGGAGTCAATAAAGACCTAAACTTGGAGAGGAAATCCGAATGAAGTGAGGGAGCCCCCAGGCGAGATGGTATCTGGGGAAGAACGCTGCAGGCCAAGGGAAGAGCCTGTGCAAAGGCCCTGGGGCAGAGACACGCTTTTAGGTGTCTGCAGAACAGCAAGGTGGCTAGTGTGCCAGAGCAGGAAGAGCCGAGAGTGACTTACTGATAAAGTCCTACGGGAAGAAGAGAACATTTAGAGTGGGGAGTGAGAAAATGAATTAGGTTATGGACACACACAGGTAGGCAGAGCCCAAAAGCAAATGAAGAGTCGACCTTCAGTGGGCAGTTGAAAAATACAACTGGATGTCCGAAAGGGCAGGGGCTGAAGATGTCATCAGAGGTCACTGGCATTTAGAAGTAAACGAAATCCGGTCTGACTCATCCTGAAAGGCAACAGCAATGGCAGCTCCCACTTCTTCCTCTGTGCCAGGAAATGCGCTAGTTTTACAAACACATTATGTCACTTAATCTCCACAACGGCTCTTTGAGATGGGCACTTAATTATTCCGTTTTACTGATGAAGAAACCGAGCCCCAAGCAGTGAGCTAATTCAAGCTCACAAATAAAGGAAGCTGCAGAGCCCGATTCAAACCCAGATGGCGTGGCTCCAGATTCTGTGCCCTTAGTCACCACTGTTGACGGTAAAAAGGACTATTTTTATTTTCCACCCACTGGAAATTAGGAGATAACTTGATTCGTCTGGACTTAAAGTTTTTACTCCCCATCCCATAACCCATCCGGATGTGGATTTGCATCACTGTTTTAATTTTGCTCATCATGAAATCCTAGGGTTGGAAAGAAAAGGCTTGGCCCCAACTACATTTCAGCTGAACCTGGGTTTTCATTCTTTGATTGTGGACCCTCAGAGAAGGAGATTACAAAACTGTCACCAGGAATCTGTTGTAGCGTCTCAGGGTCCACAGTCCTAAGTTACCTGTGTCTGCCACAAGCCACACAGCCAGTCTAGACACAAAGACACACACTGATGCTAAGGTTCTGAATATCCTAGCATTTCCCCATGAGACTCGCATACTTATCGACCCCAAAGAGCATTACTGGAAAATGCACTGTCACTTGCGTTTAATGATTTTCTTCCCTTAGTACATTTGGTGAATTTTTTTCTTAGCTCAAGGTAATTTCTTATCGCTCATATTCCTGGTAAATATGTTAAGTTCATGAGGTCAACCTCATCAAAATATGTTGTATGAAGCTTCCTGGAAGCTGAAACGCAGATTTTTAAAAATTTATCCAAAGATTCTAAAATTTCATCATTCAAAGGATTATAGTAGTTTATAGCACGTGGCAAAAGACGAGCAAATAAGCTAGAAATACTAGAATAAGCCCTTTAAAAATTTACTTTTCTCCAACTTGACATAATTTATGGAACTTCAAACACGTTATGATACGAACAGTAGTCAACATCAGTAATAATTGGGCCAATGCTGCAGGCCAGATGCTAAGAGGAAAAGGGTGATATTGTCCATATTTCTCTATCTAAATATTTCTCACGCTTTGCTGAGTAAAAGCATGCTGAACAACTATGAACAGCACAACCCGAATTTCTCACATTTCAGGAGAGGATAAACTCAGGGGTTATTAAATTTCACTCATCCAAATTTTAAAATACTTGATAATCTGTTAGCCTTCTAATCCCATATCACGTCCTAGAAGAGGTTTTTTTATTTGTTTTTTTTTTTAATCTTTGGGACAACCAAACTAGACTCATGTGAATCGACCACTTGTTCTCTATTCATTGACTATTTGTTGGACTTCTACTAAGGACCAGTTGTTATTGGAGCCCACGATCTGGAAGCACCACCCACCACCACAACACATAAACATATACCAGGGGCAGTTTTAATGTGCTGAGTGTTTTATATCATTTATCTCGGGTAATTATGATGACCCTTTGAGAAAAGTACCGCTATGATTCCCATTTTACAGATGAGCCAAGTGAAGTTCACAGAGGTCACATAACTCGAGCGTCATACTTAGTTCAGGGTGAAATGAGGTTTCAAGCTCAGGTTTATCTGATCCAAAAACCTGTGCTTTTTAAAAAAAAAAAAATTTTTTTAACAATCTGAATTATTAGTTTCAAACTTTTAAAAAAGTTTTTGAGGCTGGAAAATTTCAAACAGATATGACAAGAAACACACCACTGTTATAAACCTTCATGTACAGTTCCCCAGGTTCAACACTTTCGATTCATCTGCCATGGAGGTATTCTGAAGGACCTCTTAACCGTCATATGTCTTTTATCAATACGTGAGCCTGGATCTCTAAAAGATAAGGGCCTATCATTAAATACATACCCACAGTGTCATTATCTCACCTAAAAATTAATAGTAATTTCTTATCATCATGAAATATTCAGTCACTGTTCAAATTCCCCCAATTGGCTTATAAAATATTTTAACGGTTTGTTTGAATAAGGTCCAAATAATGAAGTCCATAAATTGCAATTGGTTGATATGTCTCAGAAGTGTGTTTTACTTTCTTTTTTTAACATCTTTATTGGAGTATAATTGCTTTACAATGGTGGGTTAGTTTCTGCTTTATAACAAAGCGAATCAGCTATACATATACATATATCTCCATATCTCTTCCCTCTTGCGTCTCCCTCCCTCTATCGGTTTTACATTTGGTAGTGTATATATGTCCATGAAACTCTCTCACTTCGTCCTAGCTTACCCTTCCCCCTCCCCTGTGTCCTCAAGTCCATTCTCTAGTAGGTCTGCGTCTTTATTCCCGTCCTGCCCCTAGGTTCTTCATGACCATTTTTTTTTTTTTAGATTCCATATATATGTGTTAGAATACGGTATTTGTTTTTCTGACTCACTTCACTCTGTATGACAGACTCTAGGTCCATCCACCTCACTAGAAGCTTGTGCTTTTAAAAAGCACTAGGCTCTAAAGCCTCTTGTAAAGTTTTAATAAAAATAGACCAAAAAAATGTATTCACTAGAAGCTTATACAATGTCACGGGAACAGAAAAAAGGAAAAATTTAGCTCTGGAAGTACAGGAAGCCATCAGGGGAACATTATATCTGAATTGAATCTTGAATGACAAGCAGAAGCTCAAAGACGGAAGCATGATGTGGTGTTGGCTGCGACAAGATGTGGAGTTTTTCAAATTCTGATAAATGGTTTTGTGTAGCCAGGTGAAGAGTGTATGCAAGTTGCCAACTAAGCCGTTGGAAAAAGGTAGGTTGAAGCTTCATTGTGAAGTGCCCTTCGGACATGCTAAGAAGGTGAAACTTCATCCAGTCGGCAAAGGGGAGGCAATGGAGAATTTTGAGTAGGGAGTGACATGCTGGCGCCGGGTTTTAGTTTAGAGGCAGGGAGGTGGTTGAAGAGATTTCTGCAGTCGTGCAAGGGAGAGTTGGCCTGTCCACGCATGATAGAGAGGAGGGGACTGACTTTTTAACATGTGTTTATTAGGAAGAAAAAACTGATAGAACTGAGGGTTTTATGAGCTGTGGGGAGTGAGGGAGAAAAAGGTGTTAAGCATGATTCTGATGCATTGCTTGGGTGATTTTCATAAGACCTCTGGGGAGAAATAAATTCAGAGGGGAGTTCTACTTTACATGGGATTTGGCTGTCTGTGGAACAAATAGGTAGAGATTTCCCACAGAAAATTATTGAAATTCAAGAAAAAAGTGGGGCTTGTGAAAGAGATTGGGAAATACCCACAGTACGGACGATGTCTAAAGCCACAAGCGTGGCTGAAGTCGGGACTGGGCGGGAAGGTGGGCCCAGAGTTTCAGAGACAAGTAGCAAACATCCCCCACAGAACTTAAGGGCAACTGCTTCTGACGCTAGAAGGAAAATCTATAGATTTCAAAATCTTAAGACTCTTTAGTTAAAAACAAGGCACACGGATAGGAGTAACAGAAAGTTTAACTTGCCAAAAAAATCAATAGCACGTGCCTCTGTTTTATCTTCCGTGACAGCAAAACTTGTTTATACAGGGAAAGTCAAGTTACTTCAGGAACCGAGGTTTGCTGAGATATTTTAAAATTCTTACTTACCTCATACCCCACAAAAGAACCAGTTAATGCCTTTTTCTTCCAATCAATGATTTTAAAACTGGCATATTGGGGGAAATATCTTGAAATCTACGAGGGTCTATTTTTGTCATGGACTGGAAAAGCTTTAGTAAACAACCATGGCTATTTTTATGAATTTATTTCTGCTTCTGCAGTGGAGTCACTGGATTATAGTCTGGTCTAATAGCGAGCGTCAAACCTTCAAAGTCAGAAACTTCAGTGCGGTAAATAAAATCGAAGGAGGCCCAGGTCTTTCTACTCCTCCGCTCAAAACCAGAGTAGCGCTATCAATAGTCCTACCATTATAATTAGTTCAATAAAGGGCCCCGCTGCTTCTATGTGGAAGCAAAAACACTTTTCAAAAATACATTTATTAAATCTGGACTATCACTTTATTAGGAGCGTTTGATGCTTTCTCCCAGGAAAAAGGAGATATATGTGTATATATATATATATATATATATATATGCTATAAAATCAGGACACCTCAGCCATCATGATTATTTTCCTGTCATTATCCAAACTGTCAACGAAAGGAAAGATCATTATGACCCTATATAAGATAGAAAGAATGGAGCAATAAACTAGATTCATTTCCCACAGGATGATATTAAAGCAAAATTATTCCAGGCCGGGGAGACATGATGCTTGGTATGCAGAGGCTGGAAGTTTTTCTCATGTGTCACAGTGGTAAAAATAGACCAGTCAGCCAACCGGAAAGGGTGAATCCTTGCTGTGTAGACAGCACAGCTGATTTTCTACAAAGCAGTTTACATTATGATGTTGCCAATATCTGACTAGGCCTGAATTAGCACAGAAAGCCGCGCATTTCATTCCCAAGGCTGTCACTTGCTCTGACCCGGAAATGCTCTCCTGTTTTGGGGTGTGTGACGCACGCTGTCCTGGAACCCCACCCCTTCCCCCGACCTCCTGGGCTCCTCCTGCTCTGTCTCCCATGCAGGCTCATCTTCCTCTCACCAGTCCTCGGGCAACCTCATCACATGCGCATCTGAAACGATGCCTGTGCGCACACAGCCGCAATCCGCATCTTCACCCAGGCCTTTCCTGTGACATTCAGGTCTGGACATCCAGTCTTTGATGTGCCATCTCCACTTGGATGTCTCCAAGTATTGCTACTTTCTCCGTGTACCTAAAACCTAACCCTCCTGACCTTTCCCCCAAAGCGACTAGCTCTCCAACTGGCTACCACCATCTTTCATTCAAGTGCACAAGACACCCTGGGGCCAACATTCATGCCTCCCTCTCTCACCCTCCACCCACAATCCAGCACAGTGCTGTATCGATTTCCCCTTCTAAATATCTCTCAAGTGTCCAATTAAAAGAAATGCAAGATTCAGAAATAAAAGAGTGTAGAAACAGTAACAGTCTCACAATCAAACTAGACAGCACCAAAGGTATTCAGTGGCGCAAGTGCCTTCTCTTTGCCAGGTTTTCCAACACTTCGCCATCTACATCCTAATGTGGATTTTGTTCCACTGAACAAAACCTCCCGTTTCCCAGAAGGAAGAGAAGAAAACCAGACAGCTGGTATCTGACACCTCCCATTTCAACCAACACAGAAAGAAAGTTGGCTTTTTCTGGCCCCTCGAGGGTGCTGGTCACCGGGTTTGAATGGCTCTGCACGCTGCCAGCTCTTTTCTGCTCCAAAAAGGTCTCGTGCTCCAAAATGCTACGGAACCTCTTTCTGGGCAGGAAAACCCTGTACATTGTTCCATTTGTGGATTTAGATTTAATGTTTAACTGATGGTGGCGTGTGAAGAATGGAAGGTGGGGTTGAGTGTCATCTTTCCTTGCCAGTATAAGGATGAATTTCACAGACTTTGGAAAGTCCCCTTCTTCTAGACAGTATAATCCACCTTGATTTATTAGCAACTCCAATCTAGCCCTGCACAAAGAAAGCCCCACGTCACTTAGGAATAATGTGTCGACGCCTTATGAATGGAGAAGAAGAGAGAAGAGTTACTACAATTAGCATCACTTTCATATGAGAGTCCCTGGCATAAACTTTTTGACCCTGGGCCACTTTGCGTTGTAAAGATACATTGTGTACTGAAAAAAGTAGGAACACAGAGTTCGCGTAACAGGCTGTGTAATACATAACAAACCCAGAATTCTACCACTGAAAATGGTATCAACCTACCATTTACAAGAAAGACTGTCATTTACACAGCAGTGAAGAGAAATAAGATATTCCACGAAGAAAAGCCAAATATATAGGGATAATAACACAGGACTGTGTTGAGAAATAATCTTCCCTAATCGTGAGTAACAGCGACTACAAAATGTCAGTAAAATTTAATTGAATACGTTGGTGTTAACTCTCTCACCGCTACCCAAAAGCAGAAAGAGAAGGAAATCTGGAATCCTACGCCCATAAGCTAGTCCTCCTTTTAAAATTTGTCTCCGAAATGTATTTGTCTTCGGCAGAAACCTAGTGAAGAGCCAACGAAGAGAAGAAAAAAAAAATTGACCCTAAGATAATTTTAGATGAGCAATAAAATCTGGAGGAAAGCCATGGCAGAATTTATTGAAAAGCAGATTTTTCTCCTTCAAAAATATTATTAAAAATATGAATGTTTTGGGGACTTATTGCCAAGTATACTGTGTAAGCTCTCTGCTCCTCAGATATACCACACTGCCCAATGTGATGGATGGGGGCTCTTCATCGTTTTTACTGAACAGCAGAGCTGCCTGGGCTCCATCCTGCTGTTTGGAAAGGTGAGGGTATTCATTTCCTCATCAGGGCACACCTCACATAGCCCTCGGTTTTTCACACAGTCCCTTCCGACTAACACACACCTGCAGGTCCTATGAGATGGGATGGCTGGCGGTAAAGAGCTGTCACATTGTCGGCAGGAGGACGGTCCGAATTCTCTAGCCAAACTTTCACCTGAAGTCATCCTGGTGTTTCACCTAGTACAACCCTATTTACAGGGTTAAATACAGATAATTCTGTCCGTTATCTGCATTTTAAACAGAAACCAACCTCACATATTCCCTTCCTGGACTGTTCTCTAACCAGGGGGATGAAAACAGGTGTGGGCAACCTGTCTGCTCTCACCCCGGGCCAGGCAGAGTCCAGCCTCAGACAAATCTGCTGCCCATCAGTTCAAAGGGATTAACCACGATGAGTAGACAGAGGCCCCCAACCGAAGAAGAGAAAGATCCAACAGACAATTCTAAGCAGGGCCTTTCCTATTTTCACAGAGAAAACAATATACTCATTATACATATTTGTACCTATAATGAATTGTCTTAAATAGAAAAAAAATTGATGAGAGAGAGCCATCATAACAGTCTCCTTTCTAAAGGGCTAGAGGGGGCTTTCAGTGTTTGTCATCTCCTTATTCACTCTCTTATCTATTTTTTTCTCTCTTCTCTCCTGAGTCCACCTCCCACCCTTCCTCTGTAATTCTTTTTTTCAAGGCTTGCTTCTTCATTTCTCTCCAGGACACTGGGGCCTGAGCTTAAGTCCAACTCCTGCTGACCCCGGGGGTGAAGGGGGCAGAGCAGAAGGAATAATCAGACACATCCCTCTACTTGCTAAGTGGAGCCAGAAGCAAGAGCACCCTGGATCCTGACGCTTCACATTAAGAAAAGGCAATGCTTCCAAGGGTCTGTCTCCGTCCACAGCAAAGGCCGTTTTACTCACCAGCTTCTTTATCACAGTCCTACTTGGTGGTCCATTCAACCTAAAATCTACGCATGTAAAATACTCTTCGCCCTTCCAAAAGACAAAACTCGAAAGCTCCACGTTCACTGTCAAGACCTCATCACCTCTGGAGAGTGTTCACTTGAACAACTGAAGCCCATTCACTGAAGGACAACACCCAGCTTTATGCGACTTGGTGTGTTCGAATCTCATGGTTGCTGGCAGGAGGGGTGATGCCCCAGAAGGCCAGAGGCTGGAAAAGAGACCCACTTGTGGTCAATTTGGGAAGGCGCATCACAGGTGATTACGGTAGCAGAGTGTATCAGTTGATCAGAGAGCGACCACGGTGAGGGGGTGGCCCTAGCAGGGGAACATAGTATCAGAAACTCCAGAGAAACCCAGGCACCCAGCAGGATCCTCAAAGCAGGAATGGAAGAACAGGACATGCTTCACGTGGGCACCTGGTCACAAAGAAGAGAGGTAGGGACAGATCTCAGAACTGAGGCTGAAGGTCCAGATGGTCAGTCAGATGACTTGAGGCCTAGCCACTGAATTGGAACGCTGGACTCTTTCCAATCTCCTGGTTCCAGGGTTCAGAGTCCAGTGGAACTTGTTACAGCGGGAGTCAAGAGTTTCCAGGTAAAGGAAAAGAATGAAGTAGGTCGTTCTGTTGGGTATTTTCATTTTCCCAGATTTCCATCTCCTACCTACCACTCTTCTCCTAAACCTTCCCAACTAGAAATTAAAACCTTCTGGCCTTTCTTCATCTCTATCAATATTAGACAAAGCACTTGAAAAGCAAAAAGAACTTCTTTATGGATATCCAGTCAAAAAGATGACATATATACATTTTTAAAGGCAAGTTTCCTATGTTAACAGTTCAGTGAAATAATTCTCTTTATGCTTCTGATTTTTATACAATACCCATAGGCACATCATGAAAATGCATGGAAATACCAGCCCTGCTTTTGTTGGGATATTTATAGGAGACATTCTAAATCACTAAATTGCACTGGATAGAGAAATACGGAAATTGCCAAGTTCAAACTGGATCAGGAGAACTGTGCGTGGAACAACAAACACTCCTCAGACCACGTGTTCTGGAACCAGTGATTAAAAACTTAATTTCACTGTTGGCTTTAAGCTCCAGTAGACTGGCATGCATCTGAAGACACAAGCTATTAGGACTAAAGAAATTCAAGCAGGAGAGGAAGGATTTGGTTAGTAATAAGCTTATTTCAGACCTCTTCAGGTGAAGGTCAAGTATAAAATTCTCATTCGTTTCCAGTTTATTTAGAATAGGGCTGCAGTGATTTGAAAGTCACCTCCATCATCCTGGGCTAAGAAGGAAAAGAGGGTGAGTAGGTCCTACAGGACCCAAGGGAAAGGGGTACCTGTGGCTCCCTCATTTCCGACAGATCCTTGGTTAGAATTGCTTGGATCTGAAGTTGCTTCTGAATCATTTTGGCCTAATTCTTTGCGAAGGGGTTCCACGGAGCCTTCAATTAGCCCAGGAACCAGACTTGTGAGGTGGCAGCATTTCCCCCTCTTTGATTGTTAGCTGCTTTTATTTTCCATTTTATTTAAGATGCTTAATTTGTTTTTAGTGATTTATTCCTCTCTGTAATTAGATGTAGCGATTAAGGAGCATCTTTTCCTTGGCAAGGTAGTGTTCCTTGAACAGAAATGGGCTTAAGTCAACGGCACAGGGGCTGCTCCTAAACACGAGGATTTGCAACAGGGAAAACCACCCACCAGATTCCCTCTCTGGCACTTCAGGGATGCAAATGAGAGGGAAGACAAAGAAAGATGTAATTAGTAGGAGGGAGGCAACAAAATGGATATTTTAAATGCAGCACCCATTCATAACACAGCACTTCTCAAGAAAGCTACTCTATTAAATTACCTTGCTGGAATGCATTATTTAAAGCCTTGGTTGTTTAGAGCTAGGAGTAAATGCATCTCCTCCGCATTTGGTGCATTAATGCCTTTCGCATAAATGCAGGTCACCATGAGGCTACTTATTTGTCTGTAAAATCAGATCTGATATCAGCACAAAGGCAAGAGGAGATAAAAGGGGCTGTTAATATCCAAGAGTGTGAGGAAGATGCCCAGACATACTTTCACGACAGTATAGACTAAATATGGCAAAACGTGAAAGCACATTGTGGCTACCAAGGACATTTTTTTTTTTTAAGTACTTTTACTCTGCAGATCAGTTAGAAGATATGCAACCTTTCTCATCAGGGAATTTCACAAGGGGTTTCGTCACTTTCCTCCGGATTCTAAGTGTTGGTCTCCTGTTTCTTACGAATTTCATTTCAAAGTGTCTCCTGTCCTGATGAGGGATGATGAACGCTGACAGCCCTGCTTCTCCTGCTGGGGAGGATCACGTGTCTGCCTCTCAATCTCCTTTTCTGGTCTCCAAACAAAAATTCCAGCACTACCTCTTTCAAGTTGAAAGGCAGTGAGGCCCTCCCAGCAGGGAGGCTGTTTCCAAGTGACAATGCCTTGTCACAGTTAAAATGTGAGCAAAGGACGGAGGCTTACGTGCCTCTGGTAAACCCCAGTGGCCCTGACCCTCTGCAAGGCACGGATTAAAACGTCCCTGGGCTGCATCCTGGTTGCAGGTAAACCATCACAAGCGAATGGAGAAAACAAGTGGACACTGGGGAGCTGAAATGTGGGCAAGAGCCATCACAGATGGCAACTCTGACGGTGCTGGGAGACCTCAATCCACATGACATATTCTGGAATCATGCTGCAGACAACCAGACAGTCTGCTGCTTCCCCACCGCCGCCCCCCGCCCCGCCAAAAGCAAGGATTCTCATTTGAATTAAGTCACAAACTCTGGTCAGTAAGTCTGCATGGGTGAGTGTCCCTGTGTGCATGCGTGAGCTTCTCTTAGGGTCGAGATTCTCAACGTTTCTGGCCCACTGGCACAGGGAGAAACTCCATTTTGCAAATGCCCTGTACCAAGAATGACAGGGCAACGTGTCGGGGCCAGTGCCGATCTCAGTGCAGCATTAAGAAGAGAAACAGAAAATGAACATGAGTACCATTAAAAAGGCTAAATGCTTGATAGGAATAAATGACTGCCAAGATCAACAGCAAATCGAATCCAGTTATGACTCTACCCCAAAATATCAAAATGTAATTATACTGTTTTCACACATCATTATTTGCCATTTGGGGAAATGAGAATGGACACATTAATTAATGCCCAAAATGATATTCAATTAAAACAAGTGCAGTGTATCCTTCAAGGTCTGACACTAGGATGCTTGCCAGTGTCCCTACTCTAGGAGTTTAGACCAGCAAGTCTCACATATGTTTATCTGATGGTTAAGTTTTATCTGCCAGGGACAGAGGCTGCCTAGTGAAGATTCAGAAACCAAATGACAGACACCCTGGCATGAACACACGGTAGGCAGCCCTATCTCACAGTGCTTGAGACGCTCCCTTTTTTACCTTAAAGAATCAATCAGCAGAATGTATTTAATACAAAGACGTGGCTCTTGCTTTCCTGGTGCTTTTTCCCCCTTCCAGAGAACATGTTTTCAGGAAAAGCCTGGTTGCTATGGAAGCTTTATTGTCTCCCACTTCAGTATTTAGAAGGTTGGAAAACATTCAGTCACCTGATCTGCTAAACATCCCTAAGTTCATTATAATAAGAATCAGGAGGAGACAGACAAGGTGGTTTCAAAAAACAATGTGGCTCTTTGCCCACACACGGGCAGCTTAGTAACCAGACTCTCCGTAACCACGCTGACCCTGACACACTTTTCTTCCTAAGCTACTCTTAGAAACGACGGCATTTTAGAAGAATAACACAGAACCGTAGATTTCTAGGATAACAGGCGGTTTTTGTCATTGTTTTGTACTTAGCATAAAGTGAATGCTCTGGAATGCGATTCAGTCCGGCTGCTGGGTCTCCAGCAAGTTAATCTGCCATAAAGACACGTTTGCATAAACAGGAGTACAAATAAAGCGCTGGAACGCGCAGAGAGTTCTCCAAACTGACCTGAAAAAAAAGAAATGGCCTCCAATCTACCATTTGGACGTCCAGTCTGAGAACCATCGGACTAGCATGTGGTCAGCAGGCTCTCATCCTAATACCATTAGCAGAAATGAACTGTAACCAATTGTAAGTGGCTACTAATTGCCCATAACAATGATGGAAAATACGGACTCGACCTCAGAAGAGTTCATTTAGTCTGAGAGGTAGAGATGGAGTCTGAGCCTACCACAATTCTATCACTGGATGACCTTATTAATACGCCGTTCTGGGGTTCTAGCTGTAAAACAGTGATCAAGAAATGAGTGGTAAGCTGTGACCACACTGACAGTTTGGGCCAAGTGAACTGAACTGACTGGCTGATTCGGCTGGGGGAAGAAAAAGGGCCCGGATAATGTAAGTAAAAAAGTTGTTCCCTAGTAAATTCAAAATTGCTCAATCGTTTTGTATATGGAGATTATTATTAGCATTAGGTTTGTTTAAAAGTTTGCCTGACACATAAGAACAGTTTCACTGTGATATCCCAATTTGATGACATGAAGGTAGCGATCTGTTAAAATTATAAAGCTGGGATGTGCATTATGGCTGTTGGTTTGATTTTGTAACATCTCTGCTACTGTTCTTCCTCCTCCTCCCCCCACCCCCTCCTTCCTCCACATGCCTGGTTTGTGCAGCATGTGTTTATTTAAATATTGAAATAAATTACAATCGATTCCCGTGTGAATTTCGCAGTACCTTTTTTGAGGACAGAGGAACCCGGAGGTTCAAACAAATGTTGGTTGTCAGAACTTTTAAGACTAAGCTCCAATCCCGGGAACAGTCCCTTGGAATCTGCGCATTGACTAATTCCCAAACACCAAACTCTTGTCATCTGAGAAGCACCCTCTGAAGACGGAACAGGCCAAGTGTCCCACGAAATGACTGACAGCAGCATTAACTCCTCCTTCTGTCAAGGAAATGAACATACCAATGGATGCAAAAAAAAAAAGCGCTAGAGGAGACAATTACAAGCGACCGCATCATTTTGCATCCGTTGGTATGCTAATTCCATGACAGAACAGAAAAGTAAGCCCGATGCCAATCAGGAAGCATGGCCTCCTGTCACACACACTGAAAGACACACAATCACGCTGGGCAACATCCAAAATGCCAGGAAATGCATCTCCTTTTTTAACGGAGAAGTGCAAAGTGAGGTCGCAAGTTCAGTGATGGCTGCAAAATAAGATCTGTGGGTCCCACACGCACGCGCGTGCGTGCGGAGGGACATTCATTCAGCTGTGAGGCTGAAGTATTTATTTATCAATCCAAGATGACATGGCCTGAAATTAGGGTGCAAAAGGCTGAAGCAGTATCCACAAGACCCCCCGGCAAGAGCCTGACTCTGTTTTGGTCATCATGACCACTCTGATGAAGGGAGCTGAAAGCTGTGTTAATTTTTTTAAAACTTTTTGAAAAAAGTTGAGGGGAAAAACTTGAAAACTGTGTGGTTAAGAAAAATGACCTAAAACTTACAAATAAGATAAGATGGGAGGGAGTACAGCATGTCCTTAAATTGTCACAGTGGGGCACTGTTTAACAGGCCAAGGATTAGTCAATTCTCTAGAAAATACGTGTGCCTTTTTGTTTGCTATTTAGCATTTGACTGGAAGTTACAGGTTAATTTCTAGATTTACCTCCAGTTGAAAGGAGTACCCCAAAGCTTGTGGTTGTACTGTTGTCTAGGAAATTAATCAGTTCAATATATAATCAAGACATTTTAATCTAATATTCTTTTCTAAATGCCTTATAAACACAAAGTTCCTCAAATGCTCTTTAAACCTCCACGACCACCTTACAAGTATCCTCACTGATGAGATCAATCTTTGACCCGCATTCATTCGTTGCCTGATGGAGAATTTCATTGAGAAAGTCCTGACAGTGGTAAGCTCATTTTTGGTCATTCAGGAGAATTCTACTGCTTACCCTTCTCCATTTTTCTATGGGTTTTTCCTACAGGTTAAATTTTACAAAATGAGTTCAGAAGCTACTAGGCCAGTGCAGGGGGGACAAAACCTTTAGCGGGGGGGGGGGGGTTGCCTCCATGTTTGGTTTAGCCTTTCCTCGAATTGCTCCCAAATCAGCAGAGAATGCGCTCATCTGACTGCAGAGAGCTGCATTTTAACATTTCCCAGCAAGTACGGTTTGCATATTTAAAAAAAAAAGCTGGGTGAGGCATTAAGAGGAAAGGCAGCACACATACATTTTCTCGGAGGGGCGGTCTCACATGTCGGTGGCCTCGTTTTTTCTAGGCGCTGGTCCTGTGGGTCAGTGTTCTCTCAAGGCCGAAAGGGGATGATGAACTTCTGTAAAGGAGGCCGAGTTTCTCACCAAAGTCTTCATTCCTTTGCGGAAGAGCTCCCCAGGGACAGCGGCCTTACCCACCATCTCCTGAGAGACAAGTGATTTCACTCAACGCCCTCAGTGCCCTGACCATACAGCACCTTGTTCAAAGCACAACCTGAATTTGAGGTTGTCCTAGAGTCATGTTACTTGGGGAAGCCAGTGGGACAAAATGTAGCACCAAACGTTCATGCTGTGGGCTTACTGCTTGATACCTTTTTCCTTGAAATCATCCTCTTTGAAAGGTTTCAGGTTTCAGAAGGTAAGGGAGATTCCTGATACTTACAAGACTACATGTGACCTTGCACACATGCCCTAAGGGCTGCAAAACGAAGGATGATGAAGGTGACAATCACATCTTTTTAAAAAACATGATCCAATCACAGGAAATTCAGGGAACAGAAGAAAACATAGGACCTCATTCTAACAAAACAACCATTGGTGTTTTGATCTATTTCCAGCTTGTATTATTTTTTAAGTTTTTTTACATACGCTTGCACATGCATCTGATTTTTTCACTCAGACTATATCAATTTCTCATCTACAAGTAGATGAATAGGCAAATAAAGCCTAAGGCTCGTAAGCTCTGTTGTGAAATCGTACTTGATCACTTACGTCCTCTCCAAGTTCAAATATCAGCCATTTTCCTAATTATATTCTAACTTTAGATGGCTATAAAACATTCGATTAAGTGAAGATGCCATAATCCCTTTAGCTATTCTATCACTGCTGGATATTTAGGTGGCTCCTAATTTTTCACTATCATATAATGTGATCACTTCATTACCTACAGGTCTAAATTACAAATCCATCTTTTCGGTGTTCTCTCTGATGACTGTCAGAATACCCGGATATGTAACCTATGTATTTCTTCTTTAACTATTAAATACTAGAAGAAACACAGAAATTCTTCTGATTTTTTTAATTGGGAGGAGGAAGACAAATTTAAAAAGAGGAATATTGAGGGTCAGACATGATCTACTCTGTATTACTCTGTATTCTCCAAAAGTCACAAATGATAATTTTCTTAATCTGGAAAGAAAACACGATTTATTCTTTCAAATATGTGTGTGTGTATATAAATCTTCTCTTTATCGTGCTAAGTCTCTGAACTAAGCGCTCTGCCCCTTTTCTCCCTCCATCAGAGCTTAATGCTCCAAAGGCTACTTCTCCTGCTTCTACCTTCTCACCATCCACTTACAACCCAAGCTTTGGCCACCTGGCTTCTATCTCCACCAGCCACTGAAACAAATTACCACTTCTTGTTACAACTCTTCATTCAGCATCCAGGACTATATTCTCCTGAGTCTACGGCGCCCCTGCGTGGCTTCCTTCTCAACTCGGGGTGCCCGATCTTCTCCACACAGACCCTCTTCCTTGACATTTTTCACCTTCTCCAGTCTGGAGTATCATTCCTATACTTTCAATCATTCTGTCCTTTTCTCCTCCAAAGTCCGATGGGCACGTCCCACCCATCAAGTGCAAAACGGACTTAAGTCTCCTTTGCTGCTGTCAGCTGCCACCCACCGCTGCCGCAGGCTGCGTGTCCCAAAGGTGACCGCAGTCAGCATCCCCGCCCCAGCTGCTCTTCTGAAGCGTGACCTCGCCACCCCCACCCACCGAGACTGGGAGCCCAGTTCTCTCCCCTTGAATCAGGATTCGCCTTAATGACCTTCTTGCAGCCAAGGGAATGTTTGACTTTCGAGGCGAGGCTGGAGAAGACTGTGCAGGCTCTGGCCTGGCTGTACTGGAACATTCCCCTCGACAGAGGCTCTCCTTCCCTCTCTGAACACCTGGCAGCCACGCCAACATGTGTGGAGAGGCCAGGTATGTGCTTCGTCTCCAGCTCAGCCTGGTTTCTGAGTAACCGAATCCTACGCGTCAGATGACAAAGAATCTCTCCTTGCCCATACTCGGGCCAGGCTCCTCTGAGCCCTTCCTCGACTAGGCCTGACCCTGGCCGATAAAGGCTTGAACAAACTCTGTGGAGTGTTTCTAACAGCTCAAGACTGTGTCCCTAGGATTGACCCTCCTCTCCCCCTACCACTTAAAGTGCCCATCAGAGAAAGGTCAGGGCGGCCAAAAGAATTTGCTGTTTGTTCCAGCCAACACCTGAAGATAGGTTCTCTGTGGACACCCAGCCTCTGTGGGACGGTAGCAGCCTAACTTCCTTAGTGCCACTTAGCAAACCCACATGGGTTTCATGTGGACCAAAACCCTCCTTCCTGCTCTCTGTAACTTTCATATCCCTAACTCTCCTGACGCCCCTACCCACCCCCTCTCCATTCCCACACTCTCCGTCACTAACACTCAATGAGCTCTGTACAAATCCAAGTGAAGTTCCGTCCATGCTGACCTCTCTTTCCTATTGCAACAGTGTAACACTAATTAAATGCTGTCCTGACCACTGTAACCAGTGTCCAGTTATCTTGACACAGTCACGTGACTGAAGAAACTGGGAATGATTCCCATCCTCAGCCCAGGGTATCACTGCCAGCTATCTGAATCTCTCCAGCTGAGGCCCCAGATACCATGCAGCAGAAACAAGCCATCATCACTATACCCTGTCCGAACTCCCAACCCACAGATTCCAGAGTGATGTGGTTGTTTTACGCCACGCAGTTTGGGATGACTTGTTATGCAGCAATAGGTAACTGATATACCCAACAAAACCACCAGTTCTGCCTGGCTCCCCCTGCTCAGGGCGTTTGTCTTCTCAGCTTATCCATCCACACAGCTGAGACACATGATCATTTTGAGTCGAGCTGAGCAGCAATACACACAAGGGCTCCACTCCTATGCTCTTCCTTCTCTAATTGATTCTATTGCTGAATTAATACTAATCTTTTTAACCGCAGGTTTAACCATGTCATTACCCTGCTGCTACACACCCTTTAATAGAGCTCCAATGTGTACGGAGAAAAATCCAAACCCTTCAGCCCTGCATTCGAAGTCCTCTCTAATTTGGCCTCAATCGACACTCTGTCATACCTCCCATTTTTCACTGCTTTCACGGGGAGATGCCCACCATTTCCCCCTGGCTTTGCCCTGCTCATGCGGCTCACTCTGCCTCAGTGTCTCTTCCTCTCATAGGCGTGGGTGTAAGTTGACGCCTCCTTTAAGGCACAGCTCTGCCTCCGCCGAATGTCCTCAGCACCTAGATACCACCTTCACTCTGGCACACCTTTTGTCTTGTACAAATGTCTGTTTTCACATCCTGTCTCCTCTATGGGACCACCTCATTCATCAAGAGCAGAGATCACGTCTGGGACATCTCTCTGTCCAGTGCCTAACACTTGGCCTTGCACATAAAGGGCATTCAGTTTCTCTGTCATTTCTGTGACTGTATCAGAAAGACAGACTTTGCTGGCAGGAAAACGTTGAACCACTGGGTCTGGAAATTCTTCTTCCTTAACATTTAATAAATACGAATAAAGTACAAGGCCGTGGGAATGACCACCTCCAGATCCTCCCTGGCAAGTTCTGGGACAGCAGAACAACTTCCCTTCAGGTAAGAAGAGAAGCTGACAGTGAGATTTTAAGTTTAGGTACCTGGAGAAGAACAGACTTTAGCCAGTGCTATCCAGCATCTGGTTGGGTTAAAAGGCTATAAGGCCCTGTTTCTGTGGGCATGTGTTGTTGTGATAGGTCAATTATTCCTACTGACTGAATAATGTGGAGTCAAATCCCATCATAAATGTGATGAGTCTCGTTCTGGGCCCTGCTGAAATGCACCGGCACTTTGATAACAAAATGATGGACAGGTGCAGCTTGTCATTATAGGCTAATAAAGTCATTTCCCGTGTCAACAGCGATGCCTCCAGAAATGCATCATTTATGAGGGGGAGCTGGTTGCTAATGTCCTTCACCTGGGTGACTTTAGTGAGCCCTCTTTCCAGCACAATTAGATACGTGTTTTTGCCCCTTGCCAAAGACCCGGGAGTTTTTAGGTTTAAGATAACCTAGTGTCACGTGTTCAGAACACTTTACCATCTGTACATTCTCCCAACATGTAGGAAACCCACCTCTCATCACACATACACCCTTCTATTACTGTTCATTCTTCTTGGTAGCTGGCATCTGAGGAGCGTTCCTGTGGTGATAAACGCAGTCTGGGAATGTAAAGCAATTCACCCAACTCAGCAAAGATCCTGAAATCCCAATGTGAACTTCACAGATACAAGATATCATCCCCATGCTTTCTATTTTTTCCTGGGTATTCTCCTCCAGCTCCTTCTAGAGGCTGGAGCTGCACAACTCTCTCTTCTCCTGTGGCCCAATGTCTCTCAAACCCACCTCCCAGTGATACAGTGACACACAAGCCAGCCAGCGTCTCCAAGAAAATCAAACACACTTAATTCTTTTGAAAATTCCAACCCACGACAATCAGTTTCTCTTTCAGTGGCTGCTCCCCCATCTCCTGCTGCCCCTTTAAGAAGGCGGAAAACACCTTCCCCTGGAATGTGCAGAAACACATTTGTAGATGAAATTCTATTTTGGTCTCGCCATGCAGGAAGCTATTACCCGTCAGTTGTTATCTTTACGTGCATGATTAGGAATAATAGCTGATTTGTGAAGTTATCTATTATGGGAAATAATCAAGATTAATGAGCCCTGTGGCACTTGCTGAATGCCTAGGAAGATTTATTGCTCAAGCTGGGCGATTCTCCTGTTGTGCTGTTGGTGCTGTCAGGAGTTCTTCTCACACGTGCAAACGGAGACATGGATTAATTGTGGAAGAGGAGAAAAGCTCTTTCAATGTTACCAAATACTGGGGACAGCTCAGCCCCGCCTCTTCCAATGATCCCCTTTTGTTATACATAATGATGCTGCAGTCTAGTTCCCATCCTGCTTTAGATCCAAGTAGGGAGTGTTTAGCTCATACCCTCCAGGGTGCATGGACTGTCCACTAAGAGTCCTGTCCCAAAGTCAAGATTTAGCCTAGGTGGAGGGAAAGATATGGGGGCTATGGCTGCAAATGCTCAGGGAGTTTCAATCACTTGCTCACGCAGAGAGATGCTATTTCAATACTTTCTCCTCCGTGGACCTGCCCTACAAGCTACAGGGCTGCTGCAGATGGCAAAACCATGGCTGTGGTGCCAACATACCTTTGTTCTGAATGTCTGGACTGATGCAGGACAGTTCTGGGCCCTATGCCTCTCTGGAAATGGAACAGTGATCCAGGATCCAAATGAAACTCCGGCGGTATAGCTTCTGTATGGTCCCAACTTCATAGTTAATAAGAAATTACAAAGACTGCTTCCTGACACAAGGCAGATGGGAGGCAGGGACAAAAAGCTCCCAATGACCAGATCCCATTTAGGGGCAGCAGACTGACCTGCTAAGGGCAAAGGAGTCTTTGCCTGCCAGCATCAGAATCCTTCTCTGCCATGCGCACCCCTGCCCATATGTATACTCTTTGTGCCTCAGCGGCCCATCTGTAAACTGGGGAAAATAACAGTACCAACATCACGAAGTGGTTTTGATGGATTAAATGAATTAATACACATACCAGTGCTTAGGAGAACTTCATAAATGTTAGCCGTTGTTATTATTTTTAAATAACAATTTGTCCGTCGAAATGTACTTGAGATCTCCTGGGCTAGAGATTCATGGCACTCTGATACACTGCTTCAAAACTGTAAATTCCCAGATTTTTTTCCAACGGGCAGAATGAGGGTGTAATGGGTGAGCCCCAATTCAGGAGTTAAAAAGCCTAGCTTCCAGACCTAGGTCAGTCACTAACCAACAGTATGATATTGGTGTGGGCACTTTGTATCTTTGGGTCTAGTTTTCCTATCGATAAGAATATAGAATTGGAAAATGACCTCAAATGTCTTCAGTGATGGTATCACATAAGCCTTTAGGTCCCACGCTTGGTCTTTTTGTTACTTAGGGGGAGAAACACCCCCAGGAGTAAATGTAAAATTCAATGCAATATACCTGAAATTTTATACGAATAGAAGGAAACCCTAACAAAGGTACCTTTGAATATTTCCACAGGGTATATATATTTGTAGAAATTTTAAGAAGTCAAAGCCTCTAAAAACACACTTTGCAAAATACAGGAATAGCAAAGCGTCCCAATAGAATACTTTTAATGTGCTGGAGCTTGCATTTCCATAATGGTATCAAGAGGATCATTGGGTTTATTTAAAAGCATATGTACTGATGACCTTAGCAGTCAGACGATAATGACCGTTCGTTGAAGGGGTTTACACTCTATAGACCATAATTTCCATATTCTCTTGGCAGAACTTAGAAAATATTTTTTTTCCTTATATCCTTTTCCTAGAGACCTGTTAATTAATTATCAGGTAGGGTCAGAGATTTCTACACCAACAGAGAATTGGCTAGTTTTTTAAGCAATATAAACTGTACCACTTGTAAATTCAAGAGGATGATTTCTTCATTTCTCTCTCCCAACCCTACCCTCGATTCTGCCCTACACTAAGCATCTTAGAGTCAGTAGGTTTACTGTATCACGGGTGAGACGTCCAAGTCTCAATCCATGGAACTTTTCATAGG
The DNA here is from genome assembly GCF_005190385.1 of Monodon monoceros. NCBI lineage: Eukaryota > Metazoa > Chordata > Mammalia > Artiodactyla > Monodontidae > Monodon > Monodon monoceros. Next base: position 20,829,639 of record NW_021703778.1, read on the forward strand.
CCGCCACGTGCTTCAGGCCAAGAGTGGAAAGAATTTAGTTTTCAGCTTAAACTTGGAAATGTGAATAACTGGCTCGAGAGATTTGTAATCAGAAAATCATAGCAGTTCTAGAACTGAAAGGGATCTCAGAGCTCACTGAAGTAACCCCTTCATTTTACAGATGAGAGGAGAGACAGCCAGGCAGGAAGGGTGATTTACACAGTTACTCAGCCACTCATAGCAAAGTGAAACCTGGAACTCACGTTTTGTGACTCCTAGGCCGCCATGTTTTCTACTCTGCAGGGAAACCTAGCACATCGCCTTACCCATAGCAGCCAGCAATACCCTGTAGTTGAATAAATAGCTGAATGACCTGGAAATCTAGAAAAACTGGAGGGAAGAGAGTTTGGAGAGGAATGTCACCATCTGGGCCAGGTCATGAGTTCATCTCTCCCTTTATTTCAACAAAAGATAGGCCCACTGGTTGCAACAGGACAGCTTTTCTTTAGGGTCCTCTGTTGGGAGGAGCTAAAGGCTGGATATCATTTTGGGGTGTGCCTTTTGGGGAGTAATTAGAGTTCTGAACTCTGAGAAAGCAATGGGCGTTAAGTGAGGGAAGGGTGGGTAAAGGGGTGGACAGGACTGGAGTCTGAAATTTGTGTTCCCCTCCTTATTCCTTTCCTCCACAGAACCCTGGCTCCAACCAGAAACAAGTAATCCAGAGTCCCAGGCCCCAGTTCACTGGAATATGGACCATTCTGTGATAAACTGGCCGAAGTTACAGGCACATTTGAAAGTCCCTCAGGGAAAGAAAAGTAGGGCAGGGTGGTATGCTATTGGCCCCAGAATAAAGCGTGTTCTGTTTTTTCTTTTCCATGAGTTAAAAATGTACGGAAGAAAGCACGAATATTATGGGGAAATTAGAATCTAGAGAAAATATGTCAGTAAATGACCAACGTGCCCTGAAAGCCTTTCTTTCCCTAAGAGATGCACACTGGAAACCCTTTAGCAACACATTTATCAGGCTGGGCAAGATAATCCATCAGGCACTTCAGAGAGAGAAAAAAAAAAAAAATCAATCAATCAAAATACCCTTGTTCAAATTTTCATCTATTTCTAAATGAATCCTCCATGAGTACCTTTTTAGAGGTTCCAACCTGTCAGTTTAATGAATTCTCTTATTTATTTTTTTCTACCTCAGCCTTTCCAGGTTCTGGCTAGTATTTGAACCAAATGGTGCCAAAATAGTGAAGTGGGGTCCTGATGTAGAATTTCCATCGTTCCTGGGAACAAATTCTATTGGGAATGGAAATGCTCTTATCCTAACATCTTTTAGCCAGGTGTTTAAACTCGAATTGTCCCGGGTGTGACCTAGACTGATATAAATCCAGACAGTGAAACTGGATGCTAGTTCAACTTGAATTTTCAAGTGGTACTCTTTCAATTATGATACTGAGATTGAGATATCTTGACCAGCAAGCTTTCTTCTCCCTTTCCCCCTTGGGTCTTTCTGCCAACCTAGCAAATCACTCAGTAAAAGTTATCTTCTTCAAAGCATCTTACTGTCTAGCTGACGCTATTAACATGAGACCAGGCCCCTCTATATGGAAACTCACATCTACAAGAACAAGAAGTAAATCAGTAATTCTTCACTGTGCTAAAGAACTTATTACAAGATTGGGCTTGCCCCTCCTCTAAAATCAGCCCCCTTAAATTTAAAGAATAATTTTCTTTTTTAAAAGTTTGATTCCTATGAAATGGATGCTCAAGCAACATGTGAGAAGTTCAACAAACACACACCTATCTTTTTTTTTTCAAATAAATACCACACTAACTCATCTAACAAAGCCAACTTAGAAACTGAAAACAGGAGAATGCTGAAATAGACAGCTATAGCCGCCTGCCTCCAGGAGCTGACAGCTGGCTAGACTTAATTCTAATGACAACAGACATGGATCAAATCACAGTGCAAACAATCTTCTTTTCATAAGTGAATATTAGGACTTTGATTCCAATGAAAGGCTATCCCAGCAAAGGCTGGTCACCATTCTCCTCCACCTCTGGAGCACTGCCTTCTCCTTATCGCGTGATTTAAATTAAGCACATAGATGAGGTTCCCTCTGTAAGACACAATGAAGAGGTCCTCCAATATCAGACTCAGTGCCATGCACAAATTATATTTTCACAAAATGAGTGTTTGATGGAGAAGAAGGTAATGGTTAATACATACAGGAACGTTCAAGTCTAATACTGGCTTTGCCTGAAATTTACAAGGGCTGTACATTTCCAGACGCCTGTGTAGGCAGTGAATCCATTTTCTGGGTAATCTTGGGGAAACTGCAAATTCCATGTTTCTTGTCTGATAGAGGAAGTAATAATGGCCACACCTCACTAAATATATACAGCATCATCCACCCACTCGTTCCATGAACATTTACTGAGCAAATCACTATGGGTCAGAAACTGGGCACTGATCAGGACATAATCCATTAATGATGTTAGTAGAAAGACTTGTAAATATACAGATTTATTTAAACAAAGACAGAAAAAGCAAAGGGAACTAACATGAATTGGGTACCTCCTGGGACCGTTTATACATTACCCCACTTAATTCTCATAATGAGCCTATGTTATTTCTATTTGTTTGGATGGTTAAATAACTTCAGTGGTTAAAGAACTTGTTAAGGTGACACCTAATTAGTAGCAAAGCCAGCATCTGAAGTAGTGTCTGACAAGTGCAAACCCTTTTCATTCTACCTTACCAACTCTCACAAATACAGCCAAGACATTTACAAACTGGGAGCAATTAACAGTGGTTTATACTCTTAATTATTCAGCCAGATTCATTTTTCTTCATGTTATAAGGTGTACAAATGATGAGCAACTAATTGATACCACAGTGATCTGGTTTTTCTTACTAAATGCTGTTGCTGTTTGTCCTGTATCACGATAATTCTGACCACACACAATGATACAGCCAGGTGATAGCAAAAGCTGACTCGAGGGCTAAGTGACCACTTCTCATTCTATTTTGAAGAGCTGAACTCCATGGATCTGCAGTCTCCCCACATTTTTGAGGGGATAGCTATACATCAACCCTCAAAGCTGGTAATATGCTAAAATCAAAGTCTGCAGACAGAATATAAAGAAATTATGGAATAAGAGATCACTTAGGTGATAGGACTTTAAGATGATCCTAAAACATTAATAAAATTTACATGTTTTTTCCAGATGCCTCCTTCTCCACCCATTCTTAAGAATGTTTTTGTTTTTACTTCTAGGCCAATAAGTACAAAGAGTATCCTGAAAACCACAGAGAGGGCAGGGAGGTAAAATACGGGAGGAAGAGTAGTTTTATACATTCAGTTCATGAAGGACTGCAAGGCTCTTGCACCTCAGCTGTACACACGGTATGCAAATAACAGCCGAAAGGGGGTGGCGATCTGCTCAAGTGAATTAATCAATTGTAAAAGAACTCTCTTCTGGCCCAAAAGTGTTTGCTTATTTAATTCTTTAATCACATCACATTTACACCAAAGATGGGAGGAGTATGATTCTGAAAGATGTGGACATGCCCAAGAGCACCATCACCCCCAGATCCTATCTACTGAGCATCCCACGGTCTACAGTCTTTCCCACGGAGGTCAAGAACACATAATACAGAAGAGAACACAGAATGGTTTGTGTAATTTTTGTAGGCAGTGCATGAAGAGACAGGACCACCCACTTTGGTGATCTGGTATCATTATGCATTCAGCAAGCTTCTGACGGGTACATAACACTGTCCTGTTACATTTCTACAGAGCCTTTCTGAGTAGTAAATGTGTAGGGGGTATGGATCGATTTTGGAAGATGGAGATTTCAGGGAGGAAGAAGGTTCGAGATCAAATGAAGCTGGAGGCTCTAGAAATAGGGCCAAGCACTCAAGTGAGGCCAGAGAAAAAATATATTCAGGCAACCTCTGTCATCCAGGACTCAGGCTCAAGCTGGTCTCTATGGGTACCTTTATTATGGGCAGAACCTGATCGGCCCTGGAAAAGCAGTAATAAACTCATTCTCTTTGTAGTCATTTTCTCTGAGCAAAGCATAAGTTTATGAAAGGTGAAATTTGTAGGACCCGAGATGAAAACGCTGAACTCTTGTTTCCCACTGCACGCACTCCCCGCAAACTCCTTTTAGGGTAAATACAAGAGACAGCAATTACAGAGACACTGGAAGAGGAAATTCAAAGAAAATTTAGGCAGACTGTCTTAAAGAAGCTTTCAAATACCTCGAGCTATTAGACTGTGGAAATGCCCTCCAAGGGAAAGCGTTCAAAACTCACACGGATGAGACATCAAGGCCTGTTAAGAGGGAATGACCTTGAACTAGCAGAAAACGGCCTGCTCTAGTCAACCTAAGCAGGTCATTTCCCAAACTAACTTGTATTTTCCATTCCCTTTGGTACATTATTCTCAAGGACTATTTTGGGCTTTGGTTGCAAAACTCCTCACATGCTTCTATAAGTATGATTGATGTCTCAATCCTGATGTAGCAGTTTGCAAATCAGACTACTGCCTTCCAAATTTTTCTTCTACTCACACAGTGACTTCTAGAGCTATGGGACTGGAGTCCATAAAAGTGAAATCAGTTTTATGTTTGTGTACTGGACGGTAAAGATTATGGGGGAATAGTTCATAATTCATCTGTCCAGAGGCCCACCTGGTCTTTCAATTCTGAGAGCGTCAGAATGTTTAACACACTCAGCAATAAATAGCTAACCTTGAAACTAACGATTTTCCCGTTTCAACTTTAAATTTTTCTAATAGAATAATACATATTTTTATAGGGCAGAGAGGACTTGCATCATTTTCCAGGAGGCAGAAGAACACACACTAACGACTGCATATTTGGAAGACAGAAGCTTCTAATGCCGACAGGTTGACCTAATTACTTTTGATATTTTGTTCTCATTTATGGTGTCAAGTCTCTAGTTATAAAAGCCTTAAAGAACACCTTAAAAACTGGACTGATCAGAACTGACCCACTTGGGATGATTTAGGATTTTTTTTTCCAGTGTAGTATTTGTTCACTTAACCTGAATTTGCCTTTAAAAAGAAAGGAGAAAATACTAACAATCGTCATCATGATTAAAAACTTCGATTAAAACAAAACTAGCCAAGGAGAAGCCTTTTGCTGTTCTATGTTCACGTATCACTCCCATCTTTTCACGGACTGTTTCTACAACGAATCTGGTATTTCTAATGCTAAGCCTAGCCATTTTGTCTGAACTGCCTTCACCCAGGAGACATTAACTTGTCTCAGAGTTAATGGTTTTTTAAAACTGCAAAGGACTTGGGAAATTACCATTTTATAGGTGAGAAAACTGAGGCTCAGAAAAAATACAGCAACTCACGTAAGGTCACAGAGCCACGGATGACAGAGCAAGAACTCCAAGGCGGATCTGATCTCCAAGCCCAAGACCTCTTGCCCAGACTCTCTCATTTACTACAACCTGCTTTCTGGAAAGCTCCATGCTACCAATAACCAAGTCAGATTTGCAAGACAAGCTCTCCTCTGGTCAATCCCCTGTAAGCCTGAAATTCTACTACTGACAACGAATGCCTTGATTTGTGGGGCTCAAACCAGGTAATTAAAAATGTCCTCAGGCTTAAGGAAGCTGAAAACAGATAATGCCTACGATCCAAGCAATGCTTCCTGTCTCATCTACTCTTACTTAATGAATCCACGTCACTTTAGCAAACACTGAGAGAGAGGCTAAAACACAGTTTCAGCTAGAGCAGGGTTCCCTTGAGAGAGAATGCTAGGTGCTACATGTTACATCGTTAACTCAAGCTTTCCTGGTTATCAATCACTACTTAATTCTGGGTTGTAAAACATTGTTATAAGGCTCTCACCTAAGAAAACACCCAAGCACTGAAAAGTAGCCGTGGATCCAGATGTGTCTGCCGATATGAAACCAGCACAACACATTTATAACCCTCCGGCCACATTTATCCAGCTCCAGCTGTATATCAAGGTTACCTCCCTGCAGGGCAAATGGACTCTCACAGCACCTGCCTTTTCTCTTTACTGTCCAAACATAAAATTCCGGCCCTTTCTGCTTGTTGCTAAATCTGCACTCTTTGACTATTCTCTTCAGATTCTACGATAAAGGCCCCATACAGCATTCTCTGTATGCTCGAATATTCTACCTCAAGCAGGAGTCTGCCTGCTTTAGTTAAGCTCAGCCCATACTGTTAACAAGCTTGCTCCATCTATGACAATAAATATTCCATCTACTCAAGAAAATAAACTTGTTTTTTTATGTCTATCAGCAATCTAACTAGCCTTTTTTTAAAAAAAAAAACAAGGGATCATGACTTTTCTTACTGAATAACTCAAGAGTTTTTTTAAAAAACCTATGTTCTGAAATAATCAGGGTTGCCCCACACTAAAAAAATATGCTGGTGCATCATTTTAAAGAAAGCTTTTAACAAAAATAGGGAGAAAAAAGAGAAGATTTTTTGCTTTGCTCCTTCTGAGATGTTAATGTTAGCAGTAAATTAGAGATTTCGGTCAATTGAGATTTTGCTCTCATGCTAGTACTTTTTTCTTGCCTAGAAAGTTTCTAGCCATCATTTCGTAGTATCTGCTTGCCTGGTTTCTTTATCAATATCACTCTTTACTCCTAAGAATTCTTACGGCTTTTCACTCCATTTCATCCTTGCCGTTGGTGTCACCTGCTTTGCTGCAAATATTTTATCCCCCAAAGACAGGGCTCTTAAATGTAAACCAAACGGAAACAAAGGAGAGAATATATTCACTTTTTAGAGTCTGGACATTTGAATCAATACCTAGACTCACAGCAATAACCCCCTTTATTTACACAACAGCCTTCTTCTGAGCTTCTTAAAGGTCTTGACAGATAGAATTAAACATTCCAACAGACTGCTCCTGAGGCTCAAATTACCATCTCCCTCCAACTTTCCTGACCACGTATTTCTTATACACGGGGACTCCACACCTAGTCAATGTTTACTCCTTAATGAGGTGCTGTATCATAGAGCATAATCTTTCCATTGAGCAACTCTCATACTGACCTGCAGTGACTTTTTTCTATTTAAAAAGTGTGTGTGTGTGTGTGTGTGTGTGTGTGTGTGTGTGTGTGTGAGAGAGAGAGAGAGAGAGAGAGAGAGAGAGAGAGAGAGAGAGAGAG
>NW_021703778.1:20836825-20971220 GCF_005190385.1 Monodon monoceros
AGAGAGAGAGAGAGAGAGAGAGAGAGAGAGAGAGAGAGAGAGAGAGATATGAGCTGAACGCTGAAGGAATACGGTGGAGTGGCATTATGCTTTCTTTCACTATTCCGTACAGGAATAAAAGCATGTCTTCAGATGACTTATGAGCACCCCTTACAAACGCAGAAGTACACCTTGGGGGCTCCCCCAACACCTCTGCCACTCCGATGTACTTGCCAAAGAAGGAGGGGACAACCACGTGGCAAGGGGAAAGGTGGTTTACTTCTCAGGCCAAGGGATCAGGACAGAGTAACATCGTCCCACAGTAACAGCAGCAAACTAGAATATTATCAAAAACAGCTTTCAGTTGGTTCCCTTCTGAGTCCAAGAGGGTTTTTAAATTTTTTTTGTAGCCCAATGGGGACCCTACTTGTAAACCATTTTCTAGGAGAAAATAAGCTCCAAAATTCAAATATGGGACTTAAAATGAACTACTTGGCTAATGCCACTTAGAGACCATCAGATTGTTTTGCTTTAGGTATCTGAACATAAGAATGACCCGTAGTACCTATGGCTGGGCAAGGTCACCGGTGAGTCTTCACTAAAGAAATGGGTGTCTTCCTACACAGAGGTTCAAACAAAGCGGTGCCCATGTGATCACCCTGATTTGTGATGCATGATTCATGCCTTTTGGGGGCACAGAAGGGCCACTTCTCTCCCAATTGCATTGGATATATTTTTGTACTGCATGCTTTGTCTCTTACACTCGTGTTGCCGTAACATCCGGTCACAGAGTGACTGCAGAAAATGGAGGGCATCTTTTCGCCTGTTTCAAAGAATAGCAAGTCATATTTCCACGCCAAATATTAGTTACGGAAACTAAAGAACACCAACCAGAACTCGGCCGGAAATCTTTCCCTTTAATTCCATGCTGCTCCTAAGGCAGTGCCAATATATTTTGAGAATGGAGGTGTTCCTTTCAATGATGACATTTGACTTCAGAATGGAGCTGACATACCTTCCAAGAACGGAGAACCAGGCTAGCAGCCAAAGTCACTAAGTAATTTCCAATCTTTGGCTGTTTTTTTCATACTCCCTTGCACAGTACTTCCTACTCTTTTTGAACCTATTTTAAAAAGTTTTTTGCTCCCTCGTGTGATAATAGTTGAATCTTTTGGTACCTGATGACTGAGAATATACAGAAGGATATATTTTCAATTTAGTAATATGTTTCAAAATTATTTTACTGCTCAAAGTAGCAACAAAATGGATCGGACAAATGTTGTAACACACACATACACACATATACCTCTACAGATAATGCCTGGTGTGCTCAAGGATTTTAGGACTTCTGCTAATTACTCTGCAGTCCCCTCAGGGGCTTGGGGCACAGAGGCTGGAAATTATTCCTCTAAAACAGTCTTTCAAATTACAAGCTTCCAAGTTCTATGACTCAAATATATAAAAATATTCTCACTTTGTCTACATTTGTTTTGTACAAGCCCCCCGCTGGGACATGCACTGATTCTTGTCATCAAGCTGTGAAGGGCATGATGTTTTGTTGGACCAGGGGCCCAACATGCTCTACCTCAATTTTATTCCTCAACACAGCCCTATGAGGGTGGTCTATTCCCTCCATGTTACAGATGACAAAACTGAGGTTCAGAGAAGGCCACGGTCAAACATCTGGGAAGAGGAAGAGCGGGATTCAAACCTTCCAGCCCAGCTGCCTCACACTTCACATTCCCTGATTTGCCTTCTATGCTGAGTATCATCTCAGTTAAAATAATCTGCCTTTCCATCTGGCTCATTCCCAATGTGCCACTGATGGGTCTGATTAGTATGGGTATTTAATCAATGTCTGCTCGCCCACAAAACTGTGAAGATTATGCGGGCAGAGCCTATGTCTGATTTCGATCTCCAGCACCTGGAATCAAGCAGGGCACACAGTAGGTTCTCAAGAGGGATATTAGGGAAATAGATCCCAACTCAGTTCTTTCTCCCCACACTCTGTGAAATAACTAATTGCCCATAATTTCTGAACTGCTTCATAATTTTTCCCTTTAAGATTATTATATATTTTCATTCTCCCCTTCGCCCCACACCCCTGACTGCATGATCCTTGACAACAGTGAAGGGCAAGATTTACTAAGTACCTACCGGGGGCAGGTGGTTTACATGTATTGCTCTGTTGGTTTTGAAATTCTCAACATCTTGCAAAGTGAATATGAGTGTTCTCATTTTATAGACAGGAAACTGGGATTCAGAAGGTGAACTAGCTTGCCCAAGATCACAGAACCAATAAACAGGAAAAAAGAGATTCAAATTCATGCCTGATCTGACTCTAAACCCGTGATCTATTTCACCCCCTGAAACATACACTAGGGAACCATGTTCTCTTTCCTTTACAACCACAGAGAACATCAAGTTTCTTGCCTTAGAAACAATACTTACTAGGTGGTAGAGTCCGAAGAGCAATGGCTCAATTTAAATCAATAGATTAAAAACAATTTTTTTTCTGTAAAGCTGGTACTCTCCCTACCTTGTGTGTAGAATCTTATTTTTAAAACGGAATATATGCCACACATGACTAAGTTTTTGTTAAAAAACAAAAAGTCAGCTCCAATATATTAATACCAGCAATGGGCTATGGATCTCACACATCTCACGTCCCCAGAAAATTCAGAAAGCTAGCTCCCCAATGAGAGATGTGCCTTTTACCAGCACCTGAAAAGTATATTTCCACTGGCTATCATAAATGCTTGTTCCCATAAAATCTAATGGCTTCAAGTAAGTCCCGTGTTTTAAAATCTGTCAAGTGTGCACACATGTACGTGCTCTTGAAAAGAGGTTACAATGGCTCCCTCCTTAGAACTTTCTTGGTCTCATACATTTCTATTAGATGCTTGGGCTCTGCCTTGCAAAATGCAAAACAGAATTCATGAGACCACATCGTTAACAGCCATAAAAAGGTCAGCATGACATTAAGTGACTAACAGCAGGATGTAGGAGGGAAATAGGAGTGAACGTCACAAATTCAGCTCCCGAGTTGTAATTTCCATCTATTGGCAAAAGTAGCTATCAAGAGTGTTACCGTAATTGTGATTACAGCTCAGCAACATCTACACCAGTGGTCTCGTGTGTGTGTGTGTGTGTGTGTGTGTGTGTGTGTGTGTGTTTTATGGGTCCCATGTCCACTATACACAGACGGGTCTCTGTCCTTCCCCCCCACCTCCCGGCACATGGGAAACGATACTATATTGGGAGATTGTAATTTGATTAAATCCCAGTGTAATTTGATGGCTCTGACAAAAGCAACTATGTCTCCTCTCACAACCTCCAGCAGAGACACATGTAGTGCTACCCAGGTGTGTACCAAGGGTGCCTTGGATGGTCCCTCAGCCAGCCAGGTCTGGGGAGCAGAAGGGTGAGGGGGCCTGAGGGTGATGACTAGGTGGGCTGTGGAACAGCTGGTCTAGGCATGAGGTAGAAAGGGGAGGGCATGGGTGTTCACCACTGTGGTTAAGAGCCAGGAGAAAACTGCCCAGGCTTGAATACTGACTCTGTCACTTGTGCGTCCCAGGGTCCTTGGGCAAGTCCCTTATGCTCTGAGTCTCAGTTTCCTTACCTAGAAAAGGGAGATGAAACCATCTACTGTTTCATCTTGTGAGGGTCACAGGGACTAATCCACATACAGTCACTGGCAGCTTAGCCAACACGGTAAATGGTAGCTGTCGTCATTATAATTTTCAGAAATGAAGGAAGGAACTTGTGGTTCCAGAAAAGATATGAAATTTGAGGGAAAAAAGAAGTCATTGCCAAACATCAGATGGGTGCTAAGACACATAGTGAAGCTGGACCAATCACTCCTCAGCTCAAACACCTCCAAAGGCTTTCCATGGAACTCAAATCAACCCTGGTCCGTACAGACCCGCCAGGCCCTACGTGGTCTAGACCTGTGACCACCCTTACCCCCTCGGCTCCAGCCATACCAGCCTCTGGGTCTTCCTCTAACCCACCAGGCACACTCCTGTCGCTTCCTTTGGACGTACCTTCTGTCCAGATGGTTCACCGCATGTGACCACCTGGGTGAACCCCTCATACCTCCTTCCTATTTTCATTCCAGTTAACTCCTCCTTGATGAAACCCACTCTGACATCTGGTTTAAAACTACGAGTCCTGGGCTTCCCTCGTAGCACAGTGGTTAGGAATCCACCTGCCAGTGCAGGAAACACGGGTACGAGCCCTGGTCCGGGAAGATCCTATATGCCGTGGAGCAACTAAGCCCGTGTGTCACAACTACTGAGCCTGTGCTCTAGAGCCCGCGAACCACAACTACTGAAGCCCGCGTGCCACAACTGCTGAAGCCTGCACACCTAGAGCCCGTGATTCGCAACAAGAGAAGCCACTGCAATGAGAAGCCCGCACACGGCAACGAAGAGTAGCCCCTGCTCGCCACAACTAGAGAAAGCCCAGGCGCAGCAACGAAGACCCAACTCAGCCAAAAATAAACAAATAAATAAATTCAAAACTACGAGCCTTCCCCCACCCGATCTGTCGCTCCCAAGTCTCCCTGCTCTGCTTTATTTTCCCTCCATGGTACTTAATACCTTCTCATGTAAATTACTTGTTACATTTAGCATCTATTTTCTCTTTCTGTCACTGGACCGTATGCTCTGACAGGGTGGGGAGATTTGTCTGTCCTGTTCACTGCTGCTCCATGAACATTTACTGAGTGAATAAGTCCTGACCTTAATATTTTAGATTTCCTCTAAGTTTTTCCCTAAGGTTTGAAGAGGAAAAGCTCATCCTTGCCCTTCTTCTACTGTGACATGAATTTATCAAAAACAACTACCGAAGAAGCCCCTTATAAATCAAATGATCCCAGAAACCATCACATGAGTTGTGTACCAGGTAGTAAACTAACCGGTATACTGAATTTATTTCTTCCCATCTCTTTCCAAAAAGCATCGGAAATAGCTTCAGTGGTAAGGAATGCCACTTCAGCAATGTAGGAACTTACTGTCAAATCTACTAGAAGAAAGTTGAAGGGAAAAAAAAGATAATCTCACATTTTTGCAAAAGGAATCATTGTGATTAAGAAATGTACCCTTGGATACACCATGCAGAGTATTACTTTCCAGGAGAGGTATAGATGTGCTGGTGATGGCAATGGCTTGTCCAACGTGTGAATACCGCAAAATCCCAGCACATATCGACTGTCTCCAAAGGGGAAACCTTCTTCTTTTTTTTAAATAGATTTAATTAATTAATTAGTTGGCTGCGTTGGGTCTTTGTTGCTGCGCGCGGGCTTTCTCTGGTTGCGGAGAGTGGGGCTACTCTTCGTTGCAATGCACAGGTTTCTCGTTGTGGTGGCTTCTCTTGTTGCGGAGCAGGGCTCTAGGTGCGCGGGCTTCAGTAGCTGTGGTACGTGGGCTTCAGCAGTTGTGGCTCGCGGGCTCTAGAGCACAGGCTCAGTAGTTGTGGCGCACGGGCTTAGTTGCTCTGCAGCATGTGGGATCTTCCCGGACCAGGGCTTGAACCCGTGTCCCCTGCATTGGCAGGCGGATTCTTAACCACTGCGCCACCAGGGAAGCCCCGGGAAACCTTCTTTAACGGAAACTGTGATTCCCAAATTATGAACAGAAACCAACCTTAAAATATGTAAATCGCTTAAATGCTCAAGTCCTTTGATACCAAGGCACTTCATGCTAATAAAAGATGAGCTTTGGGCTTCCCTGGTGGCGCAGTGGTTGAGAGTCCGCCTGCCGATGCAGGGAACACGGGTTCGTCCCCTGGTCCGGGAAGATCCCACATGCCGTGGGGCGGCTGGGCCCGTGAGCCATGGCCGCTGAGCCTGCGCTTCCGGAGCCTGTGCTCCGCGATGGGGGAGGCCGTGACAGTGAGGGGCCCGCGTACCGCAAAAAAAAAAAAAAAAAAAAAAAAAAAAAAGATGGGCTTTAAAGCATTACCAGGAATAGCCCAGGTGACAAATGATACACACGCCTCGAGAAAGAAATACTCCTGGACTTGAGATCAGGTCTGCATAGCTTTTGCCATATTTTTCTGCCTGGGCTAATTTCTGTTGATTCTCTGATCACTGGAGAGTCTGTATTATGCCAGGCTTACCCTGGCTCAAGCAACACACTTCCATCTCCATGACTGCAGGTCACATTACCTCATGAATGAACTGCTATTTGGGTCAGTTAGGAGTCTCTGCCTAATTGAATGTGCATTTTATCTCTGGTGCTCATGCTCTATATATCAAGATTTTAGATAGTTATTGGGGGGTGGGGAAGAGATAAAATATTGGTATCAGGATACACAAGGGACTGTGTTCATTATACTCGGTTTGAAGCAGAACAATTCAAATTCCTGAATAATTCAAACTCTTTCACTCTTGAATGATAGGTTTACTTTTAAACTGAATCATTATCATTTAATTGATATCACTTGCTTACCTACTACTTCTTCCACAGTATTAAACTCTTATTTATTTTTTAACCAAAAAATGTTGTTTGATTTTTATGTTAAAGCTTAGGGCTCTTGAAAAATAAAAGCAATGTACTCTTTGTCTTTTTATACCAGGCAAACAAATACAATTCCTTGGTTACATGGCCAGTCCTAAGGGGAGTGCAGGTAGAGAGTAACTTGCTGAAAATGGTGAATTAATCCAAAATACTGCATATGGGGGAGGAGAAACAAAATCCACAAGTCAAAAAAAGAGTCAAGCCCTATGAACTGATTCTGGCCACCCAGCCCAGACCCAAGAATTCGGTTAAACTGATCAGTGACATCAAAGGACCCTGTTAGTGGTATGTTCAGACAGTGACAAGACTGAATAAATCACCTTTGGCAAGAACCAAGAAATATAAACTCCAGGAGGAAGGGAGTAAGACCCTCTCCAGCAGGTGCTGGAATAGAGCATGGTACAGAGGAGACCCTCAAAGGATGTGCTGAACACACTCAGTGAATGGTTTCCTGTACTTCAACTCAGTGAATACAACTCCATGGGATGGACACCTCCTTGGCAGCTGTAGTAGATTATCTACACAGAATGCAGAAGTCACAAATCCCACCCACCCCCACGCGCGTGTGCGCACACACAAACGCGCGCGCACACACACACACACACACACACACACACACACTTAAAAAAACCCAAATATTCAGGCTCTTCCTTTCAGAAAGGATGACTTAACTGGTCAGAGTGGGACCCTAGTATCAGTGTTTTTTTCTTTGTTAATTGGGGTATAGTTGTTTTACAATGTTGTGTTAGTTTCTACTGTACAGCAAAGTGGAGTTCCCTGTGCTGTACAGCTGGTTCTCATTAGTTATCTATTTTATACATACTAGTGTATATATGTCAACCCCAATCTCCCAGTTCATCCCACCCCACCTCTCCCCCCTTCATGTCCATACCACTATAAAACTTGTAGAGGAAAACAAAGAGAAGAACACTCTTTGACATAAATCACAGCAAGATCTTCTTTGACCCACCTCCTAGAGTAATGGAAATAAAAACAAAAATAAACAAATGGGACCTAATGAAACTTAAAAGCTTTTGCACAGCAAAGGAAACCAGAAACAAAATCAAAAGACCACCCTCAGAATGGGAGAAAATATTTGCAAACGAACCAACGGACAAAGGATTACTCTCCAAAATATACAAACAGCTCGCACTGCTCAGTATCAGAAAAACAAACAACCCAATCAAAAAATGGGCGGAAGACCTAAATAGATATCTCTCCAAAGAAGACATACAGATGGTCTAGTATCACTGTTTTTAAAGCATGACCCAGGTGATTCTAATGTGTAGCCAAAAATGAAAACCACTTACCTACACAACACTGAATTCTTACATCTAAACCTTTTTATATAATAATGTTTTATCTATACTGACAAGCAAAAAAGAAAAAAGTAGTGGCCCTTTTAAAGGACATCTGCCATACTTGTGTAACACACCAAAAGAACTGGAATATTCAAATTTAAAATCGCTAAGTATATTCTAAAACATTTTATTTACTATCAAGTCAAAAAGTAAACCTTAGGGCTTCCCTAGTGGCACAGTAGTTAGGAATCCACCTGCCAACGCAGGGGACATGGGTTTGAGCCCTGGTCCGGGAAGATCCCACATGCCACGGAGCAACTAAGCCCGTGCGCCACAACTACTGAGCCTGTGCTCTAGAGCCCGAGAGCCACAACTACTGAGCCCGCGTACCACAACTACTGAAGCCCGCGCACCTAGAGCCCGTGCTCCACGACGAGAAGCCACTGCAATGAGAAGCCCGCGCACCGCGATGAAGAGTAGCCCCTGCTCGCCACAACTAGAGAAAGCCCGTGTGCAGCAAAGACCCAACGCAGCCAAAGGAAAAAGAAAAAAAGTAAACCTTAGATCTTTGAGGCTTTAACTTAAAGTGTGACCCCAAGTGACTTCCAAATAGAAATGTTCAGCACAGTGCCTGGCACACAGTGATGCTTTCAAATCAAAACTCATAAATAAAAATTGATAAATAAAATCCTACCGTTTAAATATTGAGGTTTACATGTTTCTGTGCCTAGATTTTATAGATAAGCCACAAGTGTTATGGTGGCTGCCGGGCCATCTCAAATCAGCATTTCTCACTGAACGATTTCCAATCACTTCACAGATATCAAATGGGAGTAAAGATGGAAAAGGCAGCCCCTCCCGCCGCCCCTTACATGGAGCACGTCCCTAATTATTCTATGTCCAGGTACACCCAAGAAGGACACTCCAACTCCAGGCAAAGGAGAGAGTTCAAAGCAGCAGATCCAAGGCTATGAAACCAGAGAACATTAGGACGTGAAGAAACCCCACCGTATAAAATACATCCAAATTATGCTTTTCCTGAAATGATCCAATTGTAATGACCACATCTGGCACTGGGGCGGTAGTGCAAAACGCCCTTTCGATCACGAAGGCATCACTTGTCCATGGGGCCCTGGGTCCGGTGGGCCGTCTATCCTGGAGGCCTTGTGAGGGAGGTTCCCTCTGGACCCGGGGGCCGAATTCAGTTACCAGGTGGATTCCATCTTACCTAAAGTATCAGAAGAGAGGAAAACCACCACGAGTGTTGTTCAGAGACTTAAGACAAAGTGAAACGTGAGTCTTCCAATTCCTGCGCTCGCCCCTTCACAGGAAGTCAACAGCCCTCTCCTGAAATGGTCTAGATCTCTCTTCTCTTCCTCTTCCATTTTGAGCACAAACATCTCATTTCAAAGGTGAGCATTTCAGATAAGCTGTTAAAGGAAGAGAATCTGAGAGAAAGATCCACAGCCATGTCCACTGGTTTTGAGTACCTGTACCGAGCCTCTGAAGGCTGAAACTTGCGCTTGATCAGATAAACGCAAATGGTTTATTTGCAGGTAACGCAAAGGTTCTCTGCCCTGCTTTAGGCAAGCTGTCAGGAGACAGAAAGGTCGCACGTTGGAGGGACATCACATATTCAATAAAATGGGCTGGGGAGGCCTTGAGGAGTTCAGCTTCCTTAAGTGCAAGTACCACTCGGAGGCTCTGGCGGTGCCCGGGGCCATGCTTCCCTGGGCCAGTGGAACTCACTGAGCTTTTCCTTCCTCTGTCCCGATAGCTTACCTATAAGGCCATGTGCTTACTGCCGTGGCTCAGATCTTTTCTCTGGGCTTCTTGCCTTTTTTTCCAGGTTGCAAATCCTTGATGCAGAGAAATGAAAGCGGTCACCTGGGATGTTCTCACCCTCTCACCCCAGCTCTCCCTCCAACAGGCTCAGCCACAGAAGCAAAACACTTCCCCTCGTGGTGGGGAAAGGCCCCACTTTCCCGAGCACCAGCTTAGTGTGGGCTCTTAACAATTTGCTTCACTTTAGTAAAATGGGTCCAACCCCGCCGCATCCTTAGGAGGCAAGCCACGTTATTAAGCCCACTGGAAAGACTAAGAAATCAAGCACAGGATGGCCATCCTGAAGGAGACATTAGATTCAAATCAAATCATCACGGATTAAGGATCAGAATACATAATTATTTTAGCTGATTCATTAAAACAGCATTATTGTGTGGCAAAGCCCTGTAACGGAAAGGAAGAAGCAGTGGATGAGGGTCAGAACACCTAGACAGGCGGACCTGACCTTACTGTGCTTCGCAGATACTGTGTTTTGGTTTTTAACACGTTGAAGGTTTATGGCAACCATGCATCGAGCAAGTCTTTCGCTGCCATTTTTCCAACAGCATTTGCTCACGTCATGTCTCCGTGTCACATTTTTCTAATTCTTGCAATATTTCAAACTTTTTCATTATTATCCTATCTGTTCTGGTGATCTGTGATCAGTGATTTTTGATGTCACCATTGAAAAAAGATCGACTCGCTGAAGGCTGAGAAGATGGTCAGCATTTTTTTTAGCAAGAGAGTATTTTTAAATTAAGGTATGTACGTTGCTTTTTTAGACCTATTGCACACTTACCAGACTTTTATATACACTGGGAAACCAAAAAATTCACGTGACTTGCTTTATTGCGGGGGTCTGGAACTGAACCTGCGATATCTCTGAGGTGTGCCCGTATTCTAGGGGCCGTTCTATTCCTTGGTGTCGGGCCCTGAGGCATCATTTCACCTGCCCGTAGCTTTATTTTCTCACGTGTGAAATACAGGAAGCAATGCCTCACCCACTGGCTTACATGGATGGTTGAAATATAATGCTCTATCCTTTAATACAACGCATTAAAACAGAGCTCTTAAAACCAACAGGAGTAAAATGGGAAGCAAACATGATGTAACTCACTGCAATGAGGCCTTTAAAACTTTCCATTAAACAAACACACAGGAGATCTGGGTAGATTCCACCTGTAGGACAATTTGCAGACAGTACCTAAAATGCTACTGCACGGCTGAGCTCAGGCTAACCTGGTCTTGTGTTTTATTTACGCTCTTTTGCACGGCGCTGAAATACTAAAATCTAACCAGGGCATGCTGAATTCTCCGGGGGTTCCAGGTTGAGAGGATTTTAACATTAGATCTAGATTTTTTTTTTTCCTTCAAATAATATATTCCCATTTGGTTGAGAATAAAGGATTTTCCTTTTGTGCAGTCTCCTTTTGATTCCCAGGCAATCTAAGACCAATACCCAAGAAAGAGAGAAGGAAAGAAACATTCCATTTAATTTAACTTGCATCTTGCTAACAGTCAAAAGCAGAATTAGTCTTGCTAAATGTAATTGTTTCTTGTGATGGAGTGCTAGTAAATGACAGGATCTCACTGGATGCCGTATTTTAAAATGCATCTTTGTGATAACAGGGGTTAGAGGAATGAGGCTGGGCCCTGGAGAAATAGGCAAGAATACAGGTTCCTGTAACAGTATGGAGGTTCCTTAAAAAACTAAAAACAGAGCTACCATATGACCCAGCAATCCCACTCCTGGGCATATATCTGGAGAAAAACATGGTTCGAAAGGATACACGCACCCCCATGTTCACTGCAGCACTGTTTACAATAGCCAAGACATGGAAGCAACCTAAATGTCCATCGACAGATGAATGGATAAAGAGGATGTGGTACATATATACAATGGAATATTACTCAGCCATAAAAAAGAATGAAATAATGCCATTTGCAGCAACATGGGTGGACTTAGAGATTATCATACTAAGTGAAGTAAGTCAGGGAAAGACAAATATCATATGAGATCACTTACATGTGGAATCTAAAAACATGATACAAATGAACTCATTTATAAAACAAAAACAGACTCACAGACTTAGAGAATGAACTTATGGTTACCCAGGGGAAAGGATCAGGCGGAGGGATAGTTAGGGAGTTTGGGACTGACATGTACACACTGCTATATTTAAAATGGATAACCAACCAGGACCTACTGTATAGCACAGAGAGCTCTGCTCAATATTCTGTAATAACCTAAATGGGAAAAGAATTTGAAAAAGAATGGATACATGTATATGTATAACTGAATCGCTTTGCTGTACACCTGAAATAACACAACACTGTTAATCAACTGTACTCCAATATTAAAAAAAAAAAAAAAAAGAATACAGGCTCCTGTGTCCCCAAGTAACACCCTGACAATCATCATCCCTAGTTAGGGCCTCACGCTCGTAAGCAAGCTTCAAGAACTTTATTAGGGAAATAAAAAAAAAAAAAGGAATAATATTTCAATGGCTTTGAGCACAAAACTAGCGTTTGTATCCATAAAGGCCAAGCACTGGCCTTTAATGATTAACACATTTAAATGAAATCCTCCCCCACAAGGCCCTGCCCAGGGAATTCCTTCTAGGAGTGGCCATGGTGAGTAGTTGTTTATCATGCCATGAACTTGTTTCTCCTTTTTCTCCTGTTCTCTCTAGATTAACATGCAGCAAAGTGAACATTTCCTCCAGGAGTTGATCAATGTTTCATCAGCGCAGCCCGCTTCCCTGTTACACAGCTGGCACCAGGGTCTGCTGGTGCGGCTGCGTGCTAACCGTCCTAGTATGGCCTCCCCGGGGCCCACCTTTGGGATTCAGCTGACAGCAGGAGGCTGATACCTCGCCCAGCTGGTGAGGACCCCCTCTCCTCCTCCCAGGGGAGGCCCCCTCCAGAAGGGTGTGGTTAGGAGCCGGATTTACTCCGAAGGGCCCCCACCCTTCCATGTATGTAAAATTCCCCTAGTCTTAGGACTTCTGGGTTTCTTCTTTGTTTCGGCCTACAATCATTTTTAATGTCTGTGGCCTTTCAGACCCCTCATCCTCCTCCTTTGATTGGAGTGTCCTGCTCGCATGATTTTCTTCTAGTACTGGCTCTTAGAGTCTTCATCACCTCTTCGGAGATTAGTGGTCTACGATGTGAATGAAACTGAATCCTCCAACCCCGGTTCCGCTTAGACATTTTGTGATGCTTCTATCAAGAAATCAATCAGCACACTTGGCAAACATTTCATTCTTACTCATACCATGTATAACCCTTGACTCCCTTCCTGTACAATTCAACTACCTTCGCTCCCTGCATGAAGGTGCCTCAGAGATCCAACTGCATCCCCTCTCTCCCCTTCTCTCTCTCATTTTGCATCATGAGTTCATTTTATGGAATTTTTGCTTTTATCTCACCTTACACTTCTCTTTTTCGCGTACAGAGACTGTCACAGTATTGAGAAGTCTGAACAAGTGTGATAAAGCATTATAACCTGATGGATTACAAACTACAGAGCATGATACTAGCCACCCATCCCCAGCTCTGCATTTTAGAAAAGGAAGAAGATCTAACCATTAATTCTAACCATTCATATCCTATAGGAACAAGAAGACCCCATTTATAGAATGACCATAAAATAATATGGAGTGTGAAAGGACATACTCTATATGCAGAATAATTTGTTCCTGTGATTATAAAATATGTTTTAAATAGCTTTATAGAATTGTGGAATATCAAGTACTATGGTGCACATATATTTCTACCTGTAACAAAAATCTCCAGTTTCCTACAGAGAGCTTTTTTTTAATCTATACAGGAGTTCAGCATTCTCCATTTTCATTGGACAAACAAAACCAATTCTGCCTGAAACAAACAAAAACTCCTTCTAAACGCATTTCTTGGATTTAGGCCATTGTCACAAAATCACTACCCTTCCGTGTGACTCCCCTGGCTGCTTTTAAAGCTTCACTTTCAAATACAGAAGCAGATTTCAGCCTTGCTCGTAGTGAGTGTGGTAGATGGGATTTAAACAATACAGCAGTCGGGACTGAAAAAGAACCTTTAGAAGTGGCTGGACAGGCGATACACCAGATGCGGAAAAGGAACGAAAGCAAAAATTCACAGGCCAGAGCTTTCAAGAGGGTAGCTGGCATCTGCCTGGATTCGTGGAGTCTGCCATGCTTTCTAGTGCTATCAAGAGTTTGGGGAAGCAACCGGGATCAAAACTAGGTCAGGTTTATCAAAAACGCTTTGTTTTTCCTCTCCGGAACCCATTACACAGAGCGTCAGGGTTAGGCCAAATCTTAACGACCTTCTAAGACCAGTACATCTATCCCGCTCGCCTACTCAGGGCTCACGGAGGACAAGGAACAGTTTGAAAGGACAAACACACTGGAGCGAGCTGGCCGTATCTGCATCTCTGTTAAAACTATGCTGTATAAAAGGATTATGTTTTGTTAGCCAAGTCACTCCCTTTATTGTTCTTTCTTTCAGTTATTCCAAATCAGAAACTTGGTAGAAACAGGAATTTGTCCTATTTAAAACGTGCTCTGATTTTGATGAAATTGTAGTACTAAGTACAGGATAATAACGGACCAACCTGGACTTGTAAGGCATTCTACACATGTAGAGTCTACCTACTTCTTTTGTGTGAATGTGTATCTTTCAGCTATATTCATCTGTGCTAATAAAGTATCCAGGGAGAAAAGACAGATGAAACAAGACTTAACACCCTTCCCATCAATACTTTTTTCAGTCAACCTGGGCAAGTGGAAATTTGCATAAATGATATATGAACACATGGAATACAGGTTATGACCATTATGGTAATAGCAACAATTCAATCAATTTTACTATCTACTACAGCTAGACCATGGATTTAGATCTCATAGATTACACTAGAAAAGGGAGTTTACAATCCTCCCTTAACAGCATCTTTACTCTCTTATCCTGACCTTCATTTGACTTTCATGGTTCACCCAGGCAGTGTTAGCTCATAGAGTTCCCTCCAGTCCACGGTGAAATGAGAGCAATTAGGACACTGTACAGATTTTTCATAAACTGAAATTACTTTAAAAGCTAGTCTTATTAATACCCACTGAGATTGTCTACTTCTTTCAAAAATTATGATGAAAGGCAATGATATTTTTTTTAATGCCCTTCCTTGTCAAAATAAAATCTTAGCAACCTTATGCGTGTCCCTCCCCGTCTAAGAACCACAGCCCTAAATATCAACCTCTTCCTAACGATATCTCAGTAACTATGGGATGGTAAAATAAGAAAAGGAAAGACAAAAGATCAAAGCTTTGGTGAAGAAAGGCATAATGGAAGGAAAGGCATGGCTGTGCGCCCTGGGACCACAGCTGTATAAACATGCACCAGCTTTACAAGAATCACCCTAAGAAGCATCTTTTGTACAAGGTCTGTGTACCAGGCTCTGCATTAACAGTTTGTACGTACATTATCTCATCACGCCTCACAACTGGAGGAGTCAAGTCCAAGAATTTGCTGCTTTCTAAAGATATCAGCGTCAAAATTGGCATTATGCATCAAAATTCATAGCGGCTATGTTTAGGCTATATCAAAATGGGTATTTGCTTGTCTTTATTTTCCAAATTATCCAATAGTTCCATTATTTATAATACTATCATTATCAAAAACTATAAACAAAACTGCCAAAAGTAAATTCAAGATGAGCTGATAGAGAGAGCAGAGTCCGGATGTGCAAAGAAACTGGTTCAGTCTTTTCCAAACATGTGTTTCTTGGAACAAAGATGATGGAAATTTGTTGATGCCAAAGAAAAACAATTATGTTAGCCTAGGGACAAGAAAAAGATAACACCATGAGATACTTCCTCCTAATCCAGCCACCACACGTAGTTGAGATGGATTTTGAATGTGTTTAAATGTATTTTATCTCCTTGGATGTGTCTCAGGTGAAAGAAAAGACCAGCAGTGATTGTAGGGAAAGGATCTGAACGAGACCAGAGAAGCCATCTACGTAACCGAAGAGATGGTCTAGTGAGGAAAAACTAATTGACAGGTGATCCAAGGAACAAAAGAATGCTCTTGTGTGACATTTTGTTGGGAAAGTGACTGTAACGTAATAATAAGAATACAAATTTCCAGAGAACGTGTCACATAATTACAGGGTTTGTGGCTGACAATTTAAAGGCACAGATGAAGTGGACTCTTCTGAAGGACTCCTCCAACCTGTGAGAATACAACTTACTGTGCTATGTGACCTTGGTTTTCCATAAAATAAAAATCTCTGAAGCAATAAACCCAATACTACAAGATTATATTGAAGAAGAAGGAAACGTTTTTCTTCGCCACACCATGCGGCATGCAGTATCTTAGTTCCTTGACCAGGGACCGAACCCACACTCCCCCTGCAGTGGAAGCACAGAGTCTTAACCACTGGACCACCAGGGAAGTCCCAAAGAAGAAAATATTAAAAACAAAAAAAACAAAAAAAACTCAGGCTCCAGTCAGGAGAGAAGTGAAATAAGATCACGTGGGATTTCACTCTAAGGACAGTAACCAGCTCTAAAGAGTTAGTACGGAGCGGCTGTGTGTCCCCATGCGGAAAATACTAGATTTTGACATTAGAAGACTTCAGCTCTATGACTTTACTAGCCGGACCACCTGGATCCACTTACTGCATCTTCCTGGGCTACAAGTTCTCCTTGTAAATCTCACTATACTAACAAGACTATCTAATTCATGGAGGTGTTGCTTGGATCAATCAAGATACTGGCTGTGAAAGAGCTTTCTTTTTAAAGGACCCTACGAGGTTAACCGCCAGAGACACTTACAAGGATCCACGGAAACATCAACCATCAACAAGACCAGTCAATTACGGTAAGTGAATTATACTCTATCTGCTGTTAGCTTTTCATTTTTTATTATGGCACCGCTTGGTCCTGGGCAGGGTAAAAGTCCCATTCAATAAAGCCACGGGGCAGAACCCAAGACCCCTGCAACAACGATCATCTCCTGAGGAAGGGGCCTCAGTACTTGGCAATCTGGTGATTTCTCAGGTCAAACAACGTTGAGTTTGCTAACAGTATAAAGGAAAGTCTCTCTTAGGTGTCTGGATCAAGAAAGGTGGGATAACAGTAACTAAAAACTAGATTATCTGAACTAGTTTTGCAATGCCTTTGAAAAAAGGTAATGATCTCTTGGGCTTCCCTGGTGGCGCAGTGGTTGAGAATCCACCTGCCGATGCAGGGGACACGGGTTCGTGCCCCGGTCCGGGAGGATCCCACATGCTGCAAAGCGGCTGGGCCCGTGAGCCATGGCCGCTGAGCCTGCACGTCCGGAGCCTGTGCTCCGCGACGGGAGAGGCCGCAACAGTGAGAGGCCCGCGTACCACAAAAAAAAAAAAAAAAAAGGTAATGATCTCTACTGCTACGTCTTCTCTGACTTCCCCTCAATAGTCTGCAGACCCAATCTGGCAAAGCAAAAAGTATTGACAGCAGCAGCATATACATAGACGCAAGACACATGAAAACTGAAATCTTCAAAGTCTAGGAAGCAGTTAAGGTCATGAAACCGTAGGGTAATCCTGTATAGAAGACAACATGAAGATCTTTTACCTGAAGCTTAAACATTTCATCCAGGTGAAACCTGGACCAGCTCCACCCACAATTCAGCTGGATCCCTTGTCTGTCCACCTTAAACTAGCTTGGAATTATATATTTGTGTAATTATTTGATTAATATCTGCCTTCCTCTCAAGTGTAAGCTCCAGAAAAGCAGTCGTCATAGCTATCCTGAACCCCTAGCCCACAATGTGGTGCCTGTCACTTAGCAGGTACTTAATATACACTAAATAAATAATTCAAATGCAGTATCTGATTGGGAAGGCACCATCTGATTTTTTTTTTAAGTTTATTTATTATCTTCAGATAAATTCCAAGAAATAGAACTGCTGGGTCCAGAGGCACGTATATTCTTTTTTTTTAATTAATTAACTAATTTTATTTTTGGCTGCATCCTTGCTGCGTGTGGGCTTTCTCTAGTTGTGACGAGCGGGGGCTACTCTTTGTTGCAGTGCGTGGGCTTCTCATTGCAGTGGCTTCTCTTGTTGTGGAGCAAGGGCTCTAGGTGCACAGGCTTCAGTAGTTGTGGCACGCGGGCTCTAGAGCGCAGGCTCAGTAGTTGTGACACACGGGATTAGTTGCTCCGGGTCATGTGGGATCTTCCCGGACCAGGGCTCGAACCCGTGTCCCCTGCATTGGCAGGCAGATTCTTAACTACTGCGCCACCAGGGAAGTCCCGACTGACTTTCATAAACATGTACTGCTAAGGTTATTATTATGTTTTATCTCAGCCAGATGAATTGAAGAGGCAACCCCAAAAGAATACAAGCTAGGACCCTGCTGGATTTAAGTATTTTGCATAAATAATATATAAATGGATAATTGAAAGAGAACTGAATACGTATCAGTTGTTTGCAATGTTCAAAATGTACATAGGCATTTTGTGTGAAATGAAGCAGAAAGGATGTTTTCAAGACAGCGTCCCCATCATCGCGTGGCCCCTATGCAACCCATCATAAGTTTTCTTTTAAGAAGGCTCTAAAAGGCTAACCTTTTCAAGAGCAGTTCTTTTTTATAGTTTTTTTTTTTTTTTTTAATAAATTTATTTATTTATTTTTGGCTGTGTTGGGTCTTCGTTTCTGTGCGAGGGCTTCCTCTAGTTGTGGCGAGCGGGGGCCACTCTTCATCGTGGTGCGCGGGCCTCTCACTGTCGCGGCCTCTCTTGTTGCGGAGCACAGGCTCCAGACGCGCAGGCTCAGTAGTTGTGGCACACGGGCCTAGCTGCTCCGCAGTATGTGGGATCTTCCCAGACCGGGGCTCGAACCCATGTTCCCTGCACTGGCAGGCGGATTCTCAACCACTACGCCACCAGG
The DNA here is from genome assembly GCF_005190385.1 of Monodon monoceros. Taxonomy (NCBI): domain Eukaryota; kingdom Metazoa; phylum Chordata; class Mammalia; order Artiodactyla; family Monodontidae; genus Monodon; species Monodon monoceros. The sequence continues at coordinate 20,855,391 of NW_021703778.1, forward strand.
GAAGCCCTCAAGAGCAGTTCACTTAAGAAAAACCAGAAACCAAAGTCTACGGAGATTTTAGCTCTGAATCCTTACCACTCCCAGACACCCCAGCTCTTGCATTTAAGAGGGTCCCTGTGCTTTAAAGAAGGGGACGGCGGATCACAGCATATTTATCCTGCTTTCACGTGTCCAGGTCTCACTGCTGAAAGCAGACACAGTCCTGGGAAGTAGGTGAGGCTCTGTAAGTGTGTGTGTGTGTGAGTGTGTGTGAGTGTGTGTGAGTGTGAGTGTGTGTGAGTGTGTGTGTGGGGGGCGGTTTGTTGGGCTGTCCTGCCCACGCTATTAGGAGCTTTCCGCAGAAGGAGTCAGGACAGGGCAGGGAGGCTGGCAAGTGGTTTAGTGGGTGCAGAGGGGTGATGGATAAGAGGGAGACAGCAGTCTGCAGAGCTCTGAGTGCTGCGGGAGAGCTGAGGGCAAGCACGGGGGTGCTGGGAAGAAGCAGACGGCCTTAAAATGACTGATCCGGCCACGCCGGGAGGAAAGCACCCTGCAAAAGGGTCCAGGGACAGAGAGATGAGGACTGATGGGACATGCGCTCTAAAGAACAACATGCTCAACCCAATATGAAAGAGAAAACCAACGGTGGACAATGATGTAGACGAAACATCTGCAAACAGCTGTGAGGCAGTGAGAGCGCCCCCAGCAGCCAATCCCACCCAGCAGAACAAACTAGACCCAGCATCCTGGGCTCCAGAAAGGCCAGGTTCTGATAACACAGAGCTCTCCTACTCGCCAGTTTCTTCCTCTTTGTCCTGTCAACCGTCTAGTGTACGTCCCAGAAGTGCCTGAACCCCAAGACCCACGTGATATCCAAACAATGGACTGTGGTGGTCCCTAAATGTTGCATTTTAGGGAACCCTCCTACACTGTCGGTGGGAATGTAAATTGGTACAACCACTACGGAGAACAGCATGGAGGTTTCTCAAAAAAACTAAAAAACAGAGTTGCCATATGATCCTGCAATCCCACTCCTGGGCGTGTAACCAGACAAAAGTCTAATTCACAAAGATACACGCACCCTGCTGTTCACTGCGGCACTGTTCACAATAACTAAGACATGGGAGCAACCTAAGTGGTCCACTGACAGACGAGTGGATGAGATGCGGTACACACACAATGGAGTGCTGCTCAGCCATAAAAAAGAATGCAGTAACGCCATTTGCAGCAACATGGATGGACCTAGGGATGATCCTACTAAGTGAAGTAAGCCAGACAGAGAAAGACGAACATATCACTTATATGTGGAATCTATAATAGGATATAAATGAATTTATCTACAAAACAGAAACAAACTCACAGAGAACAGACTTGTGGTTGTCAAGGGCGGGGGGGCGGGATGTGGGGAACGGGGGGGGATGGACTGGGAGGTTGGGGCTAGCAGGTGTAAGCAATGATCTACAGAATGGGGAACAACAAGGTCCTACTGTACAGCACAGGGAACTATAGTCAGTATCCTATGATAAACCAGAATGGAAAAGAAAAAAAATAAAACATTGCGTTTTCTTTCACCATTCCGATGAGATCAACGCAGGCAGGATGTTTTTAAGCCCATTCCACTGGATTTCTCTCTGAAAACTGCAGGGACAAGGAGTTCGGGACACAGGCAACATTCTGTTCTCAGAGAAATACATCATCTGTGGCTCATGAACTTCTCCCATTCGGGTCCCTGCCCTTAGCAGGAGGTCCATTAGTCGGGAATCCCGGGGGAACCGCAGTTGCAGCAGCCTGGCTGAGCCCCAGGTCCTGAGGCCGCCGCTGAAGGGCCAGCTGCCTCTGTAGGCCCTCCAGGCTCCTGAACCACTGGTGGCAGGGGGTCCGGCCAAGGTCATCACACCTCTGTGGGGACGAAGGGCTGCGGACATCCGAGAGGGCATCTCACATCCTTCCCAAGTTCCATTTACCATAGCCTCTTCTCCTCCAAACTGTGGGGAGACAGTTTGTGAAGGCTGTCACATTGATCACCTCCCTCCCCCCGACACCCAAGTGCACACAAAAAACAAAGCAAGACAAACAAAAACCTACCACCTGAAGGAGGCAGGCAAGACCTCATAATGAACCAGTTCCCTAAGGACCTTTTTCTATGCTAAATTCTGAGTCCAAGGATGTACTGGAAGTATGGCATGGTACGAGGAAAGGAGAGATGCAGAAACAAGATGATCCAGGAAGTTTTATTGTTTTGGAAACGAAAAAGGAGGAGATCAGAACGAAAGCAAAGGACAGCAGAGACCCGAAAAATATCCAGTTGGAAGAGAAAAAGGAAAGGAAATAATGAGAAGCACCAAATAAAGGCGGATTATTGAGTGACCCAGGCTGGGGAAAACCAGAGGTCCAGGCTCATAGCTGTGTCCTTAACCTCTCCCCATCCTGTTTGCCATAAAATGATTAGATACAAGCAAGGCATGCAGCCGAGCACAACCCCGTTGACATCAGAACTTGGTAGTGAAGAGGTGATGGGATCCAGCACACTGGAGCACACTGTCATCTTCCAAAGAATTAAAACACCACTGAAAGTCAAGCTGCTGGGACTTGCCGGCCAGGCTCACATCTGCAACCCGACATTTGGGAAGCTGGGGGCTGGGGGAGGGAGCATGCACAGATGCAGTCTCAAAAACAATTAAAAAGGCACACAAACAAGTACAGCTCTCAAAAGTAAGGCTGAAGTTTGATTTTTTTTTCCTAACAAGGGAAAAGTAAAGACTTTTTAACAGAACAGTGTGTTCAAGGTTACATAAGCACACGCAGAAAACAAGAAGTGATTTCCTCCCTGCCAATTTTTCATGGTAATAGGTTACACCCAAGATCCCACTCAATCCTGTCCATATTTTGTAGCTCCTCTGGCTTCCAATACAGGAACAGCGGCAGAGACAAAGAAAGGGCTGTAAAATAGCTAATTTCTGGTTTCCTGACAATTCCACAACGTTGTGCTCCCTGTCATTCATTTAAATTAGGCATCCTGTACTTAGAACATTTACATCAACACGTTTATGTGCGTTTGGGGGTTTTTAACCAACAAATTCATAACACCTACACTCGTAATTACACTCGGTGAATAAGAACCAGATTGGCTGCAACAGAAAATGCCAGAGCTCTGTGGTAGATCACGTTAAAAAGTTTGGGTGGCCCCTGGAGAAGAGAGGAAGAAGACAACGTTTTAAAATTCTACCTTCCATGTTTTACGCATGTGTTTTCACAGCTCGGTGGATGTTAACAAGCATAATATTGCCGTCAAATAGGGGTGATCTAACTCTTCCCAGATGCCAATATACATGTGTGGGTGGTCGGAGGCGGGGATAAGACAGCAAACTAGGATGGGTGGCACTAGAACACTCGCTGTCACCAGCGGCCACCCTGAAATGAAAAGCTGAATGGCACAAAATAACTGAGACTGCCCTACCTTCAGAACGCCAGCCATCTCTTTATCAAGTCTATGTGTGGTTTCATCTCTCACCACTTGTCTATATGGGATCTCGCAACAACTAAAAATGCACATCCTGTTCATTGCCAATTTTTAAACAGTGGCAACAGCCCAAATGCAAAGGAAACAAAAAGGCAACTTTTCTCTTGTGGGTCTTCCAGCTATACAACTTCCCTTTGACGGTGTCTCAGAGATTAATAGCCTCCGAAGCCCAAAATATACTTCCTTGGCATTTCCTAGTGACTGAGAAAATGGCGTGACACATAGCATATTGCTAACTGCAATACAGCCTTGGGGGTGTTGGGGGGAGGGATACAGGGAGAGCAATTAACTTGGAAGTGTACAAACCAGCAAGAAACAATTCTTACACACGAACTTATGGCTTCGTGGGCTTGTTTAAATTATGAATGACTGAGTTTCAAATGACTATTAACTTGATTTTTCCATGATTTTGAAAGCTGACATCTGGGAGGGGAGGAAAAAACCATGACCTTTCTGCATGATTTCACCCTAGAATTACATTTAGCAATAGAATGCCGGATGTACTGGGCAGTGGGATTTTGTCTAAATATCAACAATGTGAAATGAAAATTTCTACATTCTAGGAAAATTTAACCAGAAATCAGCATTCATTGTAGCCACTGTGGCAGTCAGTAGTGACAGAATTACTGACAAACAGGATCTCTAGTACCGTACATTTTCTAAAAAATAATTAAAATTTTTTTCTGCATCCAAAAGGAACCAAAATTGTGTCGCTGGTATCTGCACAGAAGACCAGCTTTCTATATCTTATACCTCTGAGGCTTCTTTAGGAATCCAAGATGATGATAGTACATAGAATGTTCACACAGTACTCCCCAAAGTCTGTTGTGAATAACACTAATAACATAAGACGCTCTACCAAAAGCTCCCATGTCGAAGAGTCTAGAAACACCCCTCTCCCGTATCTACAAGGCCTAAAACCCATATTAAAGATTAGTCTTGAATAAAGAATTAAAGATACTTGTTTACCTTTATTTAAACCTGTGATCGCTAAGCTTTACTTCTGCCACTGAACACTTTTCATCCATATAACATCCTTCTAGTGTTCCACGGAACCTACTTTGCAAAACACTAATCTAAAACCCGAACTCATGTGTTGGCTGAAAGCAAAGAATGAAAATTATACTCAGAAACTCAGTGGAAAAGATATTCAAAGGTCTTTAATATCTTTGCATAGGAGACTCCCTTGTAAGTGGTAATGGGTCCGTGGAAACTGAAACAGATTTTTTTTTCTATTTTATTGAAGGAAAACATCACTTTCCTCTAAAATTTGTTTATGTTCAAATAGAACTTTAAAGGATGTGAAAAACCACCCCCTAAAATTCTTTTCTGGTGAAAGAATACCCAAGTGCTCGCACTCAGAAAAATGAGATAGAAATAAACAATGAATTTGGCAATATAATTCCAAACTATCCTTCTTCTACAAGTCCAGTTGGTTTTACACCACTTCCCTATAAATCATTTTCCTCTCCCCAGGGACTCCAACAAATGTTAGCTTAGTGAAGGCACTTTCAATCAAATTTAAAATCTTAGAAAATGAAGTTACAAGCCCAGGGCTCTGGCTTTCGATTAAGGGGGTGGAGGGACCAGTGAAATGAGATGGATGACAAGGGACTTAGAGAAGCTCTCTGGGAGGTAAAAGAATTCTCATGCACGTACTGGTTCTGAGGATTCCTTCCGATGTCTATGATTACTGTTCTGTCTAGAGAGACTCGAGAAAGGAAATGAGGAGAAGCTTGGACTAGTTGAAAATAACAGCACATCAGGGATCCAGAAGCCATGAAAATGAGCACTGAGCCCACACGCCCAGGACATAAAAGAAATCAGGACAGTCTTAATGAGAATCAGGCAGGGCACCTAAATGAGAACCTTAATATACTTTATCTTCCTTTTATATTTCACCTCAGTGGCCTCAGACGAAGCAAGCCAACAAGTATATTTACTGAGTTTATACCCTGTACCCAGCTCCAGGCCGGCAGCCTGGGGAGATCTCCAACTGCCTGCAGCAGGGCTTCACATCTGATCTCCTGACCAGAAGCAACAGCAACACCTGGGAGCTCATTAGAAATGCAAATTCTCAGCCCCACCCTGGACCACTGAATCAGAAAGTCTGGGGATGGGGATGGGCTTTCGGGGGTTTCCATCAAGCCCTGCAGCGCTGCTGGGGCACGGTTCTGTCTCAGAACCTCGGCAGACAGTCTAGCTGAGGAGGCATGAAATCATTAAGCAGCAGCTGGACATCAGAACCAAGTGGAAAGTCTGGAAAGCTCGGGCAGGCTCCCTGCACATGCAGACTCTTCGTGACCAGGTCGTTGCCTTTAAAAACAAACCCGGGGCATTTTCAATTCTGGGTTTGCTCTCTCACTGCCACCCCCAGAGGCTTAGATTAAGAAGAGGGAGAAAATGTGAACTCCCATTATAACAGCTAAATGAGCACGGAAGCTAATGGTTATTCTGAGTGTCCTGGCCAGAGTCGCTGCTACAGAAAGATCCATTTTTGTTCCCTAAATAGGCTATAAGCATACATGTTACCTTAAGGGGGTCTCGTTCTGTATTATTTTGTTACATTGTGTTTAGCAGCAGCCCAGCTCTCTTTTTCCAGGAGCTGAATGAGATACAGTTGGTGCGGCGGAGGGGGGAAGCAAAGGGAATATATCTGCATTTTATTGCCCTATTTAAAGCCCTTTTTACTACTCTACCTGATATCCTTCAGCAAAGCGATGCTAGAATGACTATTTCTTCAGCCAGAGTGCGCAAATGTTTTAAGACAGTAATAGTACTAATAAGTGCAGTTAACATTTATTGCCCATCTTATTACCAGCCGGGTACTTGAAATGAATCATCTCTCTTAACTCTCACGCAACCTCAGCAAGTGGCTACTGCTACTCATTCCATTCCTACAGATGAGGAAATGGCAGATCAGAAAGAGACGGTCTCATCAGTACATAGTGCGTTCAGGACTAAAGTCGAGACTCAAACTTAGGTAAACCTGTAAAGGCAAGTTCTTCCCCGCTGTATCATATTCTCTTGAATTATTTAGTCTACTGGAAGGCACTGGAACATTACCTTCACCTAAGTTAATATCAGCCTCACTTATTTTTGGCAATTACATGACATGGAATAAACAGACGAAAGGAAGGTTGGAAGGCACCTGAACAATGTGGAATTTTAAGGAATGATGTGCAACACAGCAAGATGAATGAATTAAACTCTGCATGTTCAGCTTACATACATGGATATATTTTGTCGATATCCTGTTTGGTATCTTATGTTTTACACAAGATTCTCAACAGCAGATTCTCACCCCTGGATGTTTATTAAAAAACTACTAGAACTCTATGCGTATATTAGTGAGATCTTTATCAGCAGGAGCACCGTAATAAGATATTATTACATTACAATATTATATCCTAGGGTATTATAATGCAACGAGATTATCACATACTTGGCTAATAGGGTCCATACTGTTTATTAAAACCAGCCTGACTAATAAAAATGACAACACAATCATACTCTTTGGTACTTGGGGCGGAAAACATTTTTCAGATAAGGTCTCAAAGCACCTGCCTAGCATGCTTGCAAATTTATATACGAAGGAACTGTGCTATGGAAAGGCTTGCACAAATTTATACACGACTATAGGGAGGTCTTTTTGCAAAATGTAGGAAAGATTAAAAGCTCACCCAATACAGGCTGACAGCAAAACGATTCTGAATGATGCCAGGAAGAATAAAATAATCTGCTCATTCAAAAGTGATTTATTGAGTGCCCAGCATGTGCAAAGTCCGATCTCAGGCTATGAGGGTAGAGCAGTAAACAAACCCAAGATACGAAGTGTCTGCTATCTCAGAGCTTACATCCCAATAGGTAGACAGAAAATAAACAAATAAGCAAATAAACATATACTGGCATCTTCGGAGAACAGCTAAGAGCTAGAAGCTGGATGGCTAGAGTAGACCAAGGAGAAAACAGCAGGAACTGAGAGGTGTGGGGCAGTCAAGGGCTACAGGACAGTGTAAAGATGTTCGATTTCTTTCTAGGTTGGAAAAGAAGCCATGGGGGGGGGGCGGTGTTTGACCAGGGGATCTGCAAGATCTTTAGTCCAGTGAGAGAGGATGTCTGGGTGAGATGACAGTGGTTTGGTCAAGGGAGTGACAACGAAGGGGCCTGAACAGAAGTGACAATGGGATGAACCGGCAGGATTTGGTGATGGGCTGGACGTGGAGGATGAGAGGATGAGAAGTTCAGAAGCATTTCAGGGTTTGGCCCTGAGCAGCTGGGTACCATTCAGTGAGATGGGGAACGGAATGGGGAGGGGAGCAAGAGTTTGGTTTGGGCCGAGTTTGAGATGCCAAGTACACACCCAGGTGGAGATAGGCAAGGAAGCAACTGGCTATTCAAGGTTAGTGTTCAGAGAAAAGGTTTAGGTTGGAGACACACGACTGGATAATGAAGAAACAAAACGTTCTGTTCCTGTGGTGGGGATATAAAAATAGATTGATTCCAGAATCATTATTTTTCCACATCTGGTTTTCCTAAAACACAGTGTGGCAGAAAAATAGTGACTATGATCAGGAAACACAAATCCCATCCCTGGCCCTACCTATGACCCTCTGAGGGTTTGACTCTTACCTTCTATATCCTACACTTCTCATCTACAAAATAAACATAACTAAGAACAATACTGCAATAGACAATAACAAAAGTCAGTGAGAATGTAGAGAAATTAGAACCTCATACGCTACTGGTGGCAAGGCAAAATGCTGCATTCACTCCGGTAAACTGTCTGGCAATTCCTCAAAAAGTTAAACACAGAATTACCCTAGGACCCAGCAATTCCACTCCTATTCGTATCTCCAAGAGAACTAAAAATATATGTTCACACAAACACCTGTACAGAATGTTCATAGCAGCCTTATTCATACCAACCAAAACAACTTAAATGTCCATCAACTGATGAACAAATAAACTGCGGTCTATCCATACAATGGAATACTACCCAGCCATAAAAGGAATAAAATACCAATAAAGGCTGTAACATGGTGAACCTTGAAAACATCATGCTAAGAAGCCAGACACAGAAGTCCACATATTGCATGACTGCATTTATGTGAAATGTACAGAACAGGCAAAGCCACAGACACAGAAAGCAGATGAACGGTTGCACAGGCTCACAGACTGGGAGGGGGTGCTGGGAGGTGATCACGACGGTTAAGGTAGGGTTTCTTTTTGGAGGTGATGAAAATTCTGAAAATAGACAGTGATGACGGTTGCACAACTTTGTGAATATACTAAGAGCCACTGAATTACACGCTTCAGAAGGGTGACTATCTCAGTAAAACCAAACCAAACCAACGATACTGAGGGATGCCAGGTGGGGCGGGGGTGACAGCCAATCACAGTTTCTCATATAAAAAAAAAAACCAGGTTGAAACCTATTGTTAGGAGAAACTCAGTGTGACTCTTTGAAGTCCAGGGGGACTGTCAGATCATTTGTACACTCGGATGGCCACGATGCCTGCCAACTGTGCCCTCACTTCCACCTTGACTATGACCCTGGCTTCCAAAGAACCTGGACCTTTGATTTCCCAGTTAAAAGTTATTCAACTTACAGCAATGTTTTCATGCTCTCAAAAGCTCTGAATTAAATATAGTGTCTGTGGAATAATAACAGAAATATGAAAGGTCAGTTCATAAATATAAAATGTCCCTTTTTCCCCCAACAGAAAACCAACCTCTTGGTAATTTCCTGAAATATCAACCCCACGCTAAGCCCCCAGCTTTCCTTTTCATTTCATTTTACTAATGAGATTCTGATCATATTTCTGATGAAAACAGTTCACCACAAATGTTCTAGTCTACGCTGCTAACCATGTACCCATAACTGTGTCCCCAAGGAACTCATAACATAATTTTAGTGAAAACCAGATAGAGGATAATGGAACTAATCTCAGAAAGGTATAGCTAGGTATGCACCAAATATACGAAAGTCCAAAAAACCCTGACAGAATTCTTTTTATATATAGTAACAGGGCTGTGAACATCCAAATATATCAGCTTAAATACTGCAAAATCTCTGGGATGCATTCAATTTTAAAGGGATTACTGTTATGTCCTGGATTACAGAGATCACACTCGGTAAACATCATGGAAAAGGGTCCAGAGAGATCTCTTTACATAAGGTAATTTTGTCAAGAAAATGATCTGGAAAACTGGATGAGAAAAGTTCCTGTAACTTGACTGAACAGAAATTAAACACATGTTAAGAAAACTAAGAAGTACGAGTCGTATTTTTAACACGAGGCCTTACAATTTCAGTACCATCGACACCTGCAATGTTCATGTTATTTTCTCAGCCTCGTGAAACAAGAGGGTTTAGGAACTTCCTCTGATATGGCTTTCCAAGTGCTCCGGCTCCAAGTGTGAAAGGGAAATCCCCAAAAATGTGTGCTAATAGTGAACCACTATTCATAGCTAATGGGTCTTGGTATTATACTATCACCCTCCTAACTCTATCCCACTTATTGGCAGTATAGACTGTGGTTGCTCCACCTCTTTTCAGGTCTGCTTCTATGTCTTGGTAGTATCACTATGTGTTATGGATGGAATGTCTGTATCCCCCACCAAATACATATGTTGAAGGCCTAACACCCAAAGTATTTGGAGGTGGAGCTTTAGGGGGCTAATTAAGTTTAGATAAGATTAGAGGATGGGTCCCCATGATAGAATTAGTGCCCTTACAAGAAGAGGAAGAGACATCAGAACTTCTTCTCTCTGCCATGTAAGGATGCAGCAAAAAGGCAGTTATGTGCAAACCAGGAAGAGAGCCCTCATCAAGAACCAAATCTTGCCAGTGCCTTGATCTTGGACTTCCCAGTTCCCAGAATTGTGGGAAATAATGTCTGTTGTTTACACACCCAGTATGTGGTATTTTGCTATAGCAGCCAGAACTAAGACACTACTAAGGGCAGGAGGCTAGAAGAGCAACTAAAATAAGCTATCACAGGGATGGAGGTAAACAGCAGGTGCAACACAGCTGGATCATGGAAAACTCTACACAGTAGAAGGTGAAATGGATGGAAGAAGGGAACTCACAAAATAGGAGGCAAGTAAAAAAGCATTGTTTCTATGAATGAGGCTACAACTTGAGGATGCAGGGTTCTCCCAGCACCTAAAGCAGTCACTGGCACATAGCAAATATTTATTAAATGCCTGCCTGAGCCAAGAAACCATTAAAATCATCGTACAGGGAAAAGGGAGTGACCAACCAGACCAGAATGACAAAAAGCTGCAACACAAAAAGCTACTACACAGGAAATACAGCATAAAATAGGTTCTTCCTGGTGGCTCACTGTTCTGTTGCTCCGTAATTAAAATTCCATACAAATTATACCTTAAAGTTCCTATAAACTATTGTTACTTCGATTATATGATGCAATTTATCAGATGTGAAAATGTTATTATAGCAGATTAAGATCTTATCAAGCACTAACCATCAGTTGGTGTGTTTATAGAACAGAACCTATTTTATTTCTTCTCCAAAACCCTGTGTCTGAGTCTTGTGAATGCTTGTTTTGAATTATCTCCATATTGTTGGAGACAATTTGCACAGAGAACATCATGAAGACGCGGTTAAATACAGGAATGCCACTCTTTCCTTCCGCTTTGCACTGGCACGGGATTTCTTTCACTTCCTCCTGCCCCCGTTTCCCTTGGAATCACCTGGTCCCCTTGCCAATGACATGGAAATGATACATTTTTTCAAAATTTACATTTTCCTAAGAGACACTGAACTCCCAGAAAATGGGAAATCTTCAATTAAAAACTGGTTTCTAATAGCCCAGATCAACACATTTTGTTCTTCTCGATCCCTAGAATGTCTTTGAGATCCCTTCTGTAGAGGTGACATAATAATATTAGCTTCATAAAATCATAATAGAGAAAATAATACCACTGTCTTCCCTGCCCCAGCCCCTCAATGTATATTATGTTCTGAAGTCATAAGGGGTTTAAAAAATTCTCTATCTGCATATTTGAATTGCTTAGGCCTGTGGTCTCCTCCAGGGCACTGGCATAAAAGTGTAAAACGTAGGAAATATATAATTATCCCTTATTCTGTAATGAAACTAGCCTGAAAAACTGGTATGCAAGTTCCTACTTCAATGACCAGAGTTATGAAGCACACTTAACACCTATTTTCCACTGAGTGGCTTTCAATAAAGCTTTAGAAACAGACTTGTGATTCTTAAATTTCTTTTTCTTCAATAACGTGCATTTAGAAGTTCATAACACTTACGTAAGGACTCAAACGTACACCTGGACAAATACGGCAAAGTGGTGCCTCTAGAGGCCAATGACTAAGTCCACAGCCAAAGAGCCCTGAAGTCCAGTTTTAGGGCACTCAGCTTGCTGCCCTAAGAGTCTGAACTCAAGGATTTCAGGAAGTGCTGATGTCAGCTCCGATGACATGCTTTTGCCTGTGTGTCCCACACCCTGGCCTATGGCAGGAGCTCCAGGAGAATTTGCTCAGTTCATTTCAATCCTAGCAATGTTAGTTCTCGACTCTTCTTCCTTTTTCACGTAACGTGATGCGCCCTCACCTCCTCTGAGTTGTATGAAGCTCTAGGTGCTGGGGGCATCAGCTCACTGAATCTTGGTTTCCGATTTCAGGGTGCCATAGTCTAATGGGAGAGATGGGACAGGACTCAGGATGCTGCTGCGGGCACACAGGTACAGGATGCCAAGGGAGTACGGGGCGCTCGGCTGTGGGGTGCAGCGGTGGGGGGGGGATGGAATGAGAGGGCAAGGCAGTCGGCTTCCCACCGAAGGTACTACCCCCCCTCCCTCCATTTCCAAGATTCTGTAAAGCTTTCCAGTTTTAATTCCAAAATCACGTTTAATAATGGAGTTTCATCCCTGCCAGAAATGCTTTAATAAAAATGAACCCAACCTGTGTAATTTAGCCTAATTATCTGATTTCAAGCCCATACCTGGGGGTTCCAAATATTAAAAGAGTTTTATGTGGGACATTTATACAAAAGGTTATATAGCACATTTTAAAACCATAATCCTTGGGAGTTTGGGATTAGCAGATGCAAACTATTATATATAAAATGGATAAACAGCAAGGTCCTACTGTATAGCACAGGGAACTATATTCAATGTCCTGTGATAAACCATAATGGAAAAGAATATGAAAAAGTATATACGTATAACTGAATTACTTTGCTGTACAGCAGAAATTAACACATTATAAATAAACTCCACTTCAATTTAAAAAAATCCTTAAGAAAGAGCATTGAACCCCACCTCCATTTGTAATTTATGTCTGATCTCTACATGGATGGGTATATTATGTACGAAATCAGTGCTGCAGGGCTGCAATGGATATTCTAAGTTTCACCCCAGAATTCATTTTGATGGCTGTGTACCGCATAATATTGAATTGATCCCATAAATTCTGTCAGGATCCCTTCTGTCCCAGCACCATAACTCTTTTAATGCATTTCCTGTAGAAGAGTAATCACTTTCTAATAGGATTATCTTCACACCTTGCCTAAGTCCACAACCCTTCTGTATCAATAACTTAATAAGCCCCACAGTTTCACACACCACGTACCTCCACCAGCACAACCTGGAAACGTAACACAGTGCAAATCACCTTCCACACATTCTTTCTAAGAATTAGAAGCTTATTTTTTTTTCCCCTTAAGAATATAGGCCAGATGCAAGAGGATTTCACAAACAGAAGCCGGAACGCAGGTGGGGTAGAGGGAAGTCATTTCTCCAATGAGGCTGAAGTGGGTCATTCCCCGCCCATGCCCCAATCTGAGCCAGGCTCCTCCTTGCCCAGTGTGGCTTGGTCCCTCCAGAGGCAGCCACCTCTAGCAGCTGAGGGACAGACAGCACTGCGCATGCCTGCCTTTGGCATCTCTTGCTATCAGAGATGGTAGATTTCTAACTTAGCACGGCTATCTACTGGAGGTCTAGGCACTGTCAAGCATTTTTTTTTTTAAACATCTTTATTGGGGTATAATTGCTTTACAATGGAATGGTGTGTTAGTTTCTGCTTTATAGCAAAGCGAATCAGCTATACATATACATATGTTCCCATATCTCCTCCCTCTTGCATCTCCCTCCCACCCTCCCTATCCCACCCCACTAGGTGGTCACAAAGCACCGAGCTGAACTCTCTGTGCTATGTGGCTGCTTCCCACTAGCTATTTTATATTTGGTAGTGTATATATCACCATGCCCCTCTTTCACTTCGTCCCAGTTTACCCTTCCCCCTCCCCACTGTCAAGCATTTTGACAAAATCCACTAAAAACCACGAACTAACATCACTTTGGTTTTCCTATAAACCTAAACTCAATAACGAAGGATTTAATGCTTTTCACTTTGCCCTGTTCATTAATTCAACCTATAGCTTGGTTCTTTCTTGCTCTCTACCTTTATGATTTTTAAAAAAACTTTTGGGGCTATGGAACAGAAGCACATCATGACACGAAAACCAACTATTATGGCAGATCCATTTCAAAGAGGAGATGGAAATGTCAGTAAAAAATGAAACAGCTCAGCCTGGGCTGGGAGGTAACTTCATCTTGTGAAATATCATGTCTAATAAATAAATGAACAAACAACTCTCACTGTTTTTTCAGTAAATTACCAAACCCTTCCTGAGATTCATAACGCTCTTAATAAATTCTTGAATTGGAACTACGGCCAACTCAAGGGTTGTCACTCAGGAAGTAGTTAACACCGAGCAGATGGACTCCATCCACCAGCTCCCACGATTGACTCGAAGCCCGGCCACTGAGGCAGAAACACCGCTCACCAAAGGACACCCAGATAGAAACCCAGATCAAACGCTGAGACACAGTTTCCCCCCACCCCAGTCAGGCTGGACAGGTTAGTTGAGGATATAAGCCGTCTAGAAAAGGAAGGTTGAGAACGACAAGCTGAGAATCAAAGACTGAGTAATGCAAGATGCCTAATATCTAGAAGACATGCAATGCGTACTTAATGACACAAAAGACACTGAGCCATACTGATGCTTCCCTCGGCCACCAGTGGGGAATGAGGCTAATTTTAAATCCCCAGAGACGCTGTGGGCTAAAACTAAGAAAGGAACAGGCCCTGGGGTACCATCTTCTCATCAGAAACTGGTCTAAGAAGGCTAAAAAAGATCAAGACACCACCAGATGGCAACACAGAGCCAAGTATGATTCCCATGTATTTCTCTGGGATACACAACAACACTGGATCATAGGAATGGCCAATATATCACTGGAATATCTACTTTTATGTTTAATAAAAGATAAGATTAGAGAAATAAAAATCGGTCCCCAGAGAAACATAAATATTGAGGCTGAAGAAGTCACTTATCACTGTACAGAACAGACCCTCAATTAGTAACTGCACCTTTGCTGTGTAAATGGCAGGGGAATGTAATTAACAATTAATAGAAGCTGCCCTCAATTTAAAGCCTCCGAGGGAATTAAATTTGGTAGAAGCTGTAGCCTCTAAACAAAGATACATCATACAAATACAAAAGGAAACACAGATTTGAACAATAAATGCAAATTAGAAACAAGGTCTGACTATAGACGGCAGAGAAATGATCCTAAAATGATTTTTCCTAAGAAATGTTCTCTTCAAGAGACTAGTTTATGAACCTATTTTAATTTGGGCCAAGGTTTGATATGAATCCTGGCTGACGTTTCTTGAGAGCAACCTTACTTCCAGAGTATTTATGCATGCAGATCAGACAGCTTCCTGCCGCCTGAATTAGCGGTACAAGTACCTTTCATATCAGTGTGGATGTACTTGATATATACAGTGTCAACATTACTACCAGGGATAGAGCTTGCAAACACTGCTCTGCTTGTTGGTCGTGAAATACAATTGCCAGGCAGAATGTGTGTAGCTCCAGAGGGTAAATTAATGCCGGCAACCTGGTTATCAGCAGTCTTTAGCCTGCCTCTCTAAGCTTCTAATGGAAACATTTAGGGAGCAGAAGCATTACATCTGACTACAGCTGCACATTACATGGTCCATTGAGACTCGGATGCTGATGGCTGCACTGAATAACAAACAGCTGGGTATAAATGTTAAAAATCAGGAAATCGATTTTAAACACAGATTGCACAAATCCTCTGAAGTTCCAGCACCAAAGGAGAAAGACCAATTCGTGTGGAAGAGGACAAAAAAGCATACCAGAGATTAAAACTCAAAAATATAGGTGGGCACCCTGGGGTCATCATTAATACCTTGGCTGGGCTCCGGCTGCTACTGTCTCACCACGGGCAGTGTGAGGACAAACAAAGCCTGCGCCATCAGATCATTTTCTGGCCCTTGTCACGCTCTGGCTGAATCTTAACAGAACTGAGCCACCTAGTTGAGCTTTCCAGAATGGGGCAAAGTTATTTCATGAATTTAACGGAACTGAAGGGAAACGCAGCTTTGTAAATCTGGTCTCAGGGTCCTCAAACACTGAACCCATGTGCTGGGGGAAGGGTGCTCAGACAAAGACGTCTACGGGAATTTCCCAGGACAAGAGATTCTGGTTAGAAAGAAACATAAGTTAATGAGCTAGCCTGTCCCAAAGGTGCCCAGCAGGATACTAACACATTAAAAAACAGCAAGGAAACTTCTGTTCAATTTTGAATAACTTTAGGTAAGGGAATGGGTCAGAGAAAGAGAGGCTAGAAATTGCTTTTTCTGAACGTTTCAAAGCATGGATAATCCTTTTTGTGCAAAGGTTTGGGTTAGTCCTATGTATAGACTTTTAAAAGCTGGCAAACATGTTTATATTTAAGAAAGCTAGTGATACAGGATCAGACATGAGAAGGGGGGCCACGTAATTTATCATCCAAACTGGGACACTCTTTAGAGTGAAAGGTGGATGCTATTAGTGATGACGCCAGGACGATAGGTACAAACTGGGAGTATCCCAGCAAACCAGGACACATACGCACTGTGTTTTGAGTTCCAACCTGGGGGTCATAACTGGAACACCAGTTAAGTGGCTGCTATGCCATCAGCTTATTTTCACTCTCCATGCCTACTTGCTCTCGAGATTCTAGATCTAGAGTAAAATCAAGAGTTTGTCTAAAGGAAGTTGAGGGAGCAAAAGGTTTGACAGGATAAAAAGCCAGATTTCTTTGCTTGCACAGTTATTTCTGTGGATCATACCTGATCCAGTCAGACCTAATGCAGTAGGTAAGGCACTATTACTCTTGCAGCTTTTTTAGATGGGAAAGAATCGCAATATTACAGATTTTGGTTAATGTTGTTTTCCCCCATCTCTCAGGCTGCCTGGATTCTACAATCCAAATGGCCAAGATCATAAATGTACATGCACGTCACCACCAAGAGACCATATTTCTTCCACTTAGTGTTCTTAGTAATATTTGTAAGGTTTCTAGGAAGGATCTAGGTATAGCAAAAAAAAAAAAAAAATTGATGAGGCAATATCATATTTCCCTCATCTGATCTACAGGATGCTGAACGAAGGTCTTTTTTTTCCCACATCTTTATTGGAGTAGAAATGCTTCACAGCGTTGTGTTAGTTTCTGCTGTACAACAAAGTGAATCAGCTACATGTATACATATATCCCCATATCCCCTCCCTCTTGAGCCTCTCTCCCTCCCTCCCTATCCCACCCCTCTAGGTCATCACAAAGCATCCAGTTGATCTCTTTGTGCTAGGCAGCAGCTTCCCACTCACCATGAAACTTAAAAGCTTTTGCACAGCAAAGGAAACCATAAGCAAGATGAAAAGACAACCCTCAGAATGGAAGAAAATATTTGCAAACGAAACAACGGGCAAAGGATTAATCTCCAAAATATACAAAGGTCTTCAGAAAGATGTAACAGTTAAATTTTTATTTCCCAACAAGAAAATCCTTTACTAATTTAACAGAACCCAAAGCAAATAGTGCAAAGCCTTCTTCATCTTAAACCAGTATATCCCAGAAAAAGAAACAAAGTGATAGACAAAAGCTCAGAGTAACCAAATGTTTAACTTAAAATATGAACCACTGTTAACACTCTAGAAGATTTTTGTAACACCAAAAACAGGCAGTAACCATTCAGTACATTATGAGACTTCAAATGTTTGTGTTGAGGTTGACAATACACGCTGCGACTCTTGTTCACTAGCAGGAATTTCAGAGTTATAAAAAGAAAAAGAAAAGAAACAGATTTCAGTACAGAAAATGTATAGGTGGTTTCCACAGAACAACTGATCGATTCAGCCAAATAACAAGTCAGCTGTGACTCATAAATCCTCAACTCCTCAGCTGTCCAACTTAATTTTAACTATTCAATCTGCAGGACAAACTGTAAAACGACTACACACTTCCTGGCTCCCGCTCTATCTACTACACCACAATGGAATCAATTTGCTACTGTAGCAGCAAACAAGAAACCCTGAGAATCAGACAACTTTAAATGCTAATTAACTTTGGTTCTAGGCTAATTACATTTCTTAAAGTAAGTTGTGCTGATTGGTTAAGAACCCAAGCTATTGGAAGCCCAGGCACTTACAGACAAACACATAACCTGTCAAAAAAAAGTGTGCTGCTGAACATGAAGGGGTGTTTGTAATCCACAGAGAAAATCGATGAAATACACAAATTAAGCTGCCCTCATTTGTACCTCACAATCGGGCAATTATATTATGGAGACTGACTAGGTCTCAGTTTCCGCTGCAAAAGAAGCGTCAACAGCTACAACAATCCCTTTACATTTTTAAAAATGAAACACACACACACAACCCTTGTTGACGCATTTGTATTACATAGAAAGCCCTTTACTTGGACCTCCAAATTATCTCATTTCAGCTCCATGAATGTTAAAAATACTGAACGTAACTTTATTATTACAGTATAAAGTGGTCTGTCCAAAATCCAACTGTACACGTTTAAATGTATAATTTATGTTAGAAAAGGTAACATACATATATATGTGTGTATATGTACACACACACACACACACACACACACACACACACACGGGAGCATCCAATTCACCAGGTATACACCAGAACTAAATGGATTTCAACTGTCCACACTTTAATTATGACCTGATAAACATTTCTTTGATGACATGGGGGTCCCACCTGAAAGGGCAGCACTCGACAGAATCAGGAAAGGCTGGTGGGTTTTCTGAGCAGCCTGACTCTGTTCCTTTTCTGGATTAAAGCATCACAATGATTTTTTTCTTTAGTTTTGCTAAGAGTTTGAACTCTACTAGGGCCTAGAGAGTGAGTTGTGATTTTGTGAACCATCATGAAAACGACAAGTTTAATACCTTATAAACAAATTAACAGTAACAACATCACCATAATTTCTTCCTCCCGTTTGCTTTCCACCCCAAAACCAGGGAACATTTTCTATTTCATGGGTTCCCTGGATTTTCAGATGCTAATCAACGATGAGCAAAATACTAAGGTCAGACATGTCAGATTCTCTTTTTTAAAATTCCACGTGGCTTAAGCTCTCACTGAAATTAGACATGGGGTCTTATCCTGTGTCTAGAAGAGCAAGGTTGGCCAGAATGTTTTCTTCGTCCCATGGCCAGGCTCTAAGACCAAGGTAAGAGTTTACCTTGCAGTAGGTCCCCATGGGGACAATCTTTTTTTTTTTTTTAATTGCACCCTAGGTGGGAGGTGAGGCTGCTTGAAGACAATATAATGTTGTACAGATATAACAGTATCTGTCCCAGGAAGGCAACAACGTCTTCACCTCAACCAACTCCCTCAACTTGGCCCACCATGCCTGGATCTAAATCAAATCGTGGTTTCCGGTTTTACATCCTGGAAAGAGGATTTGCGAGAGGTGCTGTCACTGTGATAGCGTTGACAATGGAGCCGACAAAGTACTAAAAGAGTAACAACGTTTTCCTCCAATTTTATGATCATCATTGGGAACCCAGCATTTTGACGAAGTGTTCAAACATCAGAGAATGGAGTTGGTATCATGTTGTTGAGAGCCACGGCACTGGGCCTTATAGTTTGATTTCTGAAAGCCTTATAATGAGGGTGGAGTGGATATACATTCCATTCTTTGGCTGTATTTTTGTTCAACAAAGCCTGCAATTTTCAGTCACTTGAAAATGTAATTACAGATAATGCATGCATCAGTAGCAAGAATACAATAAGCACATGGGGCACGAAAACTCCACTCCAATCACATCCTCTTAGGTTACAACGCGCGGCGCCTAAGAGTAAAGGCATTTCGACAGGCTAAAAATGGTGGTGTGGGTTAGACCAACCCAGGCATGAATTCTACGCTAACTTTTCTATTGTCCGTTCCTTTACTCTGGATAGCTACGCAGGAAACACACATCACTGATTTGCTGAAAACCCAGAGTCCCATCACATGTTTATGCACTTGAGCAAAATGCTATGGAAAGGTCAAAGGTGTACTGACACTTGAAAGGGACCAGGGGCCACGGCTGAGTTGGTCACCACTGTCAGTCATCTAAAATCCATGTGTTATCATGTTCAGAGACACTTGTTCTACTGCCGACCCCTCTGGCTCATTTATGAAGGAGGAGGTAAAACTCCAAGTAACTGTAGAAAGGACACAGCAGCAAGTCACCACATGAAGGGGACAATGGGGACCGAATGCCACCCAAGAGCTTTATTCTAATTCACAAGAAGGCACACTATGGGCTGGAGGCACCCTGAGAAAGGTGTTCCTCTAAATCAATGCAAAAATCAGGAAGTTGGAAGTAAATGCAGGGTGGGATGCCAGGTGTCTAATGAAATCCCCCAAAGAAACTTCTTCCTGGAAGAGGCAGTTCATTCTCTCTTTTTAAAGTTTATTTATTTATTTTTAACATCTTTATTGGAGTATAATTGCTCTACACTTGTGTGTTAGTTACTGCTGTATATCGAAGTGAATCAGCTATACGTATACATATGTCCCCACATCTCCTCCCTCTTGCATCTCCCTCCCACCGTCTCTAACCCACCCCTCTAGGTGGTCACAAAGCACGAAGTTGATCTCCCTGTGCTATGTGGCTGCTTCCCACTAGCTATCTATATTACATTAGATAGTGTATATATGTCATTGCCACTCTCACTTCGTCCCAGCTTACCCTTCTCCCTCCCCATGCCCTCAAGTCCATTCTCTACATCTGTGGCTTTACTCCTGTCCTGCCCCTAGGTTCTTCAGAACCTTTTTTTTTTTAGATTCCATATATATGTGTTAGCATAGATATTTGTTTTTCTCTTTCAGGCAGTGATCTTTTTAAATGAAGAATAACGAGCCACCTTAACATTCAATGTTAATTGCTTCCTTATCTCAGCTGTAAGACCCTGCCTCTAGCATCAAGATATCTTGGCTTTGCTACGGTGCCCCTTTCTTCTGACAACTTTTACAACACTCTTGCCTTCTAAACTCAGAAACTGGTCTGGCTATGAAACAAAACCAAGAAATTTATGTGAAAGAGCATATAAAAAGCAGGTCATTATTATTAGGTCATAGCTAAGAAACTATTTCATACTTAGGATCCACAAACTCAGCTGCAAATTCGCCAACACATCTAGAAGTTCAACCTGTTTATGGTCATACAAGGTTCTAAGGATCCCTCGAAAGACAAAGCAACCTTCTGGGCCAGAATGGAAGGTGGCACAGTTGAAAGAGCTCAGGCTTTGGAAATGGATACAGATATGTGCCTTTACCTTCTAGAACCTCCCTTTTCTCATTTGCAAAAATTGGAACAATACAACTTATCTTACAAAAGTTTTCTGGAGATTACTGATAATTTATACAAATCTCTTAGCTTAATGGCTAACCCACAGTATATCCTAAATCAAGAACAGCAAATGTCATAAAACATTTCAGAAAGCGTACCCACAGGAAGGCAACATCCTTTAAAGCGTTAGCAATCAGAATTAGGAGAAACATACTAAAAAGAAGTATTTCACTGTCAAAGAATTACAGTTTTGTTGACACCAGAAAACACATTTTGGCTTCTAGGTAGACATCATTATTTTATTGAACAGACAACTCAAATCAATTTGGATCAGAAGTATCACGTTCTGAGTAGACCTGAAAAAAACAAGACACAGTCAGAGGCGAGATCAAGGCCATCCCGTGGCTTCTGAGGCTGACGAGAGTCTAATTTTGGTCACTTTTTATGACAGCTGGACACAAAATCTTGGCCCAATTGAAAGGCTGCCTATAAAGTCACTTAGACGTCCTTGACGCTAAGAGAAAATGTGCCAACTACAAAGAACTCATCAATTTGTAGAGAAACATCTGTAGTATCTGCAAGGCAGACCCTTCTCGAAAGATTCTGCCAGATTTCATCCACAGACCTCATGTTCCTCTCCCAACAATGTCAGAAACAGCCATCATCTGGGATAGTGCCCGAGTTCGGCCTAGCGCAAAGTGGTTTGCTACGGGGGCACGGGATTCTTGGTTCGGGAGGTCATGTTCATGGCCTGGGGGGGGTGGGGCGGGGGCGGTGTCTCACAGGCAACATCACTCTCTTGGCCAGAGTGGGTGCTGCGTGGCCTCTGACCCACCATGGAGGACATTCCTCAGCTAAATGGACTCAGAGGAGGCTCTGAGCTTCCCAACTGAATCTGATCATGTCTGATCTTAATCAATCAAGTGACTTAAAACGTTGGGAGCAAACCTTTACACTAGCTGTAGCAGCTCTGGCTTCTCAGGACTTCAAGGGCCTTACTGGCTATGTCAGGAGAAGAAGGGCCGGTACAGTACAGCAGAAAAACAATAACTATGATGAATCCTGTGGCGGGATGCACACCTCCACCCATGGTGCCAACTCCTAAAATCACTGATTCCTTTTCCAAGTCCTTTCCTCCTTCAGAGACTCTCCTGGCATGTTGTGGCCTGAGCACCTAATGAGGCCAGCAGGTGGCAGGGTCTACAATACTCGCCACCACGTTCACATCATTGAAATTGTTTTCTTAAGAGTTGGGTTTCTGCGGGGGTTAGGAGTCCCATCACGTGAGAAGCAGCCTTCCTATGGTGCAGCGGAGTCTCCTCCCATAAGAAAATCAAGAGCTATTTCAGCTGATGTAGAGAGGGGCTTTTCCAAATGCATTTACGGAGATACCAGGATGGAGATATTGCTTTTTGCTTCACCCCATCCCAGAATGCAAGGTCTGACCACGAGTTCACAGTTGGAACACAAACTGTATTTTACTTCTCAATCATCAAGCAGAAAGAGGAGAGAAAAAAAAAAATCAGTCTTCTTAATGTGGTCCTGGGGATGGAGTATTTTCTGCACGTCTATAGGAAGCCATACTGCTTTCTGGGTCTTTGGCTGAGACTTTAAAGCATGAATGTTCTGAGGAAGAAAACATTAACTGGTCAGCTGTAATGAAGTTTCCCTGAGTTTCATTCCCCCAGGAAAGGCAGGTGGACTTGCAGTCGATCTTAAGCACCACAAAGCTGTAAAATACTCAGGTTATAACTCCTCTCCCGACATTAGCTTCACAATAATTCTGGGGCACAGGTAAGAAGCATATCTTATTATCCTTATTTTCTAGATGAGGAATCTTGACAAGTCACCTGAGACTTGAAAGGGGCATGGAACAAGTCAGAAGACAAGCCAGGAGAAGGCAGAAGACTCCTGTTTAGTAAAGGACCCTTAGCCTTCAAGGATGACCTTCTAACGCATTGCTGGAGAGACCATAAAGCCATGTTGCTGGTGATGCCATTCTGCTACACACAGCAGATCTCGACGCAGGGCAAGCGTCCCCGACAAGCAGAAACGACCCACGAGGAAGTTCTAACTCAAGGTTAAAACTCACACATAGCCAACAGAATTAAAATGGTTTCTATACAAAGAACAATCTTTCCTAAAATCTTCCTGAGAGAAAAGAAGATTCTGTGGCAGGAGCTCAACAGGAAAAAAAAAAAAAAAAATGCTCTGCCTTTAAGTCTCCTCTTCAACACGGTGCTCTGTGAGGGACATGGAAACACCGGAAGTAAGTAAAAACCTGCTCAGAAGTGCTCTAGTAATACAGAAACGGAAGAAATATTATTGCCCGTCAGTAGATGCTGGCAGCAACTTTTTGCCGTCGAAGAGGAAGAGAGAAGTAGGAAAAAAGAGGAAAATATGGGCTTTTTGTGAAAAGAAAGAAGTACCCTGACAGGTCGCATTAGAATGTAAAATGTAGGTGACTTAATATTATTGTCTCCAGATGGAGCTGCCAGTCGTGTTAACCAGCCATCAGGGCTTGCGTGTTGCCTTTGAATCCTGATGCCCAGGCAAGATGGTGGGGTGGACCACGGGAGTCACAAGGAAGGATGCTACAAGCACGAACTGAAGGGAATAATTGCAGTTGGAGGCCTCCTGGTGACAATTTTGAGAAGGCAAACACAGCTGCAGCACAGCCAAATATAGCGGGCCAAGACAATGACATCCATAAAGTTAATCATTCGAAATATGCTGCCCTTCTGCCCAACCAGAAAACTCAACACCCCTTCTGTAGCCTAGGAAGTCAAAATGTAGTTTTATGCACAGAAACACACAGCTGTGCCAGTGGAATTTACTGCAAGTGATGACCAAGGTGTTTGGACGCTGTCTTCCCTCTCAAGGCTGTGGTTCTGAGAACTGTGCTGTAGACGGATGTGGCCCCTTCTCTTGAAATTTAGGAAACTGCTCAGACGAGGGATAATTAATGGGGCTTAGAGAAGCCCACTGAATCTTAGAGAAGATTCAAATAAAAGAACAGAAAAGATATACATCAGGAAAACCTAGGAAAGGCAGAAAGAAAACTTCAGGAAGAGCTGTTCTGTTGATGACCTGAAGAAGCCTGAGTTAGGGTACAAAGAATCAGGAGCGCTGAGTCAAAGCATAACAAAATGAATACCGTTAGTCCGCTACCGAAAGCTTTCCTTCCTTACGCATTTTCCTATTATCTTTCACTTTTGTTATTCCCCAAAGATTTTTTTTCCAAGGAGAAAATGAAATGTCAGATTTCAGCCTGCATTTGCTTCACCTATGTGACACCCAAGGTCTACTCTGGAGATGCACTGAGAAAACAACTGGGTGAGAGGTGTGCATGCATGTTGAAGAAGGTTTACACCAATTTACCTCCTTACAGCTGCATAGATCTCCCATAGCTCTAGCCTTTTTAAGATGTTCAATTGATGTGTTGGAGTCCCACTAGACACAATCAAAATTTTGAGTTCTCCTTTCAACAGCGATAGGAAGCTATGGGATAATGGCATGGACCATACAAGATGGCGGCAGCAGGCAAGAAGCACACGGTGAGGAATTTGGTCTGGTGGGCACCAGCGTGTCTACACGAAAAAATATCAGTGGAGGGTCTACTGTCAGGCTTCTGTGAAGTCTTTCTTTCTTCCTACTTGAAGACTATAAATAAGGTCTTGACAGTAGCAACAATTCAACTGCAACTGAGAAACGTCCCCAAGTCTGGGGACTTTGTGGCAAGGAGAGAAAAGCCACTCAACTGGGTGGGAAGAGTCTCAGCTTTTCACCCAGAAGGTATGACAGGACCATCACAGTGACCCTCTTTTCTGTATTTTAACAAAAGTTACTCTGAGGTTCTGGGCCAAAGAGTCAAAACAAAGTCCTAAGAACTACTTCTAGCAGTGTCACTAATATTAGGTACATCTTTGGTCAAGATGTTAAACCTTCTTGAATCTTAACCGTTTCAGTTATGAACGTAAGAATCCATTAAACACATGTTACGTTGTACACGTATTTCCTAACTTTTAGAGCCAAAGGCCATTAAACGGAAGATATTTTAAGAAAGTGAGGAATTATGCCCAAGCTAGTTTTCCATATATATGTTTCACCTATATTTACATACATATGTATATATACATGTGTGTGCACACATTTTATATACACATTTACAGCCAGGTGAATAACAAATTATTCTCCTCTTTTAGCCTAAAGGACCAACTGATTTTGTGTCACATAAATGTGGTACAACTTTCCTGTTATTGGGGGAGACCAGGAGATAGGAAGACATCATTCAAGGAAAAGGATCTAAAATACCACCTTAAAATGTAATGAGGCCGGGACTTCCCTGGTGGCGCAGTGCTTAAGAATCCGTCTGCCAATGCAGGGGTCACGGGTTCGAGCCCTGGTCCAGGAAGATTCCCCCATGCATGGAGCAACTAAGCCCATGTGCCACAACTACTGAGCCCATGTGCCACAACTACTGAAGCCCACGTGCCTAGAGCCCATGCTCCGCAACAAGAGAAGCCACTGCAATGAGAAGCCCACGTACCACAACGAAGAATAGCCCTCCCTCGCCGCAACTAGAGAAAGCCCGCACGCAGCGATGAAGACCCAATGCAGCCAAAAATAAACAAATTTAAATTTTAAAAAAATTTAATGAGCCCAAGTCCAGCTATGAACTCCCTTCTGAAAAGACATGAAAGTTAAGCCTTTCAGCATCAAAACACAGAATTTTCGATCCTAGTATGGAAGCTGAAGAACTATTCACTCCCATGACACTCAAGAAAAAGAATTTTTAAAGCTCTGCAAAAATGATGTCAAATGTCAAAGAAATCAGCTGCAATTAACTGCCTTCTCTCTGAGGAGTGAGTCAGCACCATCATCTGTGAACCTCGGAAATCTTCAGTCCTGCTTGAGCCTATAAATGTCAGACACACCAGCTGCTGGGTTGGGGGAACTTGAGTTCCGTGGTCGTGACAGAGCCATCAACAATCTCCCCGAGAAAGCAAACCTCTGACTTTTCATTATTAAGGCTTAAAATCCGAACACTTCACGTACCCCATTTTTGAAGCACTATCCCTATTAAAGGAATCCTGTATCTATCTGTCTCTTACCCTTCTGCTGCTGGAAAGGGAGCACAGATCATTTAAACTGAGGTCTCTTTCAAACAGGTTTCTTTATTTAAAATCTGACCTTAAGTAAACGGCCACACAAGTCTGGCAGAAAAGTTGAGAATAATAAACCAAGATGGTATTTTAGTCTAAATGCAGCCTAAACTTAATTTACATACATATTTAGGAGGGAAAACTGGACAAAAAAAAATGGGTCTAGTAATTCGCCAGCAAGTTGGCTCTGAGGCATTCATTCAAATGGAGTAATTAAAATGTAACCAAAAACCGAATTTGTACTCATCTGCCATTTTGAGAGCCATATGATCACATATTTGTTAGCATTCCATTTTAAATCATCGGCTGATTTTAAAGCGTCACTCTCCGTATCTGAACATAATATACAATCTGCAGTTCATAAAACCGACTGTTCATAAAACTCCGGGGGTAGCACTGTGAAAGCGTAAATCTCAAATATGCTCACAAGGCATTTCAACCACATAAGTGGAATTGTATTTCTATAAAACCAGTTGGAGTAATCACTTTCTGTCGTGATTTAGAACAAATGGGCAGAGTGAAACTGCTGAAAACCCCCTGTATGTTTCCCCCTTTCTTTTTCAAGTCCTTCCGGAAGAGTCTAAAGCTCACAGTAAATGAAAAGGACAGTCCCAGGAGGAGATGGCGGGGGCGGGGGGGGGGGGGGGGCCACCCCTTCACATCTAGATTCAGAGCATGAGAATACTGGATGGCACAATTAAACAGTGATGATGCTAAAGGGGGATAATTATTTTACAATTACCTGTGAGCATCACATTTACCGCGCTAAATAGTTTTTGTTTCCCACCAAGGTTTTTCCAGGAATGTGCAGCTCCGTTTCCCCTGAAGTTCAGCAAGAGCTTTTTCTTAAGGAAAAATAAAAATGCATTTTCTGCACTGCTACACAAGTAGCACAGCACCGTCGCTGGCTTCCTTATATTCCCCACCAGCTCCCTGATAGTGGAAACACACACAAGGGCACGAGAACGGGGAGGTGCTAAAGAACAGGAAATCATTCGTACTTTCCAAAGCCTCCCCCTTCTGCAGTTTTGTAGAACAAATATGACACTGAGAAATAGCTAACTCTTCGTGATGGCCTAATCCACCAACACAAAGCAAAAATCCAAGCTTCCCCTGAATAAATAAAACCCTCCAGTACTAACACTCTAAATTGGAAATAAAGACTTTTTAAGTTTGGGTGAGGTTCAGCATAGGAAGTGAAAGACATCAATGACTTACTGATTTATCATTGGGCTCCTTGTAACGTGTTGAAAATACCCAGGTTTCCCACCGAAATGCAAATAAGAGATACTGGTAGTATAAACAGCTGTGGGGTTGGTTGCTACAGTGACATCAGACCCCCCCCCCCATCATCCATGTCTACATATAAGCCTCAACCATGATCACGTTTATCAGATTATTACCCGTCTTTTCATGAGAAGGGAATGAGTGTTGAACCTGTAAGAAAACCACAAGGTAAGAGTAAGGAGAAATGAAAAGTCTGGGGATATATGTAAAAAAAGGAAGGAAACTGCAGCCTTTTATCAGAGGCCAAATATACTATTATTATAGTGGTGAGAGCAGGGGTGGGGGGAGTACGTAACCACTCGGAGATGGAAAACATTCTTAATGATCCCGTGAACCACTAGGTTCATACCTGAAAATCTTATCTTCTTTTCATCTTGTCTCGCAAGGTTCTTATTCCTCCCAGCTCACCGCATCTCATCAAAAGATGTCAGAGTCACCTCAATCCAGCAAATTACAATTAAATAGCAATGCTCAACAATTACAATAATATCTCTAACCCAGATCAAAGATAACCTCAGTGTTCTAAAATGCCACTGTGGGAGGAGTTTTCGGTTTCAGGAAGCAGCTGACACTGAAATAGGCCTGAGAAATCCCACCTGAAAATACTTCTTTAAAAATTTCCTTAAAGAACCATACACACAGCTCTTTTTAGAGTCTTTGCATTTTAATTTCCTCTCATGTCTATCAAGGAATCGGGTGACGAATCTCAGTGCTCTATTTTATTATTGGTAATGGCATTTCCTAAATATACTTTAAATGCCATATGGAAAAAAAAAAGGGAACTCAATGTCTCTGACCATCTTGCTGGTACTCAGTAAACAAAAAAAAAGTTTTTAATTAAAGTATATTCTCTTCAGCTCATTAGCATATGGAATAACAGTGTGAATGTGAATCAAACAAGAGAGTGATCAATGCACTAATTTGAATCAAATTAGAGAGTCAATCCTGAATCGGTGATATGTATTTCCTACAATGCTCCATCATTCTCAAGTGACAATTATGGTTTCCCAACAAAAACTCACAGTCCTCTCTTCTCTCGTCAACACATAAACGTGCATTTATATAACACACGTGTGCACACACACAC
Source organism: Monodon monoceros (assembly GCF_005190385.1). NCBI lineage: Eukaryota > Metazoa > Chordata > Mammalia > Artiodactyla > Monodontidae > Monodon > Monodon monoceros. The sequence continues at coordinate 20,884,139 of NW_021703778.1, forward strand.
ACAAGCAAACCACAGCTTTGCCATTTACTGCCTACGTGGCATGTGCAAGAATGTAATCTCTTTAAGTATCACCTGTAAAATGGGTGCAATACCCACCTTGCATATCTACTATGACAGCGTATGTAAAGTGTCCTGGTACATAGCAGGTATTCAATGAATGACTCATGTTCTTCTCATTTTAGTGGGGAGAGGGAAACAGTAATTACACTGCCTTCTTGGACTGGTCCCATTGCCCCTGTACTAGCTTCTTCATCTATAAAACAAGGAGGTCTGGTGAGATGGTCTCCAAAGCCTCTTTCAACGTTAACAATTACGTCCCTAGCACTGCCGTTCAGTTTAATTAGACCCTGATAGACATCTTTCCGGTTATCCCAACTTGGGAGAACTCAACAAAAAGGTTAATGCTCAGGATAACTTTTTCTCCTTGTCAGTAAGGTTACTCACCGAATGTGAAAAAAATAAGATTTCATATTAATTTACTGGTAGCTTCTCCTCAGCATCTTATTCTAACATCACAAATCTGAACTAACGTGTTTAAAGGTGCATTCATAGATTTTTCCACCTGTAATTTCTCAATTCCAAGATAGCATGTCTTAGATTTTGTTTAAAATTTGTGTAAAAATTCAACAACATTAAAAAAAAAGGAAGCCCTATGCATACATACGATCATTCAAAAGGTGAAACAAAGAAAGACACTCATCCCCGACTCCAATACAAAACCAAGTGCCCCAGTTTAGAACAGAATTTTTAAAATATCAGTTTTTATTTTCATTATGCTTTTTTGCAAATGACATTCTATTTCATTACGCTTTTTTGCAAATGACATTCTAAACACAAAGACAACAAAACTTTGATAGTTAAGATTATTTAAAAGGTCCATTTCCATGTACAGTTTCGATGTTGAACATTTAAAACCCCAAGACTTTGAAGCCTATGTCATAACAATTCTATACCCACTACAGAGCCTTAAACCATCTGGGCTCTTTAAACACTTGATGGCTCATGGGGCCATGAAGCGTAATCATTTACCTCAAAAGCTATTTGTTCATCTGCCTTGAGGACTCAAACATATTACATCTTGCAAACTTATCTAATATATTCTTGTGGGAAAACGTCATTGAAAATATGTTCTACTTCTTTAGAAAATCAACACCAGAAAAGCCCTGTGCTTTATATAAGTTCCTTTTAGGAACAGGCCAACAATGTAGCTGACGGCAATTTAGTCCGAATGGCAATATACAATAAACAACCACCGGTCCAGAAAACAATAAACCCACAAAGCTATCTTGGTGATAAGATATACTTCAAGCGGGTTTCAAGCATTTTCAACTTATCACATTCCTTCTCACGCACCCCTATTCCCCAAAGACAGTCTCTAACGTGAGTTAATTACAAACTCTTTTGGAAAACATGCTACAGTATTCTCAGGGCTAAGGAAACATAAAATCATTATCTTGGAAACAAATAATAAAGTCATCATTTACAAATCCTGTTTTTCTTTTTTTCTAGGTTCAATTAAGCAAGAGTTGACAAACAATGAAAACAATTTGAGTTTGATTCCAAAATAACTAACACATGGAAGAGAAGTGGGTAGAAGTTATGTTAGGATTTGTCTAGCCGACTCTATCACTAAGACAAAAAGGCTCTATTCAGAGCAAACAGTTTGAATGAGCCACATTCATCCACCAAATGAAAAGGACAAATTAAACTTCCATAATTAATAATTTAACTGACAAGAGATAGCATCTTTCAGAGGCCATTAACACTTTACATTCAGAGAGTATTCTTAGCAGGTGACCATCGATTTAAAACAACGATCAAGCCAATTCTTTGGTTCGGCCCCAACTCTCTTACAGAGGAGAAAACACAGAACTTTCAAACTAGCTAATGTGCAAACATGTAATAAACGCCTATACAGATAGCCCTTTTAAGGGGGGGAGAGGACAGATATCTCTCAAAACAAATATCATGGGAACAGTACTAATCAAGATTACTTTCACAGAGAAAACTGCCAAAGGGAAATTCAATATTTTAATTTACATTATCTGATTATCTTAGTTGGGACAATGAACCTGATCATGTGTAAAAGCAAGTTAACATTCTTAATATCGACTAGAAGGACAATTCACATTTAACAGACTTTCATCCCTCTCCCCAGCTTTTTTTTTTTTCTCTCCCAAATCCTAGGAGCTCAAATAATTGGCCACTGTGGAGTTTCTCAAGAATCTCTCAGCTCGTAACATTTAACATCCTAGAAAAAGAATCTAGCACCGTAGGGGAAAGTTAGTTGCCAGGGAAATGGATCATAACGCTCAGAATGGCCTGAAAATTGCACAGGATAGAGCGAAGTGCCAGAAAGAATATGAATGCTTCTCTCAGGGTGTGTACAATAGGAAACATTTTATACCTACTCTTACCAAGGATAGCAGTCCCTTTTTCACTCGATTAATTGTAGCCTAGATTCACTATCACATTTCTTGCCTGACAAGAAACAACTGTATATATTCCAAGTCTGAAATTGACACAGACCTTTCAGACCCACTCCTGACAACCTTCTAGGTCGTCTTTTCAAACACTCCTGAAATACAAGCAGATCCCATTGCCTTCAGAGTGACCCAGCTGATAAGAGAAACTTTCCTATCAAGACTAACGAGCCCAAGAAAAATTAGGCATATTTTCCCTTCCTCAGGAATCCCAGCTCTTGACTTCTCCCAATAAACTCTCTAGTTTGCCGACGTGTAAAACAACCAGAATCACATTAATTATTAAATTATAGACTGCATATCAGACAAATCACCGTGATTACCTAAAAATTACCTCTAATTTCTGCAACAGAGTACACCTGGCTATTTTCATGCTTTATAATTATCACCCCCACCCTTTTTTTTTTCTCCCCTCCTTCCACTCTCCCATCCTAAGCAAGCAATTTTTGCAAAGGGTAAGTCAGAGAAGCGAGCAATTTGGTAAGAAGGGATATTTAAATGGGCCACGAGAGCTCCAGCAGCCCCGAATTTCAAATGACACGAGCGTGCACGCGCGCACCCCACCCTGGGACGCCGCGCCACGCTCTCCTGTCCTCGCGGGCCGGACCCCAAGCCCAGACCCCGGGAACCCGCGTCCGGCTGGCCGGTCCACGCTCTCCGCCCCACCCCGGGCACCGCGCCCCGCTCGCTGGTCCCCGCCGCTCCTCCAGACACGCTCCCACCACCCCGCGTCCAGCGCCGGCTCTGAACCACAGGGCGCGGCCGAACCGGAGCCACCCCCCCGCGTCCCCGGGGCTCAGGAGCGCCACAGCCCGCCTTCTCCCTGCGCGGGGCTCCGGGCCGGTGACCCGGAGGCGGCCGGGCGGCCAAACTCACATTCGGTCGGGAACTAGCAGGCGGCCCTCAACCATCATGTCCGGGAGGAAATCCAGCTTGAAGGCAGAAGTCATGTTCGCGGCGCGCGCTCTGCGGTCGGGTGCGGGGGGCGGTGGTGCGCGCGGCCGAGTGGTGGCGGGCGGCGCAGACGGGCAGGGACAGGTGCGCGCGGCCTCCCCGCGGCGGCCGCCCGAGCCGGCACTTGTCACATTCTCTCTCCGCGGCTCTCCGCCAATCCCCGCCGACAGCCAGCGCCCGGGCCGCGGGCTGCCCAGCGCCAGGTGCGGCGACCGGGGGCGGAGCTCCGTGCCCGCCGCGCCGCCGCTTAACCCCTGCGGGCCCGCACGCCCGGCCCCCGGGGGGAGGAGGAGGCGGAGGGACCGCCCCCCGGACAAATCGCCCCCCCCCCCCCCCCCCCCCCGCCACCCGGCCTAGGTTCCCCGGCAGCCAGACACGCACACTCGTCCCCAGCGCTGACTCTGTCCGGTCCCCTATTTCCAGGAGCCTGGCACGAGGCCCGACTCACCCACCGCTTGTCGTGGGTTTAGTACCACCGTATTGCCCAAGGCCGGTGCACTCCACGAGCGCACCCAAACTCCCCAACTGAAGCCACGAGAGACGAATCATCACGGGGGGTTGTTTAAATGCTCCTCGGTGGGCTCTGCTCGCCAGTGTATGAACTCAACTGAAATAGCATTCGTGGTTGAGCCAAAGTAAATATCAGATAAACGGCCCAAGTGACATTTGCGGACTTTTCCGTGCTTTACAAGGAGAAAGATTCATCAGTCTCTGCACGGTTATATTTCCTTTTGTATCATCTTGAAAACATTAAGAAGTACACGGGAGTAAAATAGTGATAAATCACGTTTTCTTTTAAAACGATACATCACAAGTTGGTCATCTCGAAGTATTTAAATACAATGATTAAAAACCAACAGTGTGGCTTCATGAAAAGAGTGTTAGGTCTGTAATGGCCATGAAGCTTAAATACTCATTTAAGATCTGTGACCAATTTACTAATAAGAATTGAGAAATAGGGCAGAATTCTCACAAAGACGGGAGTTTAATTTTCCCAAGTGACTTGTGAAAATTCTTAGAAGTATTTTTATATGGTGATGTTCTAATCTGGCGCTCTCATCATTGTTTTGTTGCTCAGTTATTTAGATGAAACTGAAATTTTCACAATGTCACCAGTTTGTAAAACTTCTTTGTGGCCTATTTCACATTCTAAAGCAACCTCATAAATTGCAAACCAGAAGTCTTATAGTTTGCCTCTTTTATTAACCATCACTTTAAATTTTATTTTGAAATGACATCACACCTGGGGGTGTATTCACAGTAGTCAGAGGGTTAAACAACTAAGTCACGTGGAGTTAATTGTATCACGTGGTGTTAAACGTATCAGACAACATGGAGAAAAAATTGTTTTCATCTTTTCTCACCAGTTTCTTGTGTTATATAATGAGAAGTGATCATCTTTAGAGATTATGAAGAAAAATGGATACTTATATACCAATATTAAATCCACATATCAACTGTAGATCCAGACTTGCTGCATTGAGCAATTTGGAATAACAGGCCGGTGTATTCAATTAAGTCCATACTTAATTGACTTGATTTCCTTCTTCAGCTGAAAAACATATCTGGCTTTTGACCAAGATGGTTCTAATTCCAAGACATAGGGCTAGGACTAACCTTCAGTTGAAAATATTGCCTTTCTAAGGAATCAGGGCTAGGTTCATAAAGAACTGGAAAACAGATGGGGTAAAATCAATTCTTATACCCCAAATGCCCCAACTCTTCCTAATAATACTAAGCTACATTTTTTCCCGACCCTAGCTTCTGCAGGCTGCCTTTGAAATGATAAGAATTTTGTTGGTCTTTCAATAACCTTAATAAAGTAATTAGCCAGATAAATGAGACAAACCTTGACTGTTCCTGATTTTCTAGACATTATTTACATAACTCCCAAATGTATATAAACAGCTGACTCTATAATAAAACTATCTGAAGAACGAACTAACAGAACCGGCATCCAGAACAGAAGCAAAACACAACTGCGTTAATCAAAAAGGAAAATATTTTCAAATCCGCTATGGAATGAAGCTCCATGTACATCTACATTCTATAAGGTAGAAAAAGCATCATTAACACATAGACCTCTGAAATATTTATTCTCTCTTTAATTGCATGTGAATTATTTGGGAGACACTGTAGGGAAGGCCTCTTACTGACTTAAGCCTTCTCAGCAGTTTGTTAAATTCTAGGCTCAAATCCCTTGAGGCAATAGTGGATTCAAAGCAGCTTTTAATCATACTATAAGGAGGGTGAAGAAGTATGTAAGTAGGTCATAGAGAAAGAATTCCTAGTGCATAGGTTACTGCCTTATTTAACAACTACAGTGAGTCCCAGAGTTTTCAAAGCACATTTGCTTTTGCCATTTAAAGTTAGAAGCAAAACCAGGGTCAGATATAAAAGAAAACTCTAACATGAAATACAGTGACGAGGGGAACCAAGGAAAGCTTCTGGATGTAGCTGAGCTGAAATAGTTTGGCTGCCAAATACATAAATAATAGAGTGATTGCATAGGCACTTAATTTAGGTGCCAGAGAGAAACAAAATATACAAACACACACACACACACCCTATAGGGTTTTGTTTCCATGATCACAGCACCTACACAAGAGCTGTTTTTAAAAATACAAATTTTAAAAGCTCTTGCGCTTAAAAACAAAAACACCCAACCAAATACCACCTGATGAAAAGCTTCAATTTCTCATCTGACTGCTTTGCCAGAAGGAAAAAAAAATCTCAAACAACTCGACGGGGCCCCCTTTTTTAATTTTCACGCCGTAAACGAGCCATCAGGTATCATGTTTTGGCAGTTGGAATTATTTTGCAGACAGCTCGTCTGGGCCGCTGCTAAACACGTGGGGTTCAGTGAAGCTATTTTATAGCCAAGGATCTTATCAACAGCAGTGAAAGGGGGTGAGGCCATGAGCGAGCCCCCCTCCTAGACCTGACTTGGTAGGTGACACCTCTGTGTGCTGACATCCCTAGGGACGGGGCTGTTGGGAACAATGCAGTTTCTTCACCATTTTAGCTTCACTGTAGAAAAACCTTAAGCTCTTCCCGAAGCCCCTCCCCCTACCATCCCTAATTGTCTATTTTTTTTCTTTTTAATCAACTTGCTATTCATTTCCCAAACAAAAGGCAATTCAAGAATTGGAAGCACTTCAAGGGAAAGTTTCTGAATGACCTCATTTTATATGAGGCCTTCCAAGGCAATTGCCTGCACTGTGCTGTTTCAGCACACCGCCCCCTCCCCATGCCTCATCTCAAACTGAGGTTTCTCCAGTGGTCATTGTTTGAGCACTGAATTATCACTGGCATTTAAAAAAAAAAACCAAAAACCTCTCCATAGAAACAGAATGCTAATAAATGTGTTTGTAAATGGAGTCACACTGCTCCAATGGAAGGTATCCGACTCCTATCACCCATCTTCATCAATGAACCAGGATAGAGCCCCCTGACTATAGATCTTTCAACATTTTTGCACAAAGTTTATACCATAACTTAGAGACTGGAGTCTGATAGATAGTGATGCACGTTTATAACCCAACAGTTAATTTCCTTCTCCTGCAGACAGCCCTGTATATTTTGTGACAAATTTCCATTTTTTAATTATTCCTATGCATAACGTCACGGGTTGCAATCTCCTTAAAAGCAGTAGACAGTCGGCCGTGCAACTACAGATGTACCAATACTGTTCCATCTCCTCAAACAGCCACCTTCACAAAAGGGTTTTTCTCCCCTCACTCCTGGCTCTTTATTAAAAACATATCCAAAACATCTTTCCCCATCACATTTTTAAATTCAAATTTTATTAAATAGCTGTTCCTTTTTTTTTTTTTAAAGCCAAGTGTACTGAGAGCTGTTTGGAGTAAGAAAGACCCTAGAAGAGGGGGGGGGTTCCCATCACTGGGCGTTTTCCAGCCAATAAGTTTGAAATCCACGTGAATTTGAAGTACCTGGGAAAGTATCTGACTTTGCGGTCATGTGTTTGTTCTTGGCTTACCCCAGTTTCATCAGCAACTTGTAAAAATAAACAAGTGTCTTTATGCGCTTAAAAAATCCCCAAATAGATCCCTAAGTGATACATTATAAATCTATATTTTCTTAGCTCCATAAAGGTATCCCTTAAAAAATACTTATATCACCAATCAAGTTTAAAATGATCTTATTCCCCCCCCCCATTTTGAAAGCTTCTGGAATGGCGACTTTATCACATTCCTAAAACGACTTCAGTAAAATCACATGCCAATAAAGATGACATCGTTATTAAACTCTGATTTTACATTTGTACGGGAATTTTAAGCCGTCGCTCTCCCTTGAGAACAGCTGCTACTGGCTTTTTGCAATCTTGTGTTTTTCTGAATCTGTTTTCAATAGAGCCAAAAGACATAATGGTGAATCTCTCTCCCTTCTGAAGAGACCCTCCAATGGAAGATGGGTTCTTTGTATACATACCTTCGCGCTCGGAAATGAGATGCCCCTTTAGGGTTTCCAGAAGTTTCCATTCCAAGGGGATGAAATGCTAATACTGTGGACCTGTCAGACCCTGAGCCCAACCAGCCTATCACTTCCCTCTCGGACTTGCCTTTCCCTTTTCCTTTCTCCATTATTCCCCCTGCTGCCTTATTTCCCTCCCCCTTCAGCTTTCTCTTTCTTTCTCCCTCTTTCTCTCTCAAACGGAAGCCAGACAATGCCAGACGGTCTCCTCCACAGCTGTGGGTCTGAGGAGGCAGGTGACCACAAAAGTGAAAAGTCTTGGTGGCTCATCTGTCAGGGAAATCAAGTTTGCCTCGACCAAGGCTGAGTTCTCAACTCGGAACAGCTGTCTCTGGGGTGCTTCCTTTCCAGACATCATCACAGGGTGGAGGGGGAGGATGGAAGATCACGTCCCATGAAGTGAGTAAATATATGAAAATTGGGAAAGAGAAGACTGGAGAAAGGGCGGGGAGGAGAAAAAGGCTGTCCTGGTGATATGTACACAAAGGCACTCAGAAAAAACAACCTCTGAAGGAATGTCCCAGCAGCCGCTTGAAGATGCTGAGATTTTTCAAACTGTATCAGGTATAGCTTTATCTGGTGCCAGCCTGGCGGTGGGAACAAAATTTATACCTATCAGAGTGGGGTTTTGAGTTCCCTGGCAATCTGCCCTTGAACACCCACCACCCCCAAGAAATGTTTTCCCCAAGTGGTCAGAAGTTCTCATCTTACTGTCACATGCTGTAAATTTCAAAAAGAGAAACTACTGTTTGATGAAACACAGCAGCTGAGTGGGGACAGCTGGGTGGATATAGCAGTAGGCATAACATTAGGTCTAGAGAGAAAGCAGCAACAGGTGGGGGCGGAAAGGAAGTTTTAAGACTTAGTGGGTGGGGGGTGGGGGTGGGGGGGGGGGGGGGGGGGGGGGGGGGGGGGGGGGGGGGGGGGGGGGGGGGGGGGGGGTGTTTTCTGAGACTGATCTTGGCGAGAAGCAAAATCAGGACTTGAGAGGGACTCTCGGGAGGCATGAAAGCCCCACTGGCCTCAATGTCCCTCCCTCTTCTAAACAAATACATATTGAAGAAGAGGAAGGATTAAAGAGACCAAATGCTTGCATTGTGTGTAAAAGAGAACACATGAATCTGCTTTACCCACAATGATGATGGATCCCCGTCAAAGAGCTTTTCCTTCCGAGGATCAGAAGTCATCTGACACAGTGGATGCAGATCAGACTCTTTAAGACAAATGCTACTTGCAAGCGGAGTGAAAAAGATGATAAGATTTAAGAATCAAACCTGTTAGATTCTGCACCTGATTCTGTCAAAGAGTGGACTGACACTGGGAACACGTCATTTAATTTTCTGATTCATCATCTAGACCTTTGCATGTGCGTGGCCATCATTTCCCTGTAGGGATGGATGGCTGAAAAATCAAAATCTACCACGATCCTCTGATGAGAGGTACGAGGTGTTAACCTAATTATTACTACAGCAATTACATAACCAAGCTATTAAAGTGACATGTAGGTTGAAAATACATTAAGGTTTTGAGCACAGGAAATTTATTTTTTTCCCTATAATATGGTTCAAATCTCTAACTATTTTTAGCTTATGATAGAGGTTTTTGGAAATCCCAAATGACTTTTTCTTTAAATTTGCTTTTGATGCTCATTCCCATAAAGTCCGTTAGGGAAAAAAAATTCTTTTTTTCTTTCTCTTAAAAGAACTACCCAAAATCTTCATGGAAAAGTGGTGTAGCAATCTACCCAAGCTAAGTGGAAATGTGTTATCTTATCTTATCACTATGGCTGAGTGTAAGCCTTTATGTTGCCCAATCTCTTAGTCTCTCATACTCTCTGGTGGCGGCTAACAGCTACATTTGTACTATTTCATAGGAATATGGCAACGTGAGAGAGGAGGAGAGATGTGAATGACTTTGAGGTCTGAGGAAGAAAGGTGACGAAATTAAGGATTTTATTTGGCTTTGTTTTAATAACAAAGACGAATCCGGGGTGTTCTAAGGATAACTTCCCTTTCCTGCTCCCTTTTCCATCCTTCAAGACCCCCTCCCCTCATTATACACCACTTGATACCTTCTTACCCACTGTTCCCTCTCTGTTTCATGACTGTCTTGAGCTTCTTAACGAGAAAAGATCATGTCACATAGTATATCTGCTGCTTGGTTGGTTCTGATTACAATATGATACATTTTGGCCCCTTATGCAGATTAGAAGTCACATTTCAATTTCATCATGCTTCAGATTTCTCTATTATTCCCTCCAACATGTGTTCCCATTATACAGATTAAGGCCTGAGAAAAGTGAGCCATAGGTGCTTTAATTCAAAGACCTCGTGAGCTATAAGGGGAACCAGTGAGCATACGCAGGGGGGCCGTAAAAACTCAGAAGCAAAAACGACTGTGATTTTCCCTTTCTTACTGTACAGCTTACTCCGTACAAAACTAGAAGGCAGGCACAAATCAGTGCACCGCGGAAATGTGGCACTGGAGGAAAATACGACTTTCAAATGTCAAATATCCAATATATGTACTCTTAAGTTGGCCAGGGAAGGAGTTGGCCTGAGTCGTGACTTAGAATCCCTTCCACCATGAGCTGTGTGTCCAGTTTCCCTCTTTTGGTCTGTTTTTCTCATCTTTGAAATGGGAATAACATAACTACCACTAACTCTAGGGTATCTGTGAGGATTAAATTATACAAGATGAAAAGAGATCACCTAGTGCCCGGTAGAGAGTAGACTGTCAATAAATTTTGGATTTATTCCTTACTTTAATCATAATACTCCCACTCCCTGATCTTTGTTTAAATCTGGAACTGGCAGATGGGAAGGAAAAGAGGAAGCCAGTCCTAATCCTATTGTTCTTGTAGCATTAAAGTTTTCACTGATTCTAAGGCCAGCAGCCTAACCCACAGGGGAGAGGAAGGGTACGGTTTATGCAAGGCAGGCACTGAGCATCCTGGGGCTGCGGGTGAGGGCTCCATCCCTTTTGATCAAGTCAGTTTCCAAAGCGAAAGTCAAAATGAACCCTAACTGCCACCACCAGGAACTCAACGCCACCCATCACCAACTCAGTGCATTTTCATTCACAGAGACGCTTCCTAAATCATTTCTGAATGAACGCGGAAGCCATCTCACAGAACCCAAAAGAGAGCTGGGGTCCCAAACCAAGATGTTCAAAAAGCAAGGCATGACAAAGACGACAACACCACAGGAGGACCTGCAGCCCCTGAATCACTGAGATGGGCAGCTTTACAGGAGCCATGACAAGAGTCTGATTCATTCCTGCACCAGGTACCACAGTGCCCCTTCGCGCCAGTTCACACACCAGCTGGAAGCCAGCAACGCCATCCTTAAGTTTCAACATAGAATTTTTACCGATTGCAGCTGCAACCTTTCTCAACCCAGGGATCCAAAAAGCCATGGATACTGAAGGTGTATCAACCTGATAACTTCAAACCTCACGCTCTTCTTGTCCATGACAACAAAGTTTGTTGAACTGAATGATTATGCAGGAAAATTCTGGGTTTTGTTTTTCTCCTAGGGCACACTGGCGCGTCCTGCTTCCTGAGCTGCAGTGATTCATCTCAACCCTAGGCAGCCAACCACGGGCGGGTCAACGTGGAAAGAGGTGAGGGAACAGCTGAGCTGCCCTGGGAACACATGTCACCCTCCCCCCACAGATGCCATTCCCCGTTAACTGTGACGGTCTTGACATAAAAGAGAATGTGCTGGGATCTGTCACAGTCAGAAGAAAGCTATGGATCAGATAAACATACCTGCACGGAACAACCCCTAATGATATCGCATGAAGCAGAAGGCTGCGTCTGGGAACAAAGGGTACCTCATCCCAGATCAGGGTTAACCAGCACATTTCTGAGTTGAGTAGAGGTTTCTCTCTCTCTCTCTCTCTTACATGTACATCTAGCTTCCATCTCAGTCCGACCTCTGGAGATGGATACCATGGGATGAGAAAGGTGCTTCAGCTCTAGGACACTTCATTTCAATTCTTAATGGGCTACAACACTGAAACCTCACATAAAGCTTTCCTTCCTCTGACACCCTCTTCCCCATGTCAGTTAAGTGAAATGCCACGGATCTTAATCTTCTCCCAAAACCACTGCCTCTTCTTTCCTACATAATGAAAGTCACTGCGAGTTCAGAAAAATTCCCAATAATAATAACCAAGTAATAACCAGTAATAACCAAGAGAGAAGCAATAGTAGTTTGATGAAAGGCGAACCCACCCCCCCCCCCCCCCCCCCCCCCCCCTCACCTCCCCTCACCTCCCCCCATCCCCGCCAACAAATTCCCCAGGAATTACTGAATGTAGAAAGAAATTCAAGGAAGGCTAATCAAGATGATCTAAGGCGTTACTGCAACTGGGTGAAATATACTTGTTACCGCTGGAGGAAGGGCAGATAAATGCTGTGGAGCCACAGGAGATGCTTCTTAACAAACTGCATTCTGTTAATGACTTTTACTGAAATCTCTACACCAGAAACTAAGTTGGATATTTCTAGTTTCCTCACTGCCACGATTATACCAAATCAAGCTATGTTTTTCATCGACAGATTGTGACCCCTTAAATACAGAACGATCATTCCCACCTAACACTCTTGCTTTTTGTATATTACCTTCTTTTCATCAACCTAGGTGTTTCCAGGGCTGCAAGCAATGAAATTTCCATCAGCCACATTTTCGCCTAATTAACCGCCCTGATTACAATAATTAGTATTGATTCACTCTTCCAATGACTTCCTGGGTGTCCCAGCACAGTCTGCACTTCTCTGAAGTTCTAGATATGAATATTAATCAAACACCTTTCTTTGTTTTTCAGCCCCAAAGGGATAGTTTGCAACTGTACACACTCATATTTTGAAAAAGAAAAACTGGGAGGTTTCATTTTCACAAATAAAGGACTATTGATATGTCGAGGTTACAGCCTGTGGTCTCAGCCTGTGGTCTGCTGAAACAGCTATGTATTCCTGAGTCTCCTGTGTGAAGGGACTCCTCGGGGTGCAACGGCAACTCTACTGAAAGAAGCCATTTTCCCAGTTTGACTCTTTTGCTATTCCTTTTCTGCAAGTCTGGGCTTAGAATTAAAATTCACTTTGACATTTGTTTAGGTCACCCTGGAAGGGAATCATCCCACATAGAGGCTGATGGCAGGATACAGATTACATATCTTGTTACTGTTGTGGAAATAGATGTAGACAAGTTTGCCAACTTCGGCCATCTCCTACTTCCCCGTCAGGCTAAAGGAAAAGATAGCTGCGTGTCAGACACTTGAACGGGGGTCTTGGAATTCTGGAAGCTGGTAATGGGTTAAAGCACAAGTGGGAAGGGAGTTCCCTTGTTCTTGGACCTAATATGATCACCCAGGAATTAAAGTGAATAGATCACAGGTAAATGATTATAATTTAGTCAAAAATTTAACGTGTAGGTTTCCAAGATATTTCTTTATTTCAGCGTGCTTCTGACAGGCAGCTGGGGAACACAGGACACTGCTTTTTTTTCCCAAACCACAAAAAATTGCTTTGTGACCTTTGTTTTGGAATAAAAATTTCCCATGAATGCAGAATCTAGGTGTGCTGGTAACAGTGGGCCAGTTTCAGATATAAAGCTTCACCAATTACCTTCTATGAGCTCATCCTAAAAGCAATTACTGGCATACCCAATGGAATGAGCAGTTCAGATCCCTTTGGAAGCAGGAGAACATAATCATAAAATCCACTTTACTCACAATGGATGACTTTAAAAATATTATTATCCTACAGATATGTTTTGGGTCCAGCCAGACTCTGAAAATATTGTCAATAGAAAATCTATGTTCCAGAAGGCAAATTACTGAGCTTTTGCAACATTAATTTTCATAATTCTGAATTAAATATAACATTTCAACTTAAGTTTAAAAAATTGAAATGCATGTCCAAACTCTAAAAAATAGTTAATGTTTCATAACTGTTTTTATAAGGAATACATTTTGTTCCTTGTTTACTGAGGACATCACTAATTTGAACACGATATAATCCAAGGAGAAATATTTGTAATTAAATACATCTATTTTTTAAAATTTACCCTTTAAAATGATTTCCCTTCTGTTTTTAAAGATTAGGTCCTTAAGCTCTATAATTTACTAATATTTTTCAATGTACTGCTCTGGCACAAACAGCTAATTAAAGCAAAACACTGAAATGTTAGAAAAGGTATATTCTTTATGGAAACGAACCTTAGTGACATGATTTTCACGTAGATCAATTACCATTTAATATTCTAGGATCAGTTCTCTTATATCTAATGTGAGAATAAAAATGTTTTTAATATTTGAGAAGTTTGCAACAGATTTTTCCATTTTCTCTTCTTGAAGTCTCACTGTTTTCACATGAGAAACCAATGCTTATGTTATAAAAGGAAAGAGTCTTGAAGATGTGAGAAATGTTTACCTTGCATAGAAATGCATTTTATGAGCACATAATCATATATCAAAAATTGATACATTCCATAGATACCTTTAACTTAACAATTTAACAGGCTAGATAATGACAGTTTGTGACCAAAATTAGAAGGGCGGCAGTTCTCACTTGTCCTTGAATTTCTAAACTGTTTATCTACCTAGGGGCCAAAAGAGGAGGCAGACACTAGAAATTATAATTTACTTAAACATTAGAAATATACCTCTTAACTTCTCTTGTGTGCTATGTTCCGTAAGTCCACTAAATAGGCAAATTTTAAATCCCCAAGCATTAAATACTGTAGAGGCATGTCTGATAACAAGGTATCTGCCAGAATGATAATAGTGTTACAAGCAGTCTCAATCAGTGAGTTTCTTTCTGTAGTTAACAGAGAGGTAAGCAATAAATCTCTAACTTAATCCAACCAACATAGCTGCAAAATGCAAAAAGCCCTATGAACGGCAGATATTAAATCTTTTAAAAGCACAAAACCACAAACAAGCAGTCCTAAAAGCTCTTCAATCTGTATAGTCTATACAAACAAGATTAAAGCAGATAAAAGGGTGTTGAGAAAGAAAAAAAAAAAAAAGCCCCAGACATGCATTAAGCCAGTTTGACAGCTCCATTGTTCAATGGGTCCCATTGTCAGACCCATAGATGTATTCAGTGCTACAATGTCTGCTAGGAAATAAACAAAAGACTACATTTTTCAAAGCAGGATGCCAATTGTATCATAATTCCTTCTCTGCTTCCCAAAAGGTGGCTCATTCTTGGTAAGCGGTAGGACCCTAACACAGATGCAGGAAACAAATATTTGCTTTCAATACAGAGGGACCCAGGACGCCATGCATGAATAGAAGTCTTTAAACAGGTACACATTTTGGCAAACAGGATAAAGTGATCCAAACCTGGTAATATAGAAGGACTATTTAGGTAGGCTAAGTCCAGATTAGAGCGGTATCTGGAACGCAAGTCTAATATGGAGTCTCCTTAGCTCCTTTCTCGCTGAGTATTCCATGCAGAGTGCATAATAATGAAAGAGGCTTAGACATTGCAAAGGAAAAGACAAACCCAGAGCTAGATTCGGAGCCTTTAAAATTATCCACTGGCCGTGCACAAATAGCAGAGAGCAAATACATGATATGCTTGCAAAAGGCGACTCCTGCAAATATAACTCGTCCACAGGAGTCCTTTTCCTTTCTCTTGCTTGCTCTCTCTTTCTCCCAATCTCTTGGTCTCGATATCGTTTCCCTCTCCTCTCTCTCTCTCTCTCTCTCTCTCTAGCTTCTTTTTTTCTTTCCTTCTAAGACAAGGAAGCTACTTGATTCAGGGCATGGTGATTGTCTCAGTCAGCTCTGGAAACTAGCACGGCATACGTTAAAACAAAGAACACAGTAACATACCTTAAAAGCAGCTCTTCATTTCTCATAGTAACAGCGGATTTGGGACAGCGCATGCTTTCTGCACAGATACACTGATAGTCTCAACAAAAGCCAGTTCAGAAGTGCGCTCCAACATCAATGCCACAGTAGCTGTTCACTAATGTGTGCTCCCCGTCTCTCTCCCTCCCTCTCTCTCCCTCTCCTTCTCTCCCCACTCTCTTCTCTAGTCAAATTCTGAATGGGAGAGCAAAGGGGCTCCTGCAGATCCACTAAGTAGAAATAATCCTCTCTGACAAGTTATGTTGTCTAAGCATATTTTTACATTAATACACTGCACTGCCTATAGGGGTCTTGCTTCCATTCACTTGAGCCTGGCTGGTGTGAGTTCTCCTAATTACCATCTTTAGAAATTGGAAAGAAAAATAAGTAACTCATTTCCCTCTTTGTCTTACACATTTCATAGCAAAACCAAGTTCACGTTTTCTCTTTGCCATCCACTGTCAGCAAGCAACGCAGATGACTCACAGAAGATGTGGGTATGTCAGGGTGCTAAAAAGGATTTCTGCTTCTCTTTTCTGGGACACTGAATTCACAGTTGGATTCATCTCTTCCTCTCCCCTTGTCCTCCGGCAGAGTGACAAGGTCAAGACCCTTAGCCCCACTGAGGGGGTTGAGGATGCAGAGGATAGAGACTGGGGGACTTGGAAAGATTTTAACTCTGTGAGCCCCAGAGCTCTTGGAGGTTCAGGGCATAATCCACCTGAAGCAGGACTTCTAAAGGAGGTGGGCGATGCAAAGATTGTTTGGTCATATTGAAATCCTAATGAACACTGGAGCATCAGCCTCAGAAGACCAATTAGATGCTCTTTTCCAAAATAGGAAAAAAATCTGCTTCCCTACTTCATTATTCACACCGGGCATAGCATATACAGTTAGCCAAGGAAATACATACTGTCCTTCTGCTTATTGGAATTGGAAGAATTCCATGCAGATTAGCCAAGTAAAAGAGCAAGTTAAACACACAAAGATGAGATGCTATGGACGGAATAGTCAGTTGTCCAAAACTGCAAATTAAGGCATTGCTCCTGGAGGTGTGTGCTGACCGGAAAGCCAAGAGTGCGCTCAGCTTGGATGGGAACAATGCAGAACACAGCCCGAAACAGATCTGGATCACTGAACACTGGTTTTCTCACTCCCAGGTTCAAAACACTTCACCCGGGGGCTTCGCTGGTGGCGCAGTGGTTGAGAGTCCGCCTGCCGATGCAGGGGACACAGCTTCGTGCCCCGGTCCGGGAAGATCCCACATGCCGCGGAGCGGCTGCGCCCGTGAGCTATGGCCGCTGAGCCTGCGCGTCCGGAGCCTGTGCTCCGCAACGGGAGAGGCCACGACAGTGAGAGGACCGCGTACCGCCAAAAAAAAAAAAAAAAAAACACACACACAAAAAAACACTTCACCTGTCCTCATGAGCACAACCGTGCAACTCAGTAATAATCTGCAGTTAAAGTACTTGTGGGAATAACCGTGGGGCAGGGAAGATAATGGCATGCCCCATTACCCTCCCATTTGGAGATCTTGAATATACCCCAATATCTTGCTAGATCTCTGACCTATGACCTCTGAACTTAGCCTTGGCCCACAGCTAAGGAAATGGAGATGTTCTGGAGGGCGAAGAAGGTGCTTTCAAGGTTACTGCACAGTAATCACGCTTAGTTTATGACAACAACCAAAGGTGACTGAAAGCAGTCCCCATCCCCATTTCTAGATGGAAAGAAGACCACATGATGAATAACTTGACTGGGGTACAATAATGAAGCAAGAGCTCTGTCCTTAAAACAAGCACATTTTTACATTGCCTTCCTTTATGATAGCAACTAAAAGAGAGTGAATATATAAAAATGAATGACCTTGCCAGGGAAAGATACTATATACAATCTAAGGTGTTCTTTTATTTTTTAAAAGTGTCCGTTTATTTCTCTTTTCATCTTTTTTTTTGCCACGAGGCCTGTGGGATCTTAGTTTCCTGACCAGGGATCGAACCCACATCCCCTGCACTGGAAGCACAGGGTCTTAACCACTGGACCACCAGGGAAGTCCCTAAGGTGTTCTTGTAAATGAGTTTGGAACCCCAGACACTGCAGAGAGAGAAAGAGTTGGAGCCATTTCCCTAGCGACTTGTGCTGAGGCAGGAGTCACCTTACCTCTCAGGAGCTCTCTTTGCCAAGTAGTTAAATGGGGGCGACAAATGCTCATATACTTTAAAGCACCAGAAGCACGTGTGATGAAACTGTGTGTGTTCCACCAGTGCAAATATTAATAAAAAGTGGAATGAGTGGCCTGACACAGGCCACGGTTTTGTCCATCAGAGAAAAGTAAAAATACACTGTTCCAACACAAAGCCCTTTTTTAATACTTCCATCCAATTTCTAACAGGGCTAAACTATGAGGCAAGTACTAACACGTAGCACTAATGCATTTGCTAATCCATAAATAGATTCTTAACCCTGGAAGCCAGGGCTGCAGTATATGGGGCTGTTCCTCTAGTGAAATGAATTATGGATCCCTAGCAGTAAGGACTGGGATGGAATCAAACCATTAAATATTTTATATTCCTTCTACTTCCTTTTGAGTCTAGGGACCTAAGTAATGAGAAAGCTGTTGAGGTTAAGAGTTTAGTACTTGTCCAAACGCCAGTAGGATGACAGAACGGGGGTCTTACATCCACCAGTTGCCTGTGCTGAACGTGGGGATAGAAAGATGAGCGAATATAAGGCAGGCATGTCACACTGTATAGGAATTCTCTGACTCCAAATCCACATTTGATCAATCTTTGTTTTTGTTTTTGTTTTGTTTTGCGGTACGCGGGCCTCTCACTGTTGTGGCCTTTCCCGTTGCAGAGCACAGGCTCCGGACGCACAGGCCCAGTGGCGATGGCTCACGGGCCCAGCCGCTCCGCGGCATGTGGGATCTTCCACGGACCAGGGCACGAACCCGTGTCCCCTGCATTGGCAGGCGGACTCTCAACCACTGCGCCACCAGGGAAGCCCCAATCTTTGTATTCTTAATCCACTCAATCGAATAACCTTCCCTTAGCTGATCCTTAATAACTATTTGTTAAATAAAGGGATGAATTTGTTTTTAACTCTTGGGACTTCGGGGAGAAGACTTTTATTTTCAATATTCCTTTATGTAGCTTCCTTAACAAATATCGGGGGTGGGGAACACTTCTTACTCTAATTCAGGCATTCCACTGGCACAGCTCACAACACTGGGAAGTCCTTCCCTGCCATCGTGTTTCACATTTCAAGACCTTTTCACGTTTTCACTGATGAATCCCTACAACACTCTGGGGTGGGCACAGCTGGTTCTGTTACCTGCTCACCTTTAAAAGTTCAAGTGCAGAAACATTGAGCAACTTGCCCACAGAAGGTAGATAATGACAGAGCTTGGGAACTCAGTCTACCAACCCTGGGCCCATGTTCTTTCCACTGCATGGTGATGCAACCCAGCGACCCCACTGTGCCTAGGGGTGACAGACACACACCGGGGAAGGCATGGCTTTGAAGTAGTGTTTATTGTACACCTTCCTAAAGCGATGTTAATTACCTTAGAGGATAGATAGTAAATGATTAAAAAATTGATGGAAAGGTTATGTCTGGGCTACTAGCATTTATCAATTCCTTTCAAAACTTTATTTCAAATACAGTTTGAGTTGAAACTAGACAGGCTAAGCACTTTTGGAGACCAATTTCTTTTTGAGGTCATCTAGAGTAGGAATTAATTTTTAATAATCCTGATTATTATTAAATTTGTTTTGTAGGGGAAAGTTTTTTAAGAGCATGAGGATTATAGTAGTAATTAGCAAAGAAGAATGATGAAAACTTAGCTTATTTCAATGCCCTCTATATCCAAAGAGATTTTTTTTAACTGTAGAAATTAAATGTTTAGCTAATAATGCAAATTTGGTGAGGGAAAAAGTGGAGAGGTACAGCAATGTGGAAGTATGGGGGTGAGCTGAAAATCAGCAGATCTCATTACCTTCCTAGATATGAGATTCTTAAAAAAATTTTTAAAGGTATATGATATGTGCATTTCTTTATGTTGTAGATAATTTCTTGAATAAAAAGCTAAATTTCCAAATGCAACCATAACTGCTCCAACTTTTTTCTGCCTCCGATGCCTGGTCTTTGCCTTGGGATATTTACATTGCAAAAGTAGTGGAAAATGCCATTTCAGTGGAAGTGTATGATATGAAGTATGTTAGAGATTAGGGCCTGGCAGTACAGAATCCTTTGATAAAAAGGATGGGGCACTCAAAAAATCTAGTCTGCCTTTCAGATTCCCATCATAAAAGAACCATCTTGAAACGTGGAGGCACCGAGGATATTAAATTTATTTAATTGCTGGTTTCACATACTGCCTGAGTCCACTCAGGGTGCTAAAGCAAAATACCACAGAGGTGGGGGTCTTATGAGCAACAAACATTTATTTCTCACAGTTCTGCAGGCTGGGAAGTCCTAGATCAAGGCACCAGCCCAGTCAAGTTCTGGTGAGGGCCCTCATCCTGGTTCAGAGCTGGCACCTCCTTGCTGTGTCCTCACATGGTAGAAGGAACAAGGCATCTCTGGGAGTCTTTTTTTTTTTTTTTTTTTTTTCCGGTATGCGGGCCTCTCACTGTTGTGGCCTCTCCCGTTGCGGAGAACAGGCTCCGGACGCGCAGGCTCAGCGGCCGTGGCTCACGGGCTCAGCCTCTCCGCAGCATGTGGGATCCTCCCGGACCGGGGCACGAACCCGTGACCCCTGCATCAGCAGGTGGACTCTCAACCACTGCGCCACCAGAGAAGCCCCTGGGAGTCTCTTTTTTAAGACCACTAATCCCATGCATGACACCCTCATGACCTAATCCAGAGACCCCACCGCCTACTACCATAGCATTGGTCATTAGGATTTCAACATATGAATTTGGTTGGGGGGTCACAAACATTCAGACCATAGCAGATACCAAGAGTTGCCAGGTTTAACTAAGAAACATACCACATTGTTATGAAAGATGGAAAGAGCACACAGAGTCTGTGAAGTAAATATGAAGAAATGACCAAGGTCTACAAGAAATGGGTTTGCCGCAAACTCAGTACATGACATGTAGGAGGTGCACAGTAAAGTGGTAAGTCTGTGTGTGAGGGGGTGGATTTCCATCCAGGGCTGATGTCAAGCAGAAGACACAAAGTTCCTCTGACCAGCTTTGTCAGCCTTGGAGGACGGGTCTCTATGGGCAGAATTAGGCAAAGCAGTGAAATCTGCACACAGGAGCCAGAATGAATAGAACATGGAATGATCCTGTGCTTCCAGACCCTGTGCTCCCTCCTACCTTGAGGGGAAAGACCTCCAAAGCCCCAAGGATATAAGTATCACAAATCACTACGTGAAACATAAAACTGACGGTTGGTTTAACGTAAAACCGTAGCAGCCTTAGCAAAGAAAGGATTTGATGGTAATCTGAGGGTCTACGTAACCGGAGTTCCTCTCACTTGAGGGCTCACAAAGTTACCACCAAGTCAAGCAGAAGGCAGCTATCCCTGTAACCAACCCAAGGGTCCCACGTTCCACATGGACATTCCTTCTCCAAGCCGTGGAATGATGCACTTGTTTGCAAAATGGAGATGTTTTTCTAGAACTGGGGCATGGGGATGAGTAATTTGTAAAGCCCCTTAAAATGATCAAGCAACATATTTACCAATGAGTAGGTGTAAATAATAAACCATAAAGTACTTAGAGCTCCAAGAAGCCAATTGAAAATAGGCCCTAGATAAATCTAAGAGGTTTTATTATTATAAAGAGTAATAATAACTTGCCTACTATAGACACGAGGGGCTATGAAAACAGACACCACAAAGTGGGTTTGGAGATCTACTTCTGTGTAGGTAGGCTTGAAAGGTCTGTTGAAGACAAAGAGAAGAAAGTCAAGGATCTCCCATGAAAATGGACTACTATAAGTAGCCCCGTTGATAAAATAACTAACTTTGGCTTGTGAACTCATATGACTTCATAAATAACATGTACACAACAGAGCGGTCATTTTTGGCCTAATGTTTTGCCGAGGGCCACCCTTGGGCATATGGGAAATCTTGAGAAGGCTACAGGTGAATACATGTAAGTTAGGCATTAACATTTGCATGGGAAATGGGCCACATTTATTATTTCTATTTTTAAAGACAGACACGTGCACGCAACTGCCTGTCTGCTCAGGCTGCCACGTCCCAGAGATTCTGTAACTTGACTATTATCCATGAGTCTTCTCGATGGCCATGTAGAGTTTGGTGCGCTTGGAGATCCGTCTTTCTTAGTGGTTTTGATCCTAGGGAATCATAAGGAGTGAACAGCACAAGCGTAATGAAGACCAGGGTGGAGCAGGTAGCCTTCCTGATGGGAGGGTGAGACCAAGATGAAGTGAAACGGAAATGAAACAGAAACCCAGATGGTCTGGGAAAGACGGTTTTGAAACTACCACGACAGCTCTCATACAATATGCAGATGCTTTAAATGTTACATTTCTTTATATATCACTCTCTGAAATGAAATTATCTACTTATTTACCTGTCTATTATCTCTTTCCTCCATCTGAACCCAAGTTGCATTAAAGCAAGAACTCCATTTTTATCACCACTTTAGGCCAATGTGTGGCATATGGCAGACACTTAATAAACTTTTGTTCAACAGCTGAATTTCTTTGTGAAGCATTCTTCTTATTGAGTGACCCAATCTCAGTGTCACTACATAACATGACTTATGAAATACTGATACCACAGTCAACCGTGACAGTCACTGGGCTAGACCCTGAGAAGGACAGAAAGATGCAGAAGGCTGTGTTTCTGACTTTAAGAAGTTGATAGATTTGTTGAGATGGAATGATCAGCTTGTTGTCTTAATATTTTTTTAAACTTTAAGGCATCATTTATATGGGTGCACAGAAAATAAAATGAAAAGTGATACATTTCGCTCATTACTTTCCATCAGCGCTGAAGTTTGGGAGTTGGCAAATTGCAGGCAGGTAGGACCAGGCACTGAGGAACAGATGAGTAGACAAAACTTTCAGAATTAAGAGCAGCGGGAGTTGGAGGGTGATTTGCGGGGTATCTTGGAAAATACAAGTGTCTTTATGGGCAGGAAGCAAGCATCAGAAATCAGTCTAATTTTTGCTTCATTCATTTTCAGTCGACCTATTTCCTGCATTTAACTCTTTATATATGTTGGTAAGTTATCCCCTTTGCCCAGTGTAGTCCTGTCCTACTTCCCTCTCAATTCATTGAGATTCCCCAGGGATTTACAGCCAGTGATCCCCTTGTTAAGTTTCCTCCTCCACCTGCTATTAAAAACAAAACAGTAAATGCTATTAAAGGCCACCCACACATTCTCAAGGCAGTTCGTAATGAGATGCCTCCTCAATTTCAAAAATGTATTAATTCGATTTTGTTTTATGTTGCAGGGATCGACACGAAACTCGACGTTGACCTCTCTATTCCTGTTACATCAGTTAAATATCGTTATGGTGGGTATTGGAAATGCATGAAGAACATGACTAAGTCACGATCGTCAAGGGAAAGTTCCTAGAGGCCAAAGAGGACTGGGGATGAGGCACAGAGTGGCCCCAAGCTGAGGGAGGAAGGACACCGCATCCCAGACTAAAACCTGGCCGTCGAAAGCTATGAAAGATTTTAAATGGCTCTGGATCTAGAAAGATGACTCTGGTTTCAGTGTGGAGCGTGACCCGAAAACAAAGAAGAGCATGGCGTCAGGGGGACAGCAGGAGAGCTGCTGTACAGCTAAGAGGCCATGTGGCCTGTGAGACGGGTCTTCTATTCGTGACCACTGCCTATTAGTTGGGCTTGAGATCCTCCACATAAGATGAAATCACTCAATTACCAGAGCAATTCAGTAAATTGCTATTATCATCCACATCACGCAAATGAGGACACTGGGGCCTGGGAGGTCAAGAGAGGCCCAAGCCAACAAGGGCAGTGATACTGGCAGAGATGGGGGCAAGCTCAGCTCTTTTCGCTGTCCTACGTGGTCCAGGCAGTACGTATCTAGAGAGGAGAAGGGGGAAAAAGATATTTTAGTGGTAGAATCACTATAGGGACAACTGAATGGGTGGAATGGAGAAAACAGCCGAGTTAAAGATAATTCTGATGTTCTCTAACCTGGACATTTCGGCAAATGGTGACATTGCTAAGTGAATGGAAACCCAAAAAAGCAAACAGGGTAGATGGGGAAGATAACCGATTCCACTGGGGATAATCTGAGCTGGAGACGCTTGCAGGCAGGTCTTCCCAGCAGAGGAGTTAGAACCCCTGCAGTGGATGAGGTTGGCCGGGAGGAGTATTGAGGGCTTCTGACCAAGACCAGAACCCCTGGCAAACCAAAATTTGAGGAGGAGGCAAAGAAAGATGCTCCAGTGAAAGAGAGGACTGAACACATCACCAAGGAGCTTAAACCCAGCTGGAGAGAGAAAACATATGCATTTGAGGTTTTAAGTTACCTTGCCATACATGAGATCATGAATTACTTGTTTAGATGCTAAATGAAAAAGCAGGGCAGTGCAAATCAGAGGCAGGAACATTCAAAAAGTTTCAGGAATCACTTGGGAACTGGGGCAATAACTTTAAAAGGCAGCCTGATTTTAAATTAAGGAAGCAGGCTACTTCCGCACCTGCACACTTGCTGGGGCGGAATGGGGAGGGGGAGAGCCAAGAGGTCCTGGAGCAAATCCTGCTTGCTCCAGGCTGACTCCATCTGACTTGCCCTGACTTTGAGATGGCAGTGACAAGTGCCCTGCTGTTCGGCACCATCTCCTCGAAGGCATAACTAAAAAACCAGGAAGGGAGGGTAGGGGGTAGAGGGGCTGCATCCAGCTTGCAGAACAGGAAAGCAACCATGCAGAACAAACTTGTATGCTTCCATAGGCTGGCTGGATCCACCAGCTCAAAAAGGCAACAGCAGAAGTCGTTTATGAACTGTGCATTTGGCCAGATTAGGATTCCAAAAGTTATAAGGAACTATAAGCTCTAGACCTGGAGAGCGTATTCCGGGGTCAATGGTTTTAAACTTTTGAGTGAAGTATCACACACTTAGAGGAGAGGACCCACAAGTGCTCCCTGAATATTCACAGAGCGAACAGATCCAATGCAATTAAACCCAGTTTCAACTAAACCTTGTGTCCCTTTTTAATTCCATAACCAAAGCATGACTGGATGAATATAAATATACAGGGATTAGAGTGCTTGTGAGTAAAAGTTGCCAGGGAGACAGTGAGTCAATTGAACAAGACTTTCTCTAGAACCCACCTACTTGTCACCATGTATGCTCTAATTCAGGCTCTCCCAGTTCTTAAGGAATCTCTGACCCACGCTATACATTTCAGCAGTCTCTGATACCAAAAGATGTTCTTAGTTGCCCCCAGCTTAAAACCCAACAGAGCTTTCCCCCTGCCCCATGATGAAGTCCAAGTCGCATAATACGGTTCACAAGGCACCTGCACATCTCCAACTTCCTCTCGCGGGTTGTCTCAGCCAACACACAACATTCTTTGCACCGTTAACTTTTTTCAAGTCCTCATATATATGATTTCTCCTGCCTCTGTGCTATTTTTCATGCTGTTTCCTACATGTGCAAAACTCTCCCGGTTATCCCCATCCTCTCACCAGGTTTATTTCTGCATCTCCTTCAGGACTTGGCTTTATGAAGTGCTAAGCAGAAAAACAGGGACTCAAGAAATACTTGTTGCCTGCTTGGCTGAACCCATGAATAAGGAAAGAACATCATCTCAGCGGCAAAGGAGATACCCAGATGTCATAATATGGTCCCAGTTATTTTTAAAATTTTTTTAGGGACTGACATGTTAGCTATCTAAAGCTGAATTCGAAAGGGGTACCAGTCATGGCCCCTGTACTCAGCGAATGTATAATCATGTTAGAAGGCAGAACTTACATGGTACAAAGAACAATATCAGGTCTACTGCTGTGATGTTCCGTGAGCCGTAAGAGTTCCAAGGAAGGAGAGGTGAGAGTTGGCTGGAGTGATATGAGAGGAATAAGACCTGAGGGCATCTTGAAGAATACGCTTGCATTTGGGGAGGACGTGGAGACAAAGGGTGACGATGCTCACCCCAAGCAGAGGGAACCAGCGTGAGAAGAGATTACGTAGGAGACAGTGGAGAGAAAGTCTGACTAGAAGAGCATGAATATTGACAAATGTGGGGAAATAAAAGAAACAAGGAAGAGGGAGGCCAGCCTGTGAATCTTGTCAATGGAGCAAAAGAATCTGGATTCCACATCATAAGAAATGAAGATTCAATGTAACTTCTGGGTCAGTAAATGAGCATCCTTTTTCGAATATGCCAATGAGAAAGTCAAAAACAACTCCGGCAGCTGGTAGCTGACAGGTATGCCACGATGCTTCCAACTAAACATAAACAACTCTTACAGAATATAAAAATAATCAAACTTTGAGATCATGGTGGAACAAGAGAAAGACAAAGACATTGCAGGTACAAAACTAACAAAATATCCCCATCTTCCGACTGCTTACGTACCAGTGACGACTGAGCTCTGCTTTAATCCTCCTGCTCTCTAGATGAGATGCCAAGATGCCTGTATCAGTCTGCTTGGGCTGCCACAACAATACCACAGACTGGGGGGCTTAAATAACAGAAATCAATTTTCTCACAGTTCTGGAGGCTGGCTATCCAAGATCAAAGTGTGAGCAGGTTTGGCTTCTCCTGAGGGCTCTTTGCTTGGCTTGCAGACAGCCGCCTTCTCACTGTGTCCTCACACAGCCTTTCCTCTGTGCATCCCTGGTGTCTCTTCCTCTTCTTATAAAGACACCAGTGCTATTGGATCCAACCCTTAAGACCTCATGAATGGGGGTTAAGACTTCAATACATGAATGTGGCAGGGGGGGTGGTGGTGGTGGCACACAAGTCAGTCCATAACAACACCCAATAATTCCTGAAAACACCCAATCTGGAACTGGCTTCCACTGCCTTTATACCTCCTCAGTATGTGCATAAGCCCTATTTCTATAATAAACCCCTTCCGACCTCCTCTTCCTAAGATGCTCCATCATACCCTTGGTGTGTATTCTCCTTTGTTGTTGCAAGTTAAATAAACCCAATCTGGACTGTGGGTGTGTTCCTGGTGGCTCTGGCTTCCACACCAGGACCTTCCATATTCTGGAGTCTTACCTCTCTCATACTTTGTGTCTGCCTCAAATGCCGTTCCTCCTTCCTGGGTAACTCCTGTTCATCCTTTAAGATTGAGTTCAAACATCACCTTCCCTGAAAGCATTTCCTAATTCACTGTGTCCAGCAGTGGAATTAGATTTCCCTTGTGATGGCTCTACAATGTGTTGACTCGGCTAGGCTGAACTACATTTCCCAGAATTCACTTCTTTCTTTTTTTAATAAAATGTTTCTAGTTGGAGTGAGCCACAAGGAAGCGTCTTGGGAAATGTGAAGTCCAGAAGGGAAGCGGCAGTCATTTTGTGGCTTGCACACATGGCTGCTGATGTACTGACTCGCCTCCTTGGTGAGAAGCAGCAGCTCTGCCTTCCCGATCCTCCTGAGTGTCCCTGACCTCTGTGCCAGGTGTGTGTGTTTACCTCTGTCCCCAAGGTCCCCAAGGCAGAGGCAACAAGAACTGATGTGTTTTAGTCCATCCTTGAATACAAACATGTACTATGTAGTGTTTGTGCATTCTAGCCTGCCCTTGATTGCTCCAACTTTACACCCATTTTTCCTTCTTGACTCTTTGGCTGTGGATGTCAAGTTCCAGCACCCGATGCAGAAAAGCCTTATAGAGACTGCTTACCCTACTGCCACAACTACTGAAGTCAAATCTCTGTAACAACTATGTATCTATCTGCCATCTATGTATCGTCTATTTATGTACTTATCAATCAATCTATCCCTCTTTCTTTTTCCTTTCTTTCCTCTTCTTGCTTCCCTTCCTTCCATCCACCCATCCATCCATCCATCCTTCCATCATTTATCATCTATCTATCCATCCATTTATTATCCACCTTCTATCTATCATGTGTCTTCTATCATCTAAACTCTACCTATAGTCTATTTATCTATCTCCTATCTAACTATCTATCTTTCCACCCATCATCTATCTATCCATCCATCTTTCCATCCATCCATCCATCATCCACCTACCTGTCTGTCTATCTATCTATCTTCTAACTATCCATCCTACTGGCTCTCTTGCTCTGGTTGAACCCTGACTGATGTGCCCCTCCTCTGAGATACTTCTCTATACTTCCTCTACACCTTGTACTATTTAAGACATTACTTTAATGTCACAATCTGTGCGGTAGATAAGATTATCTTGCAAATTCTTCACGCCCTCCCTCCATCATGTGACCTTGTAGTGCACTACAGTGGGTAAAATATATTTCCCCACTCCACCGACATTCGGCTTGACAATGTGACTTGCGTCAGCTATTGAAACGTTAGCCGGCATTATATTAAATGTGCTTGTGTGGTGTAGTTTGGGTGTTGACGCTCTGCGGCCCGCCATGAGAAAAGCATGCCCCAGGGAATCTGCTGCCCCTTCCATCTGGGCCTCAGAACGAATATACATGGAGAAGATCTGAACCCAACCCACAGTCTGGAGCCAAGCATAGCTGAATCACAGCCTGAAAGAGAGCCACCCAACCAACATCCGCCAAGCTACAGCTGACCTGCAGACTCATAGTGTAAGAGTAAATGTGTATTGTTGCAAACCACTGTACTGCAGAATCATCTGTATGCAGCCTTGTTGCAGCAACAGACTAGTAAGTTACTTTTAATTGGTTCCTTGAGACTAGGGACCATTATGATAATTTCCATTTCTCCGGTGCCTACTAAGACACCTGATAGGTAGTAGGTGTTCAATAAATGTTCTTTGCATCCTAGAATAAATAAATGACCAAATGATCAAAGAACCAGAATGGGGAGACGCATGGCACAAGGGGTGTGCCGTGGAAGGAGAAACTAACAGAGGTGGACAGGATGGAAAGGAGGGAGTAAGTGTGGAAGCAAGTGTCAGCCTAATGTGGTCCATGCACAATCATGCGATACAAAGTTAGCTGCCTTTAATTTTCAGATGATCAAAGGTTCCATGTGACTCCAGTATCTTTAAGGAGCATTTTTTCCTACTCTGAACTCTCATGACTCTCTGGGGGCAGCTGGCAATAAAAGCCACAGTGCCTGTCTGTAGCCATGTATAGTAGGGAAATTGACAAACGATGAAAAGCCTGAACCACCTCCAAAAAAAAAAAAAAAAATCAAGAAAACAAAATTACTGGGAAGTAAAACTTTCTTATTCTTCCTTCAGGTAAACTTGTCTCTGCGTAATCATCTAACCTGATGCGGTCAGTTTACAGACCCCTGGCCCATCGGTCAGTTTTGGGTTTTGTTATTGTTGAAAGGCTGGTGTGATACCATATCTGAAACTCTCAGGCTGGTCACCAGAAGTCTATGCAGCCTGGGCCAGCACACCTAGGAGATGTAAGCAGGTCTGCACAGCAGCAGTCCTCCCAACAGAGACCACTGACACATTCCCTTAGCGTGTGTGGCATGGGCCTGCCATCAGAATTGCTCCTTGCAAGACACAGTCTGAAGGATGCCAAATGCATTAGTCTGCAGTTGCACTTTTCAAATCTTTTTCTTCCTTTGAACAAACCACACCCACAGATGTGCACACACATATACACATGTGCATGTGTGCACACGTGTGCGCTCGTGCACATCCAACACAGACACACATGCATACATTCCACTGTGTTTTGGAGAACAAAGAGCTAGTCTGCATTTTGTTTGGTGTCAATCAGAACGTGAGATTAAAGCTGCTATTTTATGCATTCGAAAGTTACACCTGCTAAACTCATGCTTCTCTGCCTAAGCTCTGAACTTCAAAAGGAATATTTCATAGGAAAACACGCACACACACCAAAATAACATACACGCACAACCAGACAACACATATGAACCTCAAAAAGATGCCGTAAGCACCTGAATGCACTTCACCCCCGTTTCTATAAATGAAGGCTCAATGCCAGAACATCTGCAAGCCCATTAGGGTTGTACAAAGCCACTGGTAACACAAGCTGCCCCAAATAATACCCAAACCACGTTGACATACAGAGAAAAGCCTGTCAGTCGTGTCATTTGTGAGCAACTTATTGAATCCTACTTCCAGGCTATTTCAGGCTGAAACCAAACTTGTTTTATAACAATTATTTATCTAACTATCTCTGGGAAATAATTGCCTTTTTTTGAGCCTATATTTAGTAAGTTGCTACAAATGATACTTATCAACATACTGAATTCCCACTGAGTGTATAACATTATACCATTAAAACTTTACTATTAAAATGTTCTTAATTTAGATGCCATTAACTCAGATTTAGGGATAACTTGGACATCGAATGTGATTCTTCTAAAAATAATGTTTATTATTTTTAATGATTATAAAAGCAATTCATGTTCACAATATTGCCCAGAAATATAGAAAAGTATAAAGAAGAAAAACTGTCACCTAAATCTGACTAGAAAAAAATAATTGTTTAACTTTTGGTACATTTCCTTTTAGTTATTTTCAATACATATACTTCATCTCTTTATATACAGATGGGGGTGTATTGATCATATAATTTTTTTTTTTTTTTGCGGTACGCGGGCCTCTCACCGTTGTGGCCTCTGCCGTTGCAGAGCACAGGCTCCGGATGCGCAGGCTCAGTGGCCATGGCTCACGGGCCCAGCCGCTCCGCGGCACGTGGGATCCTCCCAGACCGGGGCACAAACCCGTGTCCCCCGCATCGGCAGGCGGACTCTCAACCACTGCGCCACCAGGGAAGCCCTGATCATAAAATTTTTAATCCTTTTTTAAAACATGAGCTATTTTTCTCCCATAATTCTTTCTTTTTTTTTTTTTTGGTACGCCATGTGGCCTGTGGAATCCTAGTTCCCCGACCAGCGATCGAACCTGGGTCCCTGGCAGTGAGAGCACTGAGTCCTAACCACTGGACTGCCAGGGAATTCCCCAACAATATCTGAAAAAATGTTTTCCAAGGATTGCATGTTATTTCATTTTACTGATGTCTCACAACTTATTTAACCACTTCCGTAAGATTAGATATTAGCAGTGTTTCTAAGTTTTCACTTTTATACATAACATTGAGATGAAAATTCTGAAACATGAATGTTTGTGGGCACTTCTGATTTTCTTCCGAGAGACGAAAACTAAGTTAAGTCTTAACACAAATTACCAAATTGTTTTGCAGAAGATTTGCAACAGTTGATACTTGCCCACAAGACCGGAGTTCTTGGTTTGCCGATCTCAAACACACTGACTCTCATTTAAGTCGGTAAACATGATGAGTGAAGCAGATTATGTCACTGTTTGATTTGTGTTTCTTTCTAATGAAGATAAATATTTCCCCCAAAGTTTATTGTCATTTGTCTTCTTTTCTAAAAGATCAGTTTCTGTGCCTCAGTCATAAACCGGTGATTTCTGAACAGAGCTGTAGCACTTCTCTCTATATTTCTCTATTTTAATTCTTTTAAAAAAGGATTTATAAAATTTGTCCCAGATCATTTACCTTGCTTTCAATTAAAAAAAATTGAGGGTACTGAATTAAAATATTTTACATAATTATTTCAATAATTTCCCTTACACTTTTACTTTTTACATAAAAAGTCTTCCTTGCCCTGAAAGTAGGTTAAGCTTTTTACCTTTGTATTCTGTTGGTTTTAATTTTTAGTCTTTTATTCATCCAGAATTATTTTGAAGAATAAACTTCAACCTGAGTTTTCCCTCTTTTACAAATAGGCAGTTTTACCTCTATCATTTATTATGTGATTCATTCTTTTCCTAGTGGTTTTTGGGGTATGATGCATGTGTTGATGTTATTAGATTAAGTGCTACTGAATCTCTCATTTCTTACATTGGTACCTCATTGTTTTAAGTTGGAACACTCGGTAGATGTGTTTTATAACAGCTGGAATGCCAATTACCCTAATTAGTGCTCTTTTCTTGCAAAGGGAAATTCAAGTTGAACTTTAGAATAATCTTGTCCATTCAAAAATTTTTTTTACTGAGATTTTGATGGGTATTTCAATTGAAACCTTAGATTTCTTGGGAAAACTTAACATCTTTACAGAACTTGCTCCTTCCACTTGGAAACACGGGTAAACTCTAAATTTACTAAAATCTTAATTTCTTTGTCTCTCAGGGAGAATTAATGTTTTCTTCAAATAGTTTCCACATGTGTTACTACTGAATTTTGATAAAGTTATTGAGTTAAAACATTTGTTACTACGTTCCCTTAAATTCTCAGAGATTTTTAGTTGATTATCTTCTTGTTTCATGATCAGAGTCGTAAACATGCATTTCATGAGCAAATGACATATTTTTTATCTTTGTGTTCCTAACTGGAATTGACATATCAGTATTTCAGTTCCATGTCTTATTGCTATGATCCAACCTTCCAAAACATTATTTAAAGAGTGATGATAATTTGCACCCTTGCTCATCTCTCATTCAAGGGCTGCTTTAAGATAGTTGTCTTTTATTAAGTTTTAAAAGTTCCTCTGCGTTCCTGGTTTTCTCAGACTACCCCCCCACCCCACCCCAACCCCCGCCTCAGGAATAAAGGTTTAATTTAACTGACTATCTTCTGAGGTCATTTTTTTCTTACTGACCTACTGAGATCTTGTATTATATTAACAGATTTTTCTCAAATGAAAACATCTTTTTATTCTTGGCATAAAACCATAATTGCTTGTGGAGGATGAATTTTTGTTTTTCGTGTACTCTACCTTTGAATTACGTCAAGGGCCGTTAAGTCAAAACGCCATCTTAACTAGAAATCCCAAAGAATACGTAATTCTTTTGTATACCATTTAAAAAAGTAAATGACGTAACTTGATATTTTAAAGTTTGGAAAATACAGGTACTCTAGCCCTGTTGTGACATATTTGTTTTCATTTAACATACTTAATTCAACGAAGTAGTATATGTATGCCTTAGTTTAAGTATAATATTTACAAATACAGTTTATTTGGGAAATCCTCCAATTTTAGGAAAGACTGTTTTGAATTAGTGAGGTTTTAGCACACTACCAGAAATGGAAAAAAGTATCTCTGAAGATCGGTTACGTTTTCACTACTGATTGACCACACATTTTAAAGTTATCAGCCATTTTGCTGCCTGCTTTCTGCAATCAGGAGTCTCTATGGCTTTGCCAATCTTAATTCTTTCATTAATACCTTGAAACATGTTTCAAATAGCAGAATCAAATTGAGGTGGCGGGATCTGAAAATTAAAGATCACCGCTGCCAAGAAGGCTGTCCATGGCTGACCTTCAGAAAATCTCTCCGTGACTTTTAGCTTCTTCCCATAAAACAAACAATTTATACACTTCTACAGCATTCTCTTAACATTTTCATCAATTACGCTTTGGGTTTGTGCCTTCCTACTACTGCGGAGAGTCCGCAGGGCAGGGGCCCTTCTCTGAGTGCAATGTTCCCTCTTCAGTACACTCATATAGACCCATTATATATGGCAATAGGAGAGCACAACCATTGTGATTCTGATGCTGGCACTTCCCACATTCCTCCCAGAGAGTCTGCAGGGAAGTTGGAGAGATTGGTTGACTTACAGTGGTGCCATGGTCACTTCAGCTGTGGTTTGAATTCCTCTAATTCATTAATTCAATTTAATTTTTAAAAAACACTGAGTGTCTGTTGTGTGCATGGAGCTATTCTATAGTGTAAAGATACTCAATCTGATTATACAAGACAGTTTTCTCCTTCCTAGTTAAATTAAAATTTTAATTTCTACCATTTGGGTACCAATATCTAACTAATTTCAATAATTTTAAAATTACTTTAAAAGCACCCATCGTCCTCTTTCACTTCTAATGTGATGCACTTATCTCACATGAAATCCTACAATATTTATGAATTAACAGTAGGAAGCAGATAAATCTTTACGAGATTAATCAGACTCACATAAAACTTGACTACATCCATATTATAAGATACCTTTCTTAGATATTACAGGGAAAGAACCCTATTGGTATTTTTTTTTCATCTTTATTGGAGTATAACTGCTTTACAATGGTGTTAGTTTCTGCTTTAGAACAAAGTAAATCAGTTATACATATACATATGTTCCCATATCTCTTCCCTCCTGCGTCTCCCTCCCTCCCACCCTCCCTATCCCACCCCTCCAGGCGGTCACAAAGCACCGAGCTGATCTCCCTGTGCTATGCGGCTGCTTCCCACTAGCTATCTACCTTACGTTTGGTAGTGTATATATGTCCATGCCACTCTCTTGCTTTGTCACAGCTTACCCTTCCCCCTCCCCATATCCTCAAGTCCATTCTCTAGTAGGTCTGTGTCTTTATTCCTGTCTTACCCCTAGGTTTTTCATGACATTTAGTTTTCTTCCTATTGGTATTCTGACCTATCTCAGAATCTAGCAAATTATATAGAGAGGAATCTTTTGATTGTTTGCTTCTCGCATAGTTTAAAATATAGAGAACGCACTCTGTTTTTTAAGGTTTACACTAAATGGATAAATTTCATTGTTATTGTATGGTATAAGGCAATAAAGAAAAGCGGGAATTAATCAATTATCTATGAAATTTTTATAAGTTCCATCTGAGAAAAAAATATATATCAATGATTAGAATTCCCTCTCAAATGTAGTTATGTTTCTGTATTTTAACCTAAACATAGAAACTCTTTTAACTGGAATTTCTGGATGGTCCACAAATTTCCTAGGAGTAAGTCCACAAATTTCTTGGGGGTGGGGGAAGGGGAGAAGAGTCCAAATTTTACACACAAACATAGCCTACATGCTTCCTCTATGGTTTGACAGGATAAGGTCAATGCCCATTGGCTGCCCAGGAATGGGGGTCCCCCCCAACATCTTTGTGGCCATCGTCGTGGTAACATTGAGATCCAGCCTCATGAGACATTCATTCATCTGTCTTTCGGGAGATGAAGGAAAAGGAAAAGGAAAGAGAAAATGAGGAATTTGGACTTTCCAAGTGGAAAGCTCTAACTCTTTTATCTTACTTACTATGACAATGGCAAAGAGAAAGGTTTAAAGGTCACTGCTAATTCCAAATTTCACCAAGGACAATGCCTCTAGCATGAACGAAACTCCCACACACAGCCTCCAAATCCTCACAAAAAGATGATTACCAAGCACATATATGGAGACAATGTGTTCTTTGTGATCAATTAAAACGCAAGAATAGTCTGTAATGGGATGTCTTACAAAGGAGCCCTTTCTTCTTAGTACATTAAAAAAGGCAGATCTATCAAACTTATGATAATGCATTGCCATGCTGATTTAATTGTCAATTACAAATTACTTACATGTACTTTAATGATCTATATAAAGCCTTATTTTTTTATCTCTAATAGCTATTAATGGTTGTTAAAGAAAATGAAACCACTTTACTGAAATGCAATGTGAGGGTCTATTAAGAATAAGTTTTCAAAATGATAAAATATTATCACAAAAGTGTGAACCTCTGTACATTTTAATGTTCCTGAGTAGGTCAGTCTTCATGCCACTGAAAGAATATTTCTTTCTAATTGCACACAATTGCAGTTTAAACATCTTCACTTATATGGAGAATACATTTTACCTAATTCCCAGTCAAAATGCTTCTTCAGAAGTTGGGAAAGGAGTGGGGGCAACATATTATCATATTTCCTCCGGAAGTGATAGAAGATTTGAAATATCAGCCATTAAGATAAACCTCGGTGAACTTACACCCGTATTTTTCTTCATCTCTGTACTGGTCCCTACTTGCCTTTTTTTTTTTTTTTAAGTTATTTATTTATTTATTTAGGCTGCGTTGGGTTTTCGTTGCTGTGCGTGGGCTTTCTCTAGTTGCGGCAAGCAAGGTCTGCTCTTCCTTGCAGTGAGTGGGCTTCTCACTGCAGCGGCGTCTCTTGCTGCGGAGCATGGGCTCTAGGCACGTGGGCTTCAGTAGTTGCAGTGCGTGGGCTCAGTAGTTGTGGCTCACGGGCTCTAGAGCGCAGGCTCAGTAGTTATGGGCTTAGTTGCGTCACAGCATGGGGGATCCTCCTGGACCAGGGATCGAACCCGTGTCCCCTGCATTGGCAGGCAGATTCTTAACTACAGCGCCACCAGGGAAGTCCCCCATTTGCTTTTAGAATTATTAAAAGGGTGCACAAGATCACATAAGAGAAGTGTCTTGTGTTTTATGGAAGGATAAACATTCGATCAATTCAAGATACAGATGTGCCTCCCTTAGGAGAAAAGATACATTTCTAAAAAGAAGTGCAATTCACACTCATATATTAAAGTAATATTTTTTTAGATTTTTAAAAATTGAAGTATAGTTGATTTACAATGTTGTGTTAGTTTCTGCTTGTACAGCAAAGCGATTCAGTTTTATATTTATATATATACACACATATACACATACATTCTTTCTTGTATTCTTTTCCATTACAGTTTATCACAGGATATTGAATATAGTTCCCTGTGCTATACAGTAGCACCTTTTTGTTTATAAAATAATATTTTAAATATACTTACTAATTAGATGAAATTTGTGGTTAATATCTTTGAGAAGAGTTGTTTTATAAGCAAATAATTACTTCCCAGTGTACTTGTTTGTAAGCCTGACTTTTCTGAACGAAATTTCTTTAAAGGGTGACACACCTGTTCTGCTCTAAGGACTACTAAACACACACAACCTAAGATATCCTCAAAATGTACCTTTCCCTCTCCTCCAGGATACCCACCAGACAGGAGCTATCAGAGATATGAAATTAAATATAATTAGAGTCAGAATAAAACCATGTCAGGCTTATGTCCAAATAACCTAAAGTAATTTAGAGATTTTACAATTATCCACTTAACTCGTAACTGTAGACAATTAAAGAAGCCAAATAGTCAATGCAAAATAGCTATTTTAGACTCTTAATTATTCTATTTGGCTGCCTGCATTGATCATATTAAAAAGCTATCAAAACTTTATCTAATTTTATATTTTATGATTGGATACGAAATGTACCAGTAAGAAGACAGGTTTTATTTTATTTTTTATAATTAATTAATTAATTAATTTTTGGCTGCGTTGGGTCTTCATTGCTGCATGCGGGCTTTCTGTAGTTGCGCGACTGGGGGCTACTCTTCGTTGCGGTGAGTGGGCTTCTCTGCGGTGGCTTCTCTTGTTGCCGAGCACGGGCTTTAGGTGTGCAGGCTTCAGTAGTTGTGGTGTGCAGGCTCAGTAGTTGTGGCTCATGGGCTCCAGAGTGCAGGCTCAGTAGTTGTGGCACACGGACTTAGTTGCTCCGCGCCATGTGGGATCTTCCCGGACCTGGGCTCGAACCTGTGTCCCCTGCACTGGCAGGCGGATTCTTAACCACTGCGCCACCAAGGAAGCCCCGAAGACAGGTTTTAGAGTAAGACACAGCTTGGAGTCAAATTCTGTCTCAATGACCATCTGTCTGTTTCCTTGAGCAAATTTCTTATCTGAACCTATTTCCTCATCTGTAAATTGGGGATAAAGAACGTTTGCAAAGATAAAATAATTGTTCTTAACCATCATGTTAAGAACCTATCACATAATATACTCCGTAAGTGTTATTGTTCCTTATCATGATCTCTTCCACCCTGAGGTCTCAAAAAAGAATCAAACTCCCATACGCGAGTATTTCATTTTCCACCTGAGTTCAGTAATTGAGCTCAGCGGTTGCATGCAAACTGAAATGCTGGTTTTTAAATCATTGAGGGCAAGATTCAAAACCTGCATTAAAACATATGTATCTTCAATAGTACCTACCACAGCAGAAGGCTTCCACAGAAACTCAGCAAAAATTGGAGACTGAATTGTTGAGTCCAGTAGAAGAACCATGTGTTTGTTCTTTGGTTCTCAAGGCTAATTTCATTTTTTCATAGTCCCTAATCAAGTCAACCACGTAAACCATTAGGTTAGGGAGGATGTGTCAACTTAGCTACAGGTTAAGTACCTACTGAATACCACACCCATAGTTTATTAATAAACCACACCATAGTTTATTTTGCTATGATGTGTATACATAATGCTATGTGGGAATGCATGATATTTAAGTAAAAAGAACATTATTCAAAGGTATCACTGATTTTATTTAATAAATTCATCTTGTACAAGCCGCCCATGTGTCTGAATATGCCTTCTGAAAAACCGGAAAAAAAGTAATTTAAAAAAGGGCTTAACTCACTTAAAAAATTAATCCCTGAGCTAACCTGCAGGGTTATGATGCAGCCCTCAAGTCAGTAAAGGGTTAATAACCCCATCAATACAGCCAAACTGCTGGGGTAAGGGACTTCTTCAGCATATGACAACATACTTTCTGACAGTTTAAATGAATAAATCTAGAAGCACAGTATTCCCATAAATTTCAAATATGAAAAAAATTGAGGAAAGCTCTAGTGGACCAAGAGAAATGAAAGTCACTTCAAAACCAAAAGCATTTTAGAAATTGAAGCTTTGGGGTAGTTCCCAACAAGAATGGGAAAAGTGGCAAGTGTTTGATGAATTAATTAGCTTTCAAATAGCTGTGGGAAAATGTAATCCTCAAGTTGCCTGGATAAATATGCCTGAAGTCATAAAATGAATCTGGTCTGGACACAAAACTGACTTCTTCCCTTCCGATCAAAGCTGAAAGCACAGGGCAGTAAAAAAGTGTTAGATAAGCTTTACTTATCTGCTGATTTGATGAGAAGCTCTTGCCTGGCCTTCATTCCTTCTTGCTCTGGCCTCACCCCCCTCCTCTTGGGCCTCTAACCTGGCAGGGCTGGGTTCTGTCTGCCCACCTCTTCTCCAGGGGGCCCACATGTGCTTGATTAA
Source organism: Monodon monoceros (assembly GCF_005190385.1). NCBI lineage: Eukaryota > Metazoa > Chordata > Mammalia > Artiodactyla > Monodontidae > Monodon > Monodon monoceros. Next base: position 20,922,830 of record NW_021703778.1, read on the forward strand.
CCTCAGCTGTGCCCCCAAGATGGCCAGGTTCATACACTTCTGTAGCAGCTAATGACTCATTTCCCAAGTGAGCTTGGACGCTGGTTTTCCTTTGTCAGTTTAGAAATGTAACATCGGCACATGCATGAGAAGGGGGGGATCTGGGTCACTGTAAGACCTCCTACACCTTTACCTATGATTTCTATGTGACCCCAGGTGCCAGAGAATTTTGGGTGGCCAGGGTACCAGGAAGTAGAGGAGGTCACCTATAAAGCAGTTAGGAGCAGAGGCTTGGAGATGTGACAGACCACAGTTTAAATCCTGAGTGGTCCCTCTAGATCTCAGTTTTCTCATTTCTAAGATGAGAAGAATATAATTTTACCTGCCTAACAGAGAGGATTAAATGAGGAAATTCATGCAAAAGGCCTTGGCACAATGCCTGGCGCAGAGAACATGCACAAAAACGTTAGCTATTCTTATTATTTCTATAATATCTCAGTGGGAAAGGGTTAGTGTAAAATATAATAAAATCAGTGATGACTTAGAAAGGGGAGTAGCTATGGCCAGCACTGTTCAAAATACCTACTTTTTCTAAAAGTCTCTGTGAAAATAATGCAGGCATGAACAATTGACCACTATGCATATATCTTTGTTATTTATAAAATAGGTAGAGAAACTTGGTATTTAAAAAATACAGATGCCAACCTCTGAAGTACTCATGAACTTGTGCAAATTACTGTAGGTGCCAGTTCTCCAACCCAGAATATATTAGACGATATGCATCCTACTTCCTCCAGCTATTACTTTTCAGTGCTCTCAAAATGCAGCATCAATAGAGGATTGCTAAGTGTCTGGTAAAAGCCAATAAATATTTTGACAGGTGGGTGAAGTTTAGGGAGCTCGTTCTCTGTTCAGCCTTCCAACATACTCCACTGTTCCAACAGCTACACCGACTACAGAGAAAAGACCTTTGATGAGAGGTATTTTATAGAAGTCTATATCATAAAGTGGAAACCCCATGAGAAGAAGGAAATAAAACACGTGGGAAGCATTCATTCGTTCAACAATACTTACTGGACACCTGATATATATCAGCTCTGGGAATTCCGTTGACGTGTCATGAGGGCCCTGGTGTGCCACTAACCCACAGTCCCCATGCACTAGTAGTTCAGGCTTTTGTGACCATCTTTGTTGTAAAAACAGAGGGAGGGAGAGAGAGAATATGAGCCATTAGAAGAGCAAATGCAGGTTCCTGACTCTAGTTGGTGGCTTTTGAGAACCATCCAGATGGCCAGTGCAGCTGAGCAGAGGAAACTAAGTAATAAGTAAGAGAGTGAGGCCACAGAGAACGTGGACTTCATAGGACAGAGTCCACATAGAGGCACACCAGGGTCAAAGATCCAAGAAGGCCTTTGAAGATAACATTCCTTGTAAAACAAGATGGATACTGTCTTGGGAGCAAAAGGAAAAAAAAAGCAGCTTCTTTTAAATAAACAGGCACACCTGTAAAGATAAAACTCAATGATTTGGGAAGAGAAACTGGAAAGTGCTACACAATAGGGCCACCAGCAGAGACACTGGAAAAAGTAGAAAATAAAATGGAAACCAGGCTTGATGTAGTCCCCTGTGTCTATTTTTGCTTTCGTTGCCTGTGCTTTTGCCTGTGTCATGTCCATGAAATCATCGCCAAGACCAATGTCATGAAGTCTTTCCCCTATGTTTACTTCCAGGAGTTTTACAATTTCAGGCCCCATGTTTAAGTCCGCAAGCCATTCTGAGTTGGCTTTTGTGTGTGGTGTAAGATAAAAGCCCCTGAGCTTCTGCACGGCCAAGGACACAGTCAACAGAATGACAAAGCAACCTACACAATGGGAGAAAATATTTGCAAACCATATATCTGATAAGGAGTTAGCTTCCAAAATACAGAAGGAAGTCCTACAACTCAATAGCAAACCAAAAACGAATAACTGGATTAAAACATGGGCTAAAGAGCTGAATAGCCGTTTCTCCAAAGAAGACACAGAACAAATGGTCAACAGGTCCATAAAAAGTGCTCAGCGTCAGGGCTTCCCTGGTGGCGCAGTGGTTGGGAGTCCGCCTGCCGATGCGGGGGACACGGGTTCGTGCCCCGGTCTGGGAAGATCCCGCATGCTGCGGAGCGTCTGGGCCGCTGAGCCTGCGCGTCCGGAGCCTGTGCTCTACGGTGGGAGGGGCCGCAGCGGTGAGAGGCCCGCGTACCGGGGGAAAAAAAAAAAAAAAGTGCTCAGCGTCACTAATCATCAGGACAATGCAAATCAAAAAATGAGGTATCACCTCACACCTTTTAGGAGGCTATTATCAAGAAAACAAAAGACAGGGAATGGTAAGGATGTGGAGAAACTGGGATCCTTGTACACTAGAGCTGGGAATGGAAAAAGGCACAGCAGCTATGAAAAACAGGGGTTCCTAAAGAAATTAAAAATAGAACTACCATATGATCCAACAAGCCCACTTCCGGGTATGCATCCCAAAGAACTGAAATCAGGACTTCAATGAAACGCCTGCACTCCCAGGTTCACTGCAGCATTAGTCACAACAGCCAAGATGTGGAAACACCCTAAATGTCCACTGATAGATGAACGGGTAAAGAAAGTGTGTGAGTATACACACACAATACATACATGCACAATTCGGCCTGAAAAGAATCCTGCAATATGTGACAACACAGATGAATCCTGAGGACATTACGCTACGTGAAATAAGCCAGCCACAGAAGGGCAAATACCGTGTGATTCCACTTACAGGTAGAGGTGGCTAATGTTCAAACTCATGGAAGGAGACAGCAGAATGGTGGTTGCCAGGGACCCAGGGGAGGAGAGCTGCCCAAAGGGTGTAGTTTCAGTCGTGCAAGATGAATAACTTCTAAAAATCTGCTGTACATCATGTTGCCTGGAGTTATCAATACTGCATGCACACCTAAAAATCTGTTAAGTGCAATCTGGATTGCTCCACTACTTTACTGTTCTTTGACATTTGAAGCTATAACAATTTCCCTCTCTCTCTCTCTCTCTCTCCTTGTATTCTTCTGTCTTTCCTCTGTTTTTAGCAACCTACCAGAAAAAAATGTCAGATGCCTTTTTGGTGAATTATGGAACCAGGGTCCTGGTTTGCCAAGTGCTTACTTATTTATCACCTTTTGCTTTGCCTCTACAAATGCTTTCAATGTTCTCCCTAAAGACAATGCTCTTTCACTTTCTTAAACAACCATGCCACCAAAAAATAATCTCTTGTTATCAAAAAGGGACCAAAACATAGTTACTAAAATCTTTGCAATTGCACACTTTTCCTCTTTCTGTTTATTATTATCAATCCTCCACTTTGCCCCATTTCAGCAGCTTTACCAAATACATTCTGATGTACTTGTGCATTTCCAGGCATCACAGCGTCTCACCTGCTCTTTAGCTGACAACTTGGCAAACTGTAAAGTTACAATCCAACATGACTTTTATGATAATTGTTATTATCATCAACGATTAGTTAAGCAATTCCAATGGTTCTCCCCTAAAGTGCCTTCTTGGATTTACAATTTGCAGTTTGCTGATCAGTGACTCTCTGGGCCTCATCTTATCTGGACAGTTGGAAGGTGCCTGCCTGGAGCCAAGAGAAGAGAAACGATCACTGTAGCAAAACATGGGTGTGGAGGCGGGACCCCAAATATGCTCCATCCCGGTCTCTCCTTGCTTTCAGGCTGCTGTGTTTCAGCCACTTTTTCTCCTGGAAGATGGTGGCCAAACCTGGGGCCAGAAAGTGAACGGAAAAGCTTCAAAGGCAGAGAACTGGCTACAACTTGCACGCTGAAGGACAGTTTCCAGGTTTGGAAAACAAGAAGCCTGGACTCCTGGATGCAGGCTACACGGTAATCAGGAACTGCGTCCTGCCAAGGAGCCGGAACTGTTTGGTTCCTGACTTCTCGAAAGGCATGAAATATGCTTACATGAGGCTCTCTTTGCTCACGAATATCTTTGTCAATTTTCCTCATATGCATCAGCAAGAATGACACTGTTTGGACACTGGGCTTTTCAAACGGTCCCTTCCCCTTTTCATCGCTCTTTTTCTCCTCTCTTAATATTCAGCTTCCAGGCTTAGTGTAACAGTCTCCAACATCACTGGTAGCTGTTGAGTCTTGCCAATTTCTTCCTGCCCCCCTCTTCTTAGACAATTGCTAGATATGCCTCTGGTATTCCATTCACAAGCTGCTATAACAGTCCCAATTGTTTTGATTGCATTCTGCAGGGTACAGCTTTTGAGCTCGAATTCAGTCAGTCATTCTGGACGCTGATTAACTTGTAGTTGCCAATCACCTATCACCTTTATGTCTTGAAAATACACAAACTATCTCAGAGACCTATGAGAAAAGCTACCAAGAATGCTTCAGTGCTTGCCTTCCTAATTTGCCACTAATCGAGGTCATCAAAAAAAAGCATACATATAAACAAAAAAAATCCTGAGCTAGTCTACTTTTTAACACAGCTTTTTGAAAAGAAGCAAATCATGTCTGATTAGCATTTGACCATTCCCCCCGCCCCCAGGACTTACATTATCAGAACTGCAAGAAGGAGGTGAAATGGTTACAGTATGACATAGACGGATTTTTGCAAAGCATTAGGTTCCAACTGGATATTCGTTTTCTGAATAACTGAACAGTGGTGTAAAACCGGTATCTTAGGAAGCCTGGAAATATTTCGAGAGCTGTTCTTCTGTTTTGCTTTTTGAGTCATATAATTTCAATAGGAGTCAAGTACGGTGATTTCATAGAAACATTTTTTTAAATCTACTATCAACTTCAGAAAAGACTCATTTGAGGTTAACCACCTTTCTCTGGAAAACCCCCCCCACAAAAAACCCTTATACCTTCTTTTGGTACATCTACTTCCATGTAATAACAAAATAGCAGCGAACATTTATCAGGCATTTACTGCACAGGCACTGGTTTTAACTCTTTATAGGCAAGACATTTATTCCTACAAAAATCCTAGCAGATGAGGTACTACTGATACCTCCATTTTACAGAGGAGGACTCTGAGCCCTGAGAAGTCAGATACCATGTTCAAGGTCATACAGCTATGAAGCAGAGGGGACAGAATTTGAACCCAATCTAATTCCAGGGCACATGACAATGAACTGTCAAGTAGGCAACGAGGTACCCAAATAAGCTCAGCAAAGAGAGTGGACAAAATTCTTACATTTCCTTGAAAAAAAATTGCAAAGCTTTCCCCCAATAATTTCGGAAGGGGATGACATTCAGTATAAGGCTTTCTTTCCATTTTGGGGCTTCAGAATATCCAAATCGACTCCTAATCTTTAAAATTTATATATTTTCACACTAGGAAAGGTAGTTAGAGAAGGAAACATGTTATTCCCAAGTGACATTCAGGGTTTAAATATCCTTTGCAACAGTTTTGTTTTGAAAGATTTCAGTGGTTACATATGAACCAGCCAGATGTCAGCGATGAGTCTACCACGTACAATATTCCCTGGAGACTAAAAGTAGTCCTTGCTGATAGAGCACTTGGAAATACCACACAAACACCAACGGAACTGTCGCATCCCTAAGTATCTGTGTCAATGCATCTGAAACAACAGATGTCCTAGGCTCTTGCTGTCCCCGTTGAATAAGAAAATCACTTGTGGGGAGCTGCGGTTCCCCTCACTTTTCCACAACAGTTTCCGGAAGATCGATGAGTTTTCCTCCTTACTTCAACTTCCAAAAGGAGCATTAGACACTGTGCGGGTTCTGGAATCCATCTCTGGCTCCCGGCAGTTTTCTGCAGGTGTTTGCCCTCGGAAGCTGTCAAGAGTTGGTCCAAATCAGGGTAATGCTCTGACAGAAGGCAATTAACTGGCATACCTTTCCGGGACACAGATATGTAGGTGGGATCTGCACTCAATAATCACTCAATGATGGGGACCGCAGAAAACACTATGGCTGAGCAGAGCAGGCAGAAGAACAGTTTTCTAGAAAATGCACAGCAAATGATAAGAATTGACACATACATGATGGGAGTCCAGAGAGAGACCCAGGGTTGCATTTTGAATTCCCTCAAGGGAAGAGAGGGGACATTTCTAGAAGCCAGATCCTACAAGGCAAGGGAAAACGACATTCCATATAAATGAACATGGAACTGTGGCTTGAATTGCAAGCTTAGTCATTGTGCTGATGACATTCAATACCTTATGTCTACAAGCGCTTTGCAATTTCCAGAGCTTCACTAAAGGCATTATGTCATGTGACCAATTAGGAACTTGGGACTAGAAAGTGGAACCAGGTCTTGAACCCAGAAAAGAGAAAAGAAGGAAAAGGGAACAAAATGAAAGGTGATTTCAAGTCCTCCTCCCTGAAACTAAAGGCGTGGGAAAGGAGAAGGGTAAAACAGCTTAAAGTAAAAAGAACCCCCAAGCCTGACATGAGATAAGACACCATGAAGACAAATGCAGACACAAACTCCATCTTCCACATCGCCTTGCAATGTTCAGAAGAAGCATTAGATGGTAGGCAGAAGACCCACATTCTAGACTTGGCTCAATCAGTAGGCAACTGGGTACCTTTGGGCATGTCATTTACCACCAGGAGCCCCAAAACAGAGTATATGGGATCTGCCTTCTGCCATATACTCAAATGCATGTATGGTATTGCTTGGCATTTAGGAAGCATGCAAAAATGTTAGCTTAAAATGACATCAGATTCCTCTTAGCCAATCACCTATGAATGTTTCTCCTCACAACAAATTCATGTCTAAGACCTCCATGAGTTAGATGCTTGTTCCCACTCTACAGGTAAGGAAAACTGAAACTGATTGCTCAGTTTGTGGACCTGCCATTAGAGAATAGGTCTTTGAACTTCTGATCCCTGAACCTTTTCCTTGGGGAAAATAAAAAACAATGTGTCCCATGTCACACAGCTAGAAAGGAGGTGAGAGACACCATCGTGCTTTCAGTACCCATTTAAACTAAACATTGCTGGCTTTCTTCTTCACCCTCTATCCACTGTTGATGACAAGTGACTATTATTCATTTTCAAATAAATATCTAAACAGAGTTCTGCCAATAGGGGAAGATAAATTTTTCGGTCAGAGCACTGTAAAATCACTACCCACTCTGCCTTTAGGGTAAAAACAGAAGTTCGATTACACTGTGATCTGGAAATTCATTTCAGTCTTGGTTCATGAGCATTTGACTAGGCAGGGCCCACTGTTCCTTTAAGACGGTATAACTAACTCAACTTAGTTACCATAGTTGAGAGGTGGGACCAGGGAAAACAGCAATTCAGAAAGCATTTCTTCTCCTTTCACTGATAGAAAATTGCTGTATATAATCACATAGCCAGAGGGCAGAGCTTAGTAAACTAAGCCTCAGGTTTGCTACGCCTAGGCTGCTTGAAGCGTGAGGTTCAAATCTCAGGGGAGTCTGTATGACTCTTCATCTCCTTGAGTTTGATCAATTACATTTCATAGATTTTTATTATCTGAGAGACTCAAATAAGGCTTTATAACCCAAATCTGGTTTATCTTAGGGAGACTCTAAATACCTTGTACTTTTTATTTATCTAAGTATTGAATTTTCAGGCTTACTCTCTCTTAACACCTTCCCAGCACTTAGGAAATTATGTGAAAACTTTTAATGAAGATGAGAAATATTTTAGTGGAGTCATGAGCTATATATTATTTATATAAGTGATCTGCCAGTACTGGTGAAGGAATGCATGCAGAAGAAATCCAGTCGGAAAAACAAAGGCGAATTCAACCTATGACGTGAGAGTGACCACCATTTAGTGAATGACCGCCATGTGATTGGCACTGAACGTGAATTAACTCATTCAGCCCTCATGGCTCCCCTACAAGGTAGGTTATTTTATTTTATTTTTTTTTAAGGTAGGTTATTTTGATACACAGTTGACAGAGAATTCTCAGTGCCCTATCCAAAGTCTCATGAGCTGAAATAGGAGAGCTGGGATTTAAACACAGGTGTGTCAGATCCCAAGTCCATGAAGTTGCATTTATCTAGCCTGCCCTATAATCCCTGTATGCCTCATTAGAAAATAAGAATGACATGTGTGGAAGGCATTAAAAATGGAGTTGAAAAGTGAAAGCCCAAATCGGGAAGGCAGAAGGACCCAGGGGCTCAAGAAGAAAACTTGGGTCAAACTGTCCTAATTCTATATCAAGATTGTCCTTAAAGAGCTGGTGATGGATCTTCCCACTCATGCTGGGCCTCTTCCACATGGTGAGTAGGCAGGCTTATAGGCACAGTCTCCAGAAGAGCCCAGCGTGAGTGGGTGCCAGGATTTAATACCCTTTAAAAATGTCACAGGCAAAGTTCTTCCACTTCGTGGAAGGACACCATGCTGAGATGCATGGCCTGGGGCGCTGGGACCCAGAAGTCATATCCCCATCTGCTGGTTGGCAGAAGTCTGTTGTCTTCTTCTTTGTCCAACCATCTCCCTAGGTTCCTATATTCTTTGCCATTAAAGGAACTCTCCATCCTCTGTTCACAGCTTTCCATCACATGATCATCCTGCTGGAACAGTCTTGTAGCGCAGACTGAATTGGGAGAAAGCCACAGACCAAATCAGCTCTGCTCCCATGTTTTCCAGTGAGGGGGACTCTACTGGTGCCATTCACTGATACCATATATTTGGGGACAGAAAGAGGTCAAAAATCAGGAGTAGGAGTGGGAATAATCATATCAGTTGGAGACATGTTGAGTTTGAATTGCCTGAGTAGCATGAAGGTGAAGAAAGTATCTAGGAACACCCAGGAAGAAATGCAGGGTAGAAATTTGGATATGTGGGTCTGAAGTACATGGGAAGTTCAGAACTGGAGACCTAGACCAGGACTCATCCATATGTAGGAGATACTTAAAACCACAGAGAGGACGAGCTCACCAAGGAGAGAACATTTAGAAAGAAGAGTAGAGGGTCCAAGTAGAATGCTAGGAAATGCAAAAAAGAGAGAGAGACAGAGAGAGAGAGAACTAAGAGGATAGTCCTAGAGACTCAGATAACCAGGAAAGAACAGTAATGGGGGGAGTCAAGTTTGAGGGGCAGCATTTCCCAAAGGGTATTCCTGGTATTAAACCAAGATGAGTTTTTCAGATTAACACTGGCTTGCTAATTTTCAGTGGGAGTCTTTAAAGAAGATAATAGTATGTAGAGCTTCCTAAAATTATTTGACCATGGAACTCTTCATTTTACCTAAAACCTATTCATATTCCCCAAAATAATGTTCCTTGGGGCATACTTTGAGGAAACCTGGAGTAAGTTTCCCCAAACAAGAAATTGCCTGTGATATCAGTACCACAGAGAGATCCAATATATGAGGACTCAATAAAGGCTACATTTTAGCAAGTAGCAAGTCACTGATTACCTTTATCAGAGCAATTTTAGTGGAGCAGTAAGGACAGGGGCAGGGCAAGGATTAACTAATAAATAAGATGTGAGGATGCAAAAACAGAGCATGTTGATGACTCTTTCAAGAGACCTGGGTTTGAAAGGAAAGACACACAGGATAGCAATGTAGCAGCAATAGGACATTTCAGGATGAGAGAGCTTTGTACAAATTTATAGGCTGAAAGGAAACAAAACCAGAGAGAAAGAGAAGCCAAAAATACATGGGGTGTGAGAATGAGGTAAAAGGGATGAGCTGGAGCATGGGACTGAAGATCTGGAAAGGAACCAGATGTAAGATGGAATATGGGAAGGGTTCACATAAAAGTAACCATCTCAGGGAAGACAGAGGAGGAAGGGCTCAGTACTAACTGGGAGAGCAAAGACTGGGCAAGACTCCTTACAAGAAGTAGCCTTTGACTTGGGGCTGGAAGGAGCAGGCGAGGAGCAGAGAAGAGAGGCAGCAGGAAATGAAAGCCATTCCAAGGAGCCAGAATAAAAGGTGTGGAGGCGCTAAAGGACAGAGCGTGCCCAAGGAAGGTCATTTGGGATTGGAATTCTAGCACTCCTCGTTTTCAGCTAATCCTCTTCTCATTGGATGTCAGTGGTTCCATGTAATGGGATGTCTAATTGACCACAGGATCCTTAATGACTACCTGCTCCGTCCATCTGTTCACCTGTAATTTGGGGCCCATTTTATTGTTTGATTCCAGAGCTCTAAAGTCACATACCTCAAATGTTCTATTAAAAAGAAAAGGAGAGTGAAGAAACACACAGTTGACTTTCGGTGGACTGAAGAGTGTAAGTAGACAAAACCAACCAAAATCTCGTGAGTGGAAAAACTGCATGTGGTTCATCTTGCTAATCTGGAACTAAGAGTTGAGTCAAATGACTGACGCAAAAACAGAATCTGGAGGACTTCCCTGGTGGCACAGTGGTTACGAATCTGCCTGCCAATGCGGGGAAAGCGGGTTCTAGCCCTGGTCCGGAAAGATCCCACCTGCCGCGGAGCAACTAAGCCCGTGCGCCACAGCTACTGAGCCTGCGCTCTGGAGCCTGTGAACCACAACTACTGAGCACACGTGCCACAACTACTGAAGCCCGCGCTCCTAGAGCCCGTGCTCCACAAAAAGAGAAGCTACCACAATGAGAAGCCCCCACACCACAACGAAGAGTAGCCCCCACTTGTCGCAACTAGAGACAGCCCGCACATAGCAATGAAGACGCAACGCAGCCATAAATAAATAAAATTATTGGGGAAAAAAAAAACCAGAATCTGGAATGAGAAGTGTGTCATAGACCTGAACAAGATTATAGTTTCCATCTTGTTGGAATGACATCTTTTTCTAGATAAGAAAGTGGGCGTGTTCTTGGTGATTACTGTTTACCACGTAAAAGTATGAAATAATCAGTATTTGGGGTCATAGTCTGAAAAACAATTACGTATTTTAAGAGGTTTTCTTTTCTGTGCAGTTCGAACCAAGAACTCGCTAGCTATCTCCTGTTTTTAGAGAAGGCATGGATACTAGGGTTTGGATGTATTCAGAAGACATTTCGGCAAAACATTTTTGTTCTAAGCAGATGGCATAAACAGAAACTTCTCAGCTCTTTTCCTCTAAACATTACATTTCAATTCTTTAGCTAAAGTCATATTAAAAATAATAACAGAAATAGAAATTATTCTGTTCTAGAGATGTTGCTTTAATCAGAAGTTTGCCCCAGTCAGTTGCCTGATGAAATCTCATTGTTAGTCTGTGTCAGCAGCTGAGGAAAGCTGTTCCCGGCCCCAAACATGTATTTAAATATCTAGCTATTTATTTATTTATTTTTGGCTGCATTGGGTCTTAGTTGAGGCACACGGGATCTTTCATTGCGGTGCGTGGGCTCTTTGTTGCAGTGTGTGGGCTCCTCTCTAGTTGTGGTGCACAGGCTCATCAGTTCCAGCACAAGGGCTCTCTATTGTGGTGCGGACTTAGTTGCCCCGCAGCACGTGGGATCTTAGTTCCCAGATGGAGTATCGAACCTGCGTCCCCTGCATTGCAAGATGGATTCTCAACCACTGGACCACCAGGGAAGTCCCCAAAGAAGTATTTAAATGACAATTATTAGGCGACAAATTGGTAACCCATGACACGAACATTAGCCAACACCCTATTGAAAACAGGACCATTAAATGTATATATCTTTCATTGCCACAATTAAGCTCATCTAAGGATAAATGTCTCCATTTGTGTGGGAAAAGCTAATATAAACAGACCTCAAGTAACTACACATTACTTCAGATGTATAACTGTAGGAAATGCATCTCTGTTTGATATGTATTCTGAAGCACAGAACTAGAGCCCATTCCTTCCTTTTTGTACAAAGTGAAGGAAAGAACGTGCCTATAAGCGTGTGTGTGCACGTGTGTATGCGTGTGTGAGAGAGACAGACGCAGCATGAAATACTGCATGTGTTTTTGTGTGTGTAGCAAAATAGGAATGTTTGTCGTTTGTTCATTATTATTACGTAAACCAGGAGTATAGACTGGTTGATCTACGGGCCATCATTTGCTCATCTGTTTCTGTTCCCTTGAATGCCCACCCCTAGCCTACAACTTACTGGAATTCACTTCATGCCTTTTGGGGTTCACCCGAGTCCCACATTTTGAAGCTATCCCTGAATCCATCTGTCATCACAATCATAACCTTAGCTGTTCTTCCTCTCAGAGAAACCAAGCTTTTTGTCCGTCTCCTTTGTGTATTACTAGAGCTGGCTAATGCGTTTTCACTCTGAACAAGAAAAAAAAAATGTCTTTTACTCTTAGAATCATTATCTTGCTGTTAATTGGAACTCCAGTCATTAGAACTGTATCTCCTTAACCATACAATTAGCAACTTTGTCAGTAACCACGAGGGTCTGACGTTTAGTCTATGTATTCTTTACCAAGAAAAGTAATATTGAACAGTAAGCAACTGCCCCACTCTGATGCCGGAATGGTTTTTAATCACTTTTTAAGCAAAATCCATGGATAGGTTGTCATTTTGTGACACATTATTTTCAGCCTAAAAGAACAGGGAGTGAAGTGCCCTACAGTTAGAATACAATGCTGCTGCACCATCAAGGGAAGCTTTGCATTAGTTAAGCTTTTCAAAAGTTCTCTAAAAAGAAATCCTGCTCTCTCTGCACCCACACCTCTCACAAACAGCATCAAAAATACAATACCCATGGGGATATATGTATACATATAGCGATTCACTTTGTTCTACAGCAGAAACTAACACTACATTGTAAAGCAGTTATACTTCAATAAAGATGTTTAAAAAATAAATAAATAATAAATAAAAGACACAAAAAAATACAATACCTGTCGGCTTTTAAAAATAGTGGCTCCTTATTTCTCCAATTCGACCTCAGAGGACACAGAAAGCAAATTATTTACATAATTTTAAATACAGCATGATACGTGTATATTTAACTTTGGGAACATTGCTAGGTGGCAGCTGGTATCCTAAACATCATCATGCATTCCACCCAGTGGAATGGAACACAGATTATTTATAAAATGAAAAATTAGGTGCTCCAAATTTAAAGGCCAAGATTTTTTTTCTAGGTCAAAAGAATGAAAATTTTAGCAATCAAAAAGAGAATGCATTGCAATTCTTAACTATGAAGCAGCAATTATTCAGTTGGTGCTTTTTCCAGCCCTCCCCGCACCCCTGCCGCCACCCCTCCAGCTGCCAGCTCTATGGCATTTTTTTGCCCTTTCATTAAGCACTGAGAGAAAAATGAGGCCAAGGCAGATCATTTTGCTCCTGTTACCAGCTCTTAAGACCAGTCCAGAGGGACAGACAGGCTGAAGCTGTAGGCTTCAAGTAAAAGTTTCAGACCATGGCAGATTTTAATGGTCTCTACTCTCTACTTTCGAAGTACTGAAGATAATGAAGCATTTTTCTTTTCTTTCCTTTCCTATTTTTGGGGAGGGGGGCTTAAATAACCAATATCACACCATTTCCATCGCAAAGCACAATTTTCATTGACCCTGGACGCTCTATTGGTTTATGTGGAGGAAACCCACCCGGCAGAACGCCCACGACAGGGGCCACACGTGACCAAGGGTCTCCAGCCGCCAGGCTCTGAAATCCATCAGCACGTGTGCTCCAGATCCCGTGTCCCACTGACTCCTCCCAGCCACGGACTGAGCACAGGAGGGATGTTAAGGCAGGTCTGTTCCTGGGAGACACGGGACGGCTCTGGGGGTCAGGTTCACTCAAGGACTCCCCAGCGTTTCCACTTAGGTCCGGGACGCTTCCACCAACCTTGCCTCCCCTCCGGGTCAGATATGCATTGCAGTTTAGCCACTCTCTCAGCCTTTTCTGGCTCCGTCCCATTTTCTCCTAGTGAAATCCTGGCACGTTTATTTCCCTCTTGGTGCCTCCTTCTCAAAGTATCCCGACTCTCCTATAGTCTATACTTCTATGCAAAATCAGGTGTAAGAAAGTATGAATTGGTCATCAATGAAATCCATTCAGACATTACACTGTGTGTGTGTGTGTGTGTGTGTGTGTGTGTGTGTGTGTGTTTACTCGGGAATTCCCTGGTTCACAAATGGCCAATTGGAATATCTGTTCTGCTTCACCCCAAACAATGCCAGTCAGGTGGCTGGAGGAAATACGCTTTCTTTCTGATTTGCCACTAATGATGACTTTCTTCTGCTCCTTTCCATTACCCCCCAGATGACAGAGAACCCGCTGTCCCCTGGGGTCCCACGCAGGTTTTGAGGCGATTCACGCAGTGATACGGGGCTACATGACTGATGGTAACTCACGGACGCACTATCTGGGCCTCTGGTTACCTGGTCCCGTCTTCTGCCCACTTCCTCAATTCCCTAATCCCAGACTTTTTGCTTTCTTTACGTAGAACACCTGCCCAGTTCCAGGTGATGTGGGTTTTCCCCTGCAATGTCGGTGAATGGGTGTCCCCCCAAACATCTTTATCAGCTGTACATCCTTTGTAAATCTGAATAAGAAAAGGGAAAGGGAAGCATTGGGGGTAGAGCAGGAAGCCTACAGGAGAAGGAAAGAGAGGGGGCAGAGCTACAGAGGAAGGTGCTGAAATATCTAAGCAGACCTGTCCACTGCTGAACCTCCAGAAGCAAAGATAGGGATTATGAAAAAAAGGCCGGGAAGTATCCTCAGTGGTTTATACCACAGATGGACGTGGAGCTCTGCCTGGACTCTTCAGCCCCACTGTGCTGTGCTCATTGACCCAGCTGGGGAAGAAAGGCACCATCAGTCCCCCGTGCCCCTGCAACAATCACTGTCTGGCTGACAAAAGGAGGAGGGCAAATGGAATCTGCAAGTGCCTGCAGTAGAGGCGGGGATATACCCATAATGCTGTGCATAGTGGCCATCACCTGGACGGGCCAAAGAAATCTCAACATGTCCAACATGGAATGTCCACCTCCTTCCTCGCTCTTCTATCCGGGTACCCTATTCAGTTGGTGGCAATAGAAAGCTGTACATCCTAAACTTGTCCCTTTAGAAACCCAGGATTAGGACCCGTGGTACCCCTACAACTATCTTTGGGTGAACTATGAGTTAGACATTTGTTACCATTGCTTCTCACAATTCTTCTGTGGCAGAACACATTCTGAGTTCCAAACAACAGACTCCAAATAAACTGTGGAATATGATCCACTCATAAGTTGGGTAATAGCTGTGCTAATGATGTGGGATACATCCTCATTTAGAAAATTATCATTATCATTAATCAGTTAGAGTTATTCATTCATAGCCTGATATATTGGGAGCTCAGCTTGATTTCTTTTAGGTCTTTTAACTTATGGGTTTAGCAGTGAGTTCCTTGACTACATTTGTTTCTATGAATAATGTTGCTTTGTGCTCTTAAATCCCAATTAGACATTGGTAGAGATCTTAAATACCATCAAATGCAATTTGGAGGAGACTAAACATGAATCTAGTGCAACGATCCTCAAAGTGTGGTCTCAGGACCTGTAGCATCAACATCACCTAGGAATGATTAGAAATGCAAATTGTCAGCCTGACTCCATGCCTCCTAAATCAGAATCTCCGGGAGTGGGCCCAGAATTGTGTTTTAACAAGCCCTCCAGGTGATTCTGATCCATGTTCAAGTTTGGAAACCACTGATCTTCTCTATCTACTATCTTTAGGCTGGGATTATATCAATCATGGGTCAATTATACTGTTTTAAGTGTCCTGTATGTAACAATCCCTGTGGAGAGTACAAAAATAGCTCCAAGAAGGAGTCTTTTAAGAGTTTTCAGTCAAGTCGCAGAAATTTACAAACATGAAATTAACAGAAAACTAATAGGACAATAAATAATTAAATGTGTGCAAATCAAATGGTACAAAAGGCTATCAAGACAGGGGGACCAGAAATTAACACAACATTGTAAATAAACTATACTTCAATAAAATAAATTAAAAAACAAACAGACTTGTGGTTGCCAAGGGGGAGGTGGGGTGGGAGAGGGACTGACTGGGAGTTTGGGATTAGCAGATGCAAACTAGTGTATACAGAATGGATAAACAACGAGGTCCTACTGTATAGCACAGGGAAGTATATTCAATATCCTGTAATAAACCATAATGGAAAAGAATATGTATATATTATATGTATATGTATAACTGAATCACTGCTGTACAGAAGAAATTAACACAACATTGTAAATCAACTATACTTCAATAAAATAAATCTAAAAAAAGAGAGGGGGACCATATTTATTGTACTTTATTTTGGATATGATTCAATATTTGCCTTATGAATATATAATTAATATTGATGGAAAGGTGGACTGTTCTTTGAGTAAAGAGAAAAAAGTAGCGAAAGCCTTTTTTCCTCGACCCCAAGAACTGGGTTAGAGGCAAATTTAATCATGTCTCTAAACGTGCTTTGCTTTCATCATCAGAGATAATGATGGCTCCACAGCCTTTCTCAGTAAACCATGCCAGCATCCTACCTCTGTGAAAGCTGAGAGTTTTTTCATGCCCAGCTAAAAATCTTTCCTTATTGACCAGAAAGATAAAAAAGCTCTTCATAGCTAATTCACAATTGACACCGCGAGACAGTGGGATGGCAAAATATTCTGTAAAGTCTGAAATGTTATACGAAAGATAGACATCTGTTATTATTGTAATTATTGTTATTGTTTGATGTAAAGAGCTGCATCAGCTTTTGCATGAGAGGCTTAATGGTTTTGTTGATTCTCAAATGACAATATGAGAAGGGAAGGTTCACATTCAGTTTAAAATTTAAAAAAATCTATTTTCTTATTCCTTCTGTAGACGTGTCTGAAAATGTACAACAGACAAATCAAAAGCCCCAGGCTTTCTTTTGCTCTTCAGATATTTTTTTTAAGTCACTGAAATGACATAAAATCAAACCCTTTGAAAGGTGGATGGCCTCACATATAATGCTATAGACCTGATCCCAAAACTGAAAAAGGAATAATTTTCTCACTTTTGTTGATCATTAATTCTTTTAAGTTACAAAAGTACCATTTAGTAAATTACCTTTTCCAGGGCACCAAATGACATCATAAAGGTTTGAAATGTTAAATCACCTTCAAAAAGTGGTCACTTTGCCCCCAATCACTGATAACATCAGTCCAAATAGCTTCAATTTCTTTAGTGCTAGAGTCTGATAAACATAAATCACTTTTACAGACATTATTAAATTCACCCTTAACATCCGTAGTTGGGGGGGGGGAAGAGAAGCCCCAAAGAAAGATTTTAGAATTTCCCTAGTAAGGTAAAGGAATGTTACAGTTTTCAAACTTTTTAATTATATATTTGTCCAATAACTGCCAAGTATATTATCCAAATGTTGCTATTTCTTTTTTATTGACTGTGCTTTAGGATGCTAAGGAAGATGTCTAGTCTAATATCCCCTTGATTCTAATTTATGCTTTCAGGCTGAGTGGGAGCACATGGTATTAGAGTTTAGATTTTGGTCTAGGGGAGAATCTTGCTGAATTTTTTTTGACAACTGTCAACATGGTGGGAAGTCAACAGCCTTGTTCATGAGGAGTCTGCAGGGGGTGGGTGTGTGTACTAGAACGGGAAAGGTTGAGAATTCGCTGCTGCATTGAGGTTGCGCTCACCGTGGTCAGGGTGACAACATCAGGAGGAGAGACCCCTTTCTTCACCTTCAATGGGCACCTTTACCTCTTCATGCAAACTTCACTCTGACTTCAATTTAGCACTCTTACCCAAAAGTCATAACTTAAGTCCAGGTCACGAGCTACCTCATCATTTTCCAAAAAACCAGTGACTAAATGCTTTCCCAAGAGAAATTAATTCATCACTAAAAACACACATAGGACATAACGGACTTGTAATTAGAGATCCATACCTAGAGGAAACTATGCAGAGGCCTCACTCACACTGTCAGGCAAAAGCTCGCCAGGTTCGGCCCTCCTCCAATCCTTCACATCAGTTTCTCCAGTTTTCAGCTTCGTGGACTGCTTGTACGTACACGTCTGACAAATTTCAAGGAAAAGCTCTAACCCTCAATGGCAAGAAAATGTTAAAGACCCCATAAAGGGGACAGAGTAAAAGATGACAACTTCAAGTGTGGAAAAGAAAGGACACTGTTTTTCAGTGTAGACTAAAACAGAATTTACTTATTGGGAAGTTTCATCCACTTGACTGACAAAGATGGTGTTTCACGTTTGATTTAGACGTGACACTTGGAACGCAGGGATCAGAAGGCCAGGCAACAGCGTGGAGCTGCCCTTGGCACGAGCCCGGGCTTTGCATGACCTCTAGAGGGCTTGGAAGAAGTAGTAAATTTTGTCTCCTCCTCCTCCCCTATCATCTCCCTCCTCCCTCCACCTCCTCATTTTCTAGTTGTTGAAAAAGAGATTTCCTGTCAAGGTATATTTTCTCTGCTACTTCAAGCACGGCAGCCTCTTTGGGCAGAATGATGGGCCTATCCTACAGCAATCAGTGGTTCCGAGAGCTCTTGAAAGCCTTGTGTGTGACAATAGAAAGAAGAGGCAGAGCGGGCTGGTGGGAGTGGTACCCAGCACCCCATCTTGTTTCTTCTGAAACCTCCATCATGTGGTTCCATGGGGCTTGTGGGTTAAGAATGGGGGAGAAGAAAGAGCCTTTTCTAATTTTAGATTAAATTTTTGTTTTTCATCCATATCTGTTTGAAAAACAAACGATCTGAGGGAGAAAAAAGAGAAAAAAGTATACGCAGGAAGGCAGTGAAACATTAACTTAAAAGGCCCAAGTTGAATAATGTGGAAAAAACTTCAAACATCTTTAAAAAAAAACAAACAAAACCCAAAACTAAAACTAAATCTTTGGTGTTACTGGCACCATTGTTTAATTAGTCACATGAAGAAACTTACCTGGATGGGAATGTCACACATTCCTTCTTTAATACAGTAACATCCCCCAATATATTTTTAGTTTTTCTCTTGGAGAAGTCAATATCACAAACTATAAATACACAGTGTAATCTTCTGCCAATAAAATGAGGTCAGCTTTCCTTTGGGTCTCCTTTAAACCTGGAGATCATTATCTCCCTACTCCAAATCCCCTCACCTACTTAAAGAACTTACCTCTTCTATCTCTCTCTTTTTTTTTTTTTTTTTTTTTAGGGAAAAGAACAGAGCCCTTTCAATTCCAAATTAACTCTCTGGCCTTCCTCAGGCCTTAAAAAATTGCTTGTAAGAAGGATCGTTTTGGAATTCAAATTCCACTGAGCAGCTGCTCAAGAAATAGGTAGAGATGTTAGAGCAGTGAAAGAGATTCCTTTAATCCCATTAGCCAAAGAGGATGCCAAACTTTCAGAAATTAGGAGCAGCTAGTTGTCTGGCCGAGGGCACAACTAGTTACAATACCTCTCTCTAAAACGTGCCTACTGTACTTAAATCTATAAAGCTAATGCCCAATTAAAAAGAAAAAGGAGGCAGCTTCTAACTCATGCCTATTAGGTTCCCTATAAAAAATAACAATCACCTAACTCTGCCTTGAGCAAAACAACCAGCCACATGTAACAAGAAGTCTCTGCTAGGAAATGGGATTGTGTCAAGCACTCAGTTTAATAGAGTATTACCAAGAATACTAGGTATGCATTACCGATTTGCAAGATATGGAACACAATAAAATACACTTAACACTAAAACAACACTGAACGTATTTTAATCTTTCTCTGATGGTTCAAGGTGTTTCAGAATATTTCATTGCCTCTAGGTCACCATTCTGAACCTCAATTTCCACTATGCCCAGTGAAGCATGGTTATATCAATTAATAGAGGTTTCCACCTGACAGGATGTTCTAACAACTAGCTTTAACAATACAGGCATATCTCGGAGATATTGAGGGTTCGGTTCCAGACCACTGCAATAAAGCGAATACTGCAATAATGCGAGTCCCACGAATTTTTTGGTTTCCCAGGGCATGTAAAAGTTACGTTTACACTACAGTGGTCTATCAAGTGTATAATAGCATTGTGTCTAAAAAAATGCACATACCTTAATTTTAAAATACTTTATTGCTAAAAAACACTAACCATCACCTGACAAGTTGCCACAAACCTTCGTTCTATAAAAGACTGCAGAATAAAGCGACGTGCAAAAAACAAGGTCTGCCGGACTTGAGGATATGGGGAGGGGGAAGGGTGAGCTTTGACAGGGCGAGAGAGAGTCATGGACATATACACACTAACAAACGTAGTAAGGTAGATAGCTAGGGGGAAGCAGCCGCAAGGCACAGGGATATTAGCTCGGTGCTTTGTGACAGCCTGGAGGGGTGGGATAGGGAGAGTGGGAGGGAGGGAGACGCAAGAGGGAAGACATATGGGAACATATGTATATGTATAACTGATTCACTTTGTTATAAAGCAGAAACTAACACACCATTGTAAAGCAATTATACCCCAATAAAGATGTTTAAAAAAAAAAAAAAACAAAAAAACAAGGTCTGCCTATATATTGTTTCTACTGGGTAGGTACTAAGCAAAACATGAATTCCAATCAGCTGGATTTTTTGCATTGCATGGTGGTCCATTGGTTCAATGCCTCAAGAGGTACTGGCTTCCACTGGTTTGAATGATAAAGGTTTGGGGAAAGAAGACTCAGACGTTACACATGGGGAGAAATGGAGAGAGAAGGACAAGTTCCTTCCGTTCGTTCTTCCACCACTGTTCTTGCAGCCCTATTACCAGAAAGCTTTTCAGTTGTAAAATTCTCATGTTTCCAGAGCCCCAGGATCCTCAAGGAGGAGCATGCCACCAGCTGAAAAGTCTGCTAAGAAGTTCAGTATCTGGCTATGAAATCCAACTGCAGTTTAAAGTCATCCTGAGTGGCTGGAGAGTTTTGGAGCCTGTAGCCGGAATCCTGACCAGCTTCATGAGCACATTGATGACCACTGCGTTGGAATAAAAGTGTGTTGATGCTAATCCTTTTTCAGTTTGGTTCACACAAGGTGACAGCTCCTGGTGCTAACTGAAAAGGAAAACGATAATTCAGCGCTACAACAGTTTGCCCCTACCTCATGCTTTTTCATCCAGGAAACATTTTTTTACAGAGGAAAATAATCTAAGGTAACTTCCCCTGGGGTTTGGGGTCATTCTATGTCTCTGAAAAGGCCAGACAATACCTATGTGATGAGAGCACTTTCTGCAGATGGAGAAATACCCAAGGAGGAAAAATGTAATATTCGATCTTAGGAAGATGGTAGAACTGCCCTGAAATAACACATGCTGGAAATTCAAGGGGATTCCTATAATCCCAGCTTGGTTCTCCATGTTGGACAAACTACCTGCTTGGGCCTTATCTGTCTCCCTTTGTAAAATGCATGTAATAATTTTTTTTTTTTAACATTTGTTTTCTTCTGAGCAGAATTCAAAGTATTTTAAATGCCTGGTAAATATTTTTGGAAGGTGAACACAGACTCCCAACTCCGATGAACAGTACCATGTCGTATAGAAACTAGTGGGCCACGATGAAACGGATGACTTGGATGACTGATATACAAAAGGTCATAGTTGTGAAGTCCATCTGTCTTAGGCAGCTTGGGCTGCTATTACAAAGATACCATAGACTGAGTGGCTTAAGCAAGCATTTATTTCTCACAGTTCTGGAGGCTGGGAGTCTGAGATCAGGGTGCCCATGGGGCCCGGTTCATGGTGAGGGCCCTCTTCCTGGTTTGCAGAGGGCTGTCTTCTTACTGTGTCCTCACATGGCTGAGTGAGATCCTCTCTCTCCGGTCTCTTCTTATAAGGGCACTAATCTCATTCATGAGGGCTCCACCCTCATGACCTGATCTCTTCCCAAAGGCCCTACCTCCATGTACTATCACATTGGGGGTTAGGGCTTCAACATACAAATTTTGGAGGGGAACACAAACATTCAGTCCAGGGCAGTATTAAACTGGATTTGGGACTTCTTGGTACTGGAAAGATGTGTTGGCTTAGTCTTTGGTAGGCCAACCAAGCACAGTACATACATACACAGTGGTGATACTGTGGCCCTCTTCTTTGTTTGTTTTCTAACAGATTTGAAAGGCAGCGCAGTGAAATGACTCTTCAAAATGGCGGGCAGGGCAGTTCCGAAACAGAGGCCCTCTCACCCAGTTTTGCCAGGATGGTCCACATTCCACGTGCTTGCTCCAGAAAGCCTCAGGTTAGGGTGTAAAATATCTCAGGCAGATGGTGGGGTTTCTCACTTCTGTCACCCTGCCTCCACTGTCTGTTCTATTTTCCCCCTTTAAAATGTGGTTCCTTCTAGAAGCAGATGAACTGGTATGCACAGCACTTCTGAGGACAAATCCCTGAGAATTCAGCTGCAAAGCCCAAGAGAAGCACTATCTCTGGGAAGAAGCCAAGCACAGATTTCAGTGAAACATTTCCCTCATGCTTGAACAAGTTTTCCTTTCTTGCTGAACTGGTTCAATTCCCTCTATACACCCTCCTCTCTAGACAGATGGACAAAGAGACAGACACATGCTTCTCTTGGTCTACACATTTCTTTGATGAAGGAGAGCTTTCAGCCAGGCTCAATTACTGACTCCTAAAGAATCATTCACATTTCATCTGTCTACTTCATTCCAACCTACCGAACACTTCATAAACATTCCTGAAGTCCTAACATTCCTCTGAAACAGAAAACCAAAACAGCAACACTAACAATACAGTGGGCCCTCCAACTGTATCCTCTGTATTCTCAGGTTCCTCATCTGCAGATCTGACCAAACATGGATGGAAAATACTAGGAAAAAAATTTCCAGAACATTCCATAAAATAAAACTTGAATTTGTCACACGCTAGCAACTATTTACATAGCATTTACATTGTATTAGGTATTATAAGCAACCTAGAGATGATTTAAAGTATACAGGAGGGTTGCATAGGTTATACGCAAATACGTTTTCTATAAGGAACTTGAGCATCTGTGGATTTTGGTACCCGCAAGGGAGGGGGGGCAGCCCTGGAACCAGTCCCCCAAGGACACTGAGGGAGGACTGTGATGAAATGATTGTCTTCTGAACAATCTGAAGTGATTCTAGTGTTTATTAGCTTCATGTAACATCACCCCAGCATGGTGTGACGAACATGATTCCGTTGAGAAACATGTGGAAGGCTAAAGGATAATGCAGTCCATTTGTGAGTAAAGAGCTTATTTTTGTCTGCTCTGGACCTCCACACCAGTTTCTATTCACCAGCTCTTTTGCTGAATCATATTTAGAATAGTGAAAAGCTGGACAACTCAGGCAATCATCAGTCATTTTACTGAGGCAGGGAGAGCAGAAATCATCACGTAAAGTATTCCTCAGGTAAGAGGTCACTCACTGACTTTGACCTGTGATCTGTCTCGTTCCTTTCTGGTAACAGACACACACAACAAGGACTATTCTACAATCCACTAGGCCTGAGCAGTTGTTGAAAGCACGACCTGGTTAATTCCAGCGGGTTTCTTCTGGCTTTAGCTCACATCGCTGCACAGGTGAATCAATCCATCCTTTTACATTCAAACAAAAGGCATTCTGGGATATTTCAGTGAGTGAGTGAGTCCCTGAGGATACATACACGCAAAAAGAATGCTAATTCTATCCCAGCGCTAATGTACCATCACTAGTAGTACCCTTCTTTCAATAAATTAACCAGGACCTTAGATCATAGCAAATACATAATAAACCAGTTTGAGTGAATGGGTGGAAAAATTGGTTAAATGATAAAGAGACCGAGAATTATCATATGGGGAGAAGTCAAAACTCCAGAGTACTGAAGCAAGGGGAGGAATCGGGGGAGAAGGTGGCTGCTTTTAAATGTTTTGGGAGCTGCCCTGTGGAGGGTTCTGCACTTGATCCTCAGTGCTCAGAGAACAGAGCTGGGGCTGGTCGTCGAGATATAAGGAAGCAGTTTGTCTCATTATAAGAGGATCTGAGGTGTAAGAGGCATCTAGTACGTGTGGGCCACTCTGGTGAGCGCTTTCACAATGGTGGTTCACTGAACCACCTGCCTTGCAGTCCTGTCCAGTAGGTATTATTTAACACTGTGGTACAGAAGTTTAACAACCAAGGTTCAGAGAGATTAAGACACTGGCTTCCAGTCACACTGCGTAGAAGAGGCAGAAGTAGGATATGATCCAAGTGTGGGCTACTCCCAAGGTTGTGTCCATTTGATGGCCACCATCCGGGGTTGGGGGGGAACTGCTAAAAAGGGAGAGAAATACAAGTAAAATGAGCACCGGAACCATTTTCTGCTCATGACAGGAAACCATTTTCTCCAGAAAGAATTTTAAACCCTAAAACTTTGATGACAGGCTTCTCTTGAAGAAATAGAGTGGAAAGACCATAAGCTTTCATTCTTCTTTCTTTCACTTTTTATTAAGGGCAGTTTTGTGGCAGTAATAAAGTAAAATAACTCAGTATTGATGTTTGGTAAGCTCCCCATCAAACACAGAGGGGAAAAAAAAAGAAGGATGTTGCTATAAAAATATCTGTAAACTGATTCATCCACAGAAGACAATTTTAAAAGCCAGGGCAAACGGATTATCAGTTGCCCTTTCTTCCCTATCTCTTTCTAACAAGTGTAATCTTTCCTAACTTAGGTCTGGGCAATTCCAAATGATGACTTGATTTGCAGTGATGGACACAGAAGGAAGCAGGGACTTCTGCTGAGCCTTTACACTATCATGATTCTTTGCCTCTCTGACTTTCGGTTTCCTGAGGAGTAACAGGAAGGAAGCCCCGTGGTCCGGTTCACCTCAGCCCACACATACACCAGCACGGCCCCATAACAATATCCCAATGTCTTGTCTTACGATGGCAATTACCGGATACGAGCACGGTGTGTGGCTGAGAATGTAGTGTAATGGGTCAGAGTCCAGGAGCCAGACTTCTTGGCCTTAAATCTCAGCCCCCACCCCATCACTAGCCCTGTGACCAGGGCAGATTATTTAACCTCTTGCTCTAAGCCTGAGCTTCCGTATCTGTGAAATGGGGAAACTGACAGTACCTACTTCATATGGTCATCTGGGGATGAAAGGAGTGAATGCGGGCAGTGGTTCTGAAGCTCCGTGTTATCAGGCTCATCCAAGGAGCTGTGAAAAGCCCACGTGTAAAGGCTCTATTCCAGAGGGTTGGATCGATAGATTTAGGATGGGGCCTAGGAAGCTGCAAAGTCCGTGGGGGACCCTCATGCACAGCCAGAATTTCATCATTTCACGTGAAATGCAAAAGGCAAGGCACGCTTGCTCAGCCGGGCTGAGCGAGAAGCACACAAGCTGTAGGCCCAGACAGACTTAGGTTCAAACCCTGGCTTTGCAATTTCCTAGCCACATGACCTTGAGCGAGTTACTGACCTTTACTGAGTCTCAGTTTTCTCATCTGTAAAATAGAGACAATACCATCTTTCTGAAACTGTTGCTCTGAGGTTTAAAGAGAATCTATGGAAGCTCCAGCAGGCAATCGATAAACGATGCTTTAAAAAATGTAGACTTACCCTTACAGAGACTGCTCAAACCAGAAGGAAATATAATAGAAATGGGAGAAGTGGGAGAAGAATATTTGGAGCCTTTGGAACAGCAGTTAATCTTCTAAGAACTAAGAATGATGATTTATCTTTTTAAAACAATGAATACATCTGTTTTTTCCCCCTTTGAACAAAACATATTTATGTATTTTTGCTACATATTACTGATTTTTTTTAAAAAAAAACAACTTAACAATATAACTTGGGGATTTTTCCAAATCAGTACATAAAGAACATCCTCATTTTTATTCTACAGAACCACAGTGTTCCACTGGATTGATGTCTCATAATTTAACCTGTTCCCCACTGAGGGGCATTTAGGTTGTTTTCTTGCATTTTCTTTTACAAACAATGCAGGAATGAGTAACTTAAATAAATCTCCTCACGCAAATGTAGCTGTAGGATAAATTCCTAGCAGTGGAACTGCTGGATCAGAAGGTTTGTACATTTGTCATTTTGTTAGAAATTGCCGAACTGTCCTCTACAGATTTTTGTACCAATTTATACTCTCACTGGCAATGGGAGAGAGCCTATTTCTCATGCCCTCATCAACAAAACCTCCTGTCAAACTTCCTGATCTTGCCAATCTGATAATCAAAAAGTATTATCTCATTGTAGTTTAACTGCCATTTACCTTATGAGTAGAGTTGGACGTATTTTTATACATTTTAGGAAAATGTGAATACCCTTTTCTGGGAAATGATTATTCATATCCTTGCCTGTTTCTCCACTGGTTTGTTGGACTTTGTCATTTTGATTTATAGCAGCTCTTTACATATTTGAGATAGCAGGCCTTGGTCTGGGATATGAATTGCAAATTTTTTTTTTCTAGTTTGTCATTTATTTTTTGACTTTGCTTATTGCTGTTTTGGTCTGTTTTTGTCAGTTTGCCATGCAGAATTTTTTTTTTCAGAGTTGAATTTATCTAACATTTCTTTGATAGTTTCTGGGTTTTGTATCATGGTTTTAAAAAGGCTTCCCCACACTGATGTTATCAAAGAATTCCCCCATGATTTCTTATTATATATTTATTATTTTATATTTTGCATTTAAATCTTGGATCCCTTTGAAATGTATCCCGGTGTAAGGTATGGATCTAACTCTTCTTTTTTTTTTTTTGCGGTATGCAGGCCTCTCACTGTTGTGGCCTCTCCCGCTGCGGAGCACAGGCTCCGGACGCGCAGGCTCAGTGGCCATGGGTCACGGGCCCAGCCGCTCCGCGGCATGTGGGATCTTCCCGGATCGGGGCACAAACCCACGTCCCCTGCATCGGCAGGCGGACCGCCAACCACTGTGCCAACAGGGAAGCCCCTAACTCTTTTTTTAATTGGCTGAATTCTATTTCTAACATTGAGAGAACAATTTATAAGACATGATATGTAGGGTAAGAAAGAAACAGCCTTGAAGATTTCAAGCAAAGAGAAAATGAACAATTATTCTTGTTCGATAACTTCAACAGCTGACTTTCTTCCAGTTTTCCTGGTGTGAAAGTTCAATATTCTTCCCCTTCTTTGCAACAGTTGTCACTCACTCACTAAAAATATTAATCTTCACAGTGAATTGAGTTAAAAATTACAGATGGTAACAGTGGGTGAAAATCTCTGAAGATGCACGAGCCATGGGGTCATGTTTTCCCCTCCTTTCAGAGGATTCTTCTTTTGAGGCATCAAATCTCCTTTATCACCAATGCTTTAAATGCCTCCATGCAATAACAGTATAATCATAAAGGCTAATTAGTAAAGATTTTGTGTCTTGTTAATGATGTATAATTGATTATGGCTGGAGGAGAGAATGAGGCTAACCACTCATGTGTGATGAGCATTGCATTTATCTTCCCACAATATGTAGGTGGTGGCATTTTTATTACTGTTTTTCTATTACGTAGACAATCTAAACCCACTCGCCCATCTGTTTTTCTCCAGCATCATCTTTTACGACCACCAAACCTGAGCCCTTTAAAAATCTAAAGATCATTCTGGATGCCTGATTACAGGAAGAATGAGCAAACTTAATTACACGTGGACCAAAAGGGGAACAAGCATCAGAGCATCCCTTCTCCACTCTATCTTGGCTTAATTTTTTAAACTATACTTTTCTCCCATAAAGCCATGGGCCATAATTATGTTATATAATTGTCTGATTAAAACTAACTTTAAAGTAGCCACTTAAATAACTGTACTCCTTTTTTTTTCTGGACCACCTCATACTCATTAATTCTTTATAAATAGAGGTAGCTAGATATAGATATATAGATAAGTGTTCAAATATTTATGTAGAAAAAGGAACAGTATGCAGAGACTCCGGGACTCCTCTGTGAAGGCCTCTTCCCAGGGGTTCATGCCCTGCCACCTTTATCCCCCTGAGTCCAACTCCTATCTTTTCCTTCCCTCCGTCTTCTTTCTCTGTTAATGATTTCCTTCTCCACAAAGCTGTGTGCAATGGTAGCTCCTTCTTGGAGAGTGTACGGAAGCAAAATGTGCCACACCTAAATGTCTCTTTGGCGTGTAGATTATTTCAAGCTGAAAACAGTCAAGGCTCAAAAGACTCAGGAAGAGCCTTCAACCTCCCCTCTAACCACTTAAAACAATGTAGACAGAGGACCTGGTCCAGGCATGGAGCATCACCATAGATCACTATAGTATGAACTAGGTGTGCAGACAGGGAAGGATCTAGCAAAGTCTGCTAAAATTCCACTCTGTGTCCCATGGTCTCTGCAGGGCCCAGCAAACATTTGTTTACCAAGCATTTGCTTCTCCATCTCCGTGTGATTTGCCTTCCTCCTGTTTGAAGTCCCAAGCCCCTACCCCCAACATCCTCTCTTGTCTTTAGCTGAAGGTGATATTTAAGGTGAGGGTTTCAGCCATTTTGGTGACTGACTCAGTTTCCCTGGGTCTCTCCCATGTATACATGTTATTAAACTTTTGTTTGACTTTCTCCTGTTAATTCGTCTCATGTCAGTTTAATTTTCAGACCAGCCGGAAGAACCTAGAAGGGTAGAGGAAAATTTCTTCCTTCCCAACAGGGGTATTGGTCCAACACCTAATTTTTCAAAGGGACGGGAGTTTGGCTCTTTTCCAAGCTGGTCTCGAGCACACAACTGTGATGAGAAAAGTACCTAATAGCTGCAGAACTTCAACGGGTGAGGATTAAAAGTTTGTTATGACACGGCTCTTCACTCAGTACGTACAACCAAGACAGTAATTCTGGCAGGGTAATTCCCTGTTGCTATCTCCTGACATTTGAATAGGTCCACAGACATTCTCCTTAGATGCCCGCAGAGCAGCTCTGGGGCCTCCACTCCCATGGCTGAGGGCAGCCACACTCCCTGCGTGACCACGATACCGCTCTGGCTTGGGGCCACCTGGCTCTATTTGCCCTCCGCTTTTGCTCCTTTCCTTGGACGGTAGGGCTGAAGGCTTCCTGTGGCTGGTGGGACAACTCCAGAAGCCCAAAGCGCGGAACAGCAAGGGGAAGACTGTCACTGGAAGAAGCCCGCGGCATTTTGGAGATTGGCCCTAGATACCTCTTCATGTAGAATACCCTTCCTCTCTGGTGCTAGTCTGTTGGCTTGGCCATGGCTTTATCACATCTGGGCTGCTGGGAAAAGGTACGGGATTTTGGGGGGGTGTGTGATAGAATGGGAGATGATCTCTTCATCCACCCCCCCTTCTCTTTAGGTGACTGGAGTGTGACTGAAATGGAGAAGCGGGAGCTGCCTTCATTTCTCTTTGTCCAGGAGGTAAAATGAAAGGGCTGGTGTTGAGCAGGGGACATTAGCTGAGCTAGAAACACTAAACAGAAGGCATGGGACTGGAGAGGGCTGTGGTCTTCACCCTTCAAAGCTAGTGTCCTCAGAGGAATAAAATAGCGTGGAGCTGTGCTCACCCACCCAATCACCCTTCTCTTTAGCTGATGGCTATTCACTGAACAGAAACTTATTAACATCAGGCTTGACTATTTCAAACTATGAGACAGGAGGCTGGTACTGAAGATGAGTTCCAGTTGGCTTGTTCTGATGGCTTTGGTAACTGGCTTTTATAGACACCAAGTATCTTACTAAACAGTAGATCAGGAAACAGAGAGGGTCGCCAATGGGACAAGAGCTATGTTCACGAGTTACCATGAGACTACTGCAAAAGTAACCACTGCAACGTACACACCCCACCAAGCTAAAACCTAACTACTCTCAAATTTGACTTACAAGGTGTTTTTCAAGGAAACTCTGCTTTTGTTTGGGACAGGCCTGGATGGTAGGACGCCACGTGTGACCTAGCTTCATACGACACATTCAACAGTAGATATTTTAATACGTGCTGATAGCTGCTGCTGTTCTGTCTTACGGACTTTAACAGAACTTTTATGTTTTGTACTTGTGCCCTGAGGCAATGTAATCACAAGAATTACGATTTTATATGCAACAATGATAAATAAATAAATGGTCTCCGATTTCCAAAAGAGGGGGGCAGCAGTAGAAAAATCACAGAAATAGTCACTCTTCATATCTCCCTCTGAGACCCCTGTAATTCTTCCATTCTTCCCCGAGCAGGGCAGCCCCTGGTAGCATCCTATTATTAAAGGAATCATACATCTACCCCTCCCCGCCCCCATAAAATGAAGAGAATATTAAAGACCATCCCCATCTCCTCTTGCAATGGCTGCTGTTGAAGGGAACATCGCATGGTTCCTTTGGCCCTTTGTCCAGGCCGCTATCTGAAATCCTGACTAGTTTAAGGCACTCGCCCCACTGGCTCAGATCCAGTGTTTACTGGGACCCCAGACAGAACAGCTGGTCCTAAAGGGCTAAAGTCACCATTCTTCCACTCGTGACCTGTTCCCGCCTAGTAACATGCAAATCATGGCCCTTCCCAGCTCAAGCTTCCCTCCCTGCCCTCACCCCTGAGTTCATCCAATGGCTATAGGAGGGGGTTGGGCCTCTGGCCACACCTGTGCCACTTAATTGGTTTGCAGGCTGTGTGCCTCTGCCTGGCTTTTGTGTTCTTGGGCAGGGAGGCAATCAGAGAGGACCCTCAAGCAAGCCAGGGTCAGAAAGGGGACAAATGCTCTTTGGGCATTAAAAATAACTCAAAGATCTGTCAACCTAAAGAATGTGTTTCTCTTCTACAGACTAGGCAAGGGTTTTCAGCTAGAAACGGATCCTTGTAGCATGAACTGAGTCTGAATTTCTATATGGGACTTAAACACACACACACACACACACACACACACACACACACACACACAAAACTGTCTGCAACTCTGAGGGAGGGCCCGCCTGCCATCCCCCCAATCACACTGTCCTGTCCTCCACTTTGTCCCCCAGCATCCCGCCTCTGTCCACATGGTGAAACAAGGCTTGGGAGAGACCCTGTGGAGTCGCAGCCTGCTTGGGAAGCTGTGTAGTCAACGTGACACAGGCAGGGTTTGGGGACTGGTAGGCTGTTCCAGAAAATGCAGGGGCTTTGGGAGTGGGACAGAGCTTAAAGGAGAGCGAGCGAGAACATGGGAGGAGATGAAGCTGGAGAAGGCTGGACAGGGCAGGCTTCTAGAAGGAGGGGACACCCGGGGGGGACCCTCAAGTTCTGGGGGGGGGGGCTTCTCATGCTGTCTTAGTCTGCTTGGGCTGTTGTAACAAAAAGCCACAGATGGGGTGGCTCACAAGCAATAGGAACTTGTATCTCACAGTTCCGGAGGCTGTAAGTCCAAGATCAGATCACGTTCTCATGAAGGGCCTCTCCCTGGCTCATAGCTGGCACCTTGTCCCTCTGTCCTCACGTGCTGGAGGGGGCCGGGTGCTCTCTGGAGCCTCTTTTATAAGAGCACTAATCCCATTCATGAGGGCTGCGCCTTCACGACTCAAGCAGCTCCCAAAGGCCCCACCTCCAAATACCATCACCTTTGGGGGTTACGATTTCAATATATAAAATTTGGGGGGGCTTCCCTGGTGGCGCAGTGGTTGAGAGTCCGCCTGCCGATGCAGGGGACACGGGTTCGTGCCCCGGTCCGGGAGGATCCCACATGCCGTGGAGCGGCTGGGTCCGTGGGCCATGGCCGCTGAGCCTGCGCGTCTGGAGCCTGTGCTCCACAACGGGAGAGGCCACAACAGTGAGAGGCCCACGTACCGAAAAAAAAAAAAAAAAAAAAAAATTGGGGGGACACAGGCATTCAGACCATACAGCACATGCCAAATACTCTTCAGCCTGGATTTCCTTCTCCTCCCCCAAGATTGCCCCCCCTTCCCCTCATTCTCTGAATAAATACCAGCTCCACCTACTATGTGTGCGTGTGTTCATTCTGGGGCACTCAGGTCAATGTAGTACCTGGGACACACGAAGGACGTGCTCCTTCTTCGCTCTGTCCATAAGCAGGCCCTGCATCTTTAAGATGAGTATAGAGGCAACTAAGGATATTTGCTGGAAGCCAGAGCCAGCCAGTGCCGGAGGCGGAAGTGAGTTTGAACAGGGGTTTGACCTCAGTAAGAAGGACCACGGAGAGTTTGCAAGAGTCCGTGATTTAGAAGGGAAAAAACGGATGGCCTCTGTGCAAGGGAGTTTGCTTGTCTTAGGGATGGGGGCAGGAAGAGATTGAAGGGCAGAAAGGAAGCTGTGGAGTCTGGTACAGAGAATGAGGTTCTCCCACTGAAGACTTAGTAGCCGCACTTAGCCTTGGTTTCCCAAACATCCTCAAGGTCCTCTGAAAACAGCTATTTCAGTGGGAGGAAGAAAAGATCGGAGCCCACAATGTATAAGAAATTTGATAAAACAGAACATCAAGTTCTGTGCCAGCACAAGACAGCGTGAGGTCCTGGCAGCAGCCCCAAAGTCTAGGGACCTTCAAACCTTCCCTTCAAGGGCAAGGAGCTCCAGGCCCACTTCACAGAGCATCCTCCCGAGGCTACTCCATTTCTTGCTTCTACTCTGGATACACTTAAGGGCCAGATGTAAACGCCCAGAAGCTCACTTCCTGGTGGTGGAGAAGCTGAGAACACACAGCCTTAGCTGGGGGGAAGGTCTGTTGCAGGCCTGCTCTAGAGCGTGGAATTATAGGACCAGGGGACCGAAGAAGGCACAGACAGACTATGCTCTGGAACTGGTTCCCAAAAGTCCTTCTGTGTGTGTTAACTGGCCCATTTTCTCTTTACACGGTCTGATGGGTCTAGGTTTCTGGTAAAAAGCAGAGGTCCAACCCCAGGTAGACTTGAGAGAAGTGGGCACTGCAGCAGCCAGAATCCTGGCTCCATACTAACTCTCGTCCCTCCTGAGCATCAGCCTGGTGCGAGCAGAATCAAGTCAGAGTCAGGCATCTGGCTAATTTCCACTGTGTATCCCACGCGCCTTCACCTACAGCCCGGCGGAGGCCGGCCACAACGGGCCTCGTGCACCAGGCGCTTAAGACTGTGCAGTCAGTGGTCTTCTGTGCTGTGTTAAGGGGTGGGGAGGACAGAGAAGAATAAGGAAAAGAGATGAGCTCTCTTCACGTGAAGTCTCTCCAGTTGGAGAGGAGGACTCCATGGACCCCATGTCCCATCACACATCAGCATCTAACGAAGAAGGCAGTCGGGAAAATGAACTATTGGGAGGCACCAGCGTCTCTGGCAAAGCGTTGTGTTTAGAAGGATTTTAGCGGAGCGTGAATCATCGTTATCAGTTCCTTAACCAACTGAACTGTCCCTCGGGGGTATGTTTGATGCTGCCTTTTGATGCGTGTCACTTTTGTGGCCCTCAGTGAATGACGCAGGACACAGTGTATACTCACGCAGGGAATCGTGGATCCAAAATCTACTTCTGCCCTGAATACGGGCCCATCCCACTGACCCTGGGGAACTGACCGAGCTCTGAGGGCTCCGTGGGTGTTGTCCAAGGCGATCCCTAAGCCACTCAGCAGCCTGTGCGGCCCCATGAATGGACAAGTGAACGGACAGGTCCACTGCTTCCCTGAGCCACTGAGAAGCACTGGGAAAGGAGACATGGCGTTTGGGAAATTCATGAACCAGAAAGTCAAAGGGCCAGAACTTAAACAAAAGGGCCTTTTGCATCACACACAGAATCCTGTTCTGAGAAATGGGAGGCGGTCCAGTGACTAGAAGACCCCAGAGACGGAGCTGCATTGAGGCAGAGCTTCCTGGCAGAGGGCTGGAGATGCTCAGAAGTGCTGTGGCTTTTAGTCTGGCGAGTCTGAGGGGTGGAGTGGCATGATATGCATTTTATATTAAAAACGTCATTCTTGTTGCTGTGTTGGAAAGAGGCTAAGGAGTTCTGGGCTGGAAGCAGGGAAACCAGCTAGAGGATCGTTGAATTCCAACAACCCCAAAACTGACTCTACTGGTACTGAGCAATGGGGGTCGGCAGGCGCCACTGTCCCACCAGAAGTCATTCTGAAGCCTGCCTGGACGTGGCCCCCGGGCTGCAGGGGCTGGAGAGGGTGGGGATCAATCCTGGTCACCAATGAGGAGATACAAGTTTCCGTTCTTGGCCGTCTTGTGCTCACAAAACATTAATGACTGACGTTCTTGCTGACCTGACTGTGTCCAAGCCATCCCCGAATACCTCATCTCACTTAGTTTCCCTCAGGGTTCTGTTTCTTCCCCCGTCACTTCCATGGAGGTGACCCTGAGCTCGGTCCCTCCCGCCCACACCTCCCCAACTCCCAAGCGTGCAACTTACAATCCCCCGTGTCCTATCCCAGCAGACTCAACTGGGCAGCTCCCCTCCCACACCCACTCTTCCTCCTGACCCCCAGTTCTCCTGGTTCAGATTTTTAGTTGTAACTCAGTCTTCCTTTGTTTTTTGCTCTCCTCCACATAATTCTGATTCCTCTAAATTACGCCCTTGAGACATCTTTTCTTTGTAGTCCCACTGCCGCCACCTTTGTTCAGCTCCCTTCCTCTGGACAATTCTGGACAACAGCTCACTCTGTTCCCAGGTTCGCCCCTCGCTACGGACTCTTAGAGCTCAACCCTGCCAAAGGCAAGCTGTGAGCTCTGCTTCAAAATCTTCAACTGTCCCTCACTGCCTGGTGTACCGGACACAAACGCTGCAGCTTGGCAGTCACACGCCCCACTGCATGTCATACCTATCTTAGCTTTATTATTCCCTGTATAACCTGTATACACCTAATGCTCGAAGGCAGGGGACTTGTGAACTTTCTACCAGATCCTGCTCACCCCTGCCTCCTGCCCTTAGAGCCCCACCAAGCCTCTCCCAGCTTTCTCCAATACCCTCTTCACAAAGATTTTCTTATTCCCCCAATCATTTTCTCTCTCCTCTAAATGCCATATTTCTCTTATGCATCTGTGCTACAGATGTGTATATCTGTCCCATTGTATCACTTATGACCTTGAAAGCAGAAAGTTGAAGACGTTCTTGAATGACTTCAGGTATCTAAAGGGAGTATTCTAAGTGCTAAGTGTTAGGTCCCTAGGTGCTAACTGCTCATTCATTCATTACTTTCTTTATTCCTTAAACACTGAAAGCCAGGCACTGTTCTAAGAAAGGCACCAAGGACACAAAGGCAATAAGATACCTAACAATATGCTTGTTAGGTATGCCACGCAACATGAAATAACTTACAAATTACAGGCGTGGTAATCTGACTATCCTCACTTAACAATTATGTTTCCCGCTTCCTTCTACTCCTGCCCTCATATATCAAGGTAATTGCTGGCAATCTGGCTAAGCCTTGTAAGGCAAAAGAGCTGTTCATGTCTTGTGTCAAACGGTGGACAGGGAGGGGGGAGGAAAAGGGTCAATTACCCTGCCTCCCATCTGTGTCCAATCAGCTCTAAATCTCCAGGAAGGATGTGCTCAGGATCTCCAAAGAAAGATCCTTCCAACTGTGCATCCGAAAGTAGGGTTTTAAGCCATACATAAGGGGCTGGCTATGATAAGTGTGTATGCATATCTGAAACTCTGTGTTGATCTTTTGTTTTTGAGAAAGAGCTTTTGTGCTTCTCGTGGATTTCAATGGGTACCTTACCTGTCCCGACCGTACACAGCTAGCAGAGCAGGGCTCTGGTGGTCTGCCTAGGACACGTACTGCACATTTTAAAGATGCCTCGTGAAATGGAAAACACCACTGTCTGCTCAAGTTCGAGTGCCATTCTGATATCTTTCCCACCGTCAATGTAGCTATGTTAGACCATCAATGTCTAACACGCTGAGATTTTAAAACGTATTCTTACCCAGAAAGATGGGACAAACGAGTAGTTTAAATGCCCCTTGAAACTGAAAATGAACAAAAAATGTGTGAAGGGTAGTCAGGTATAGCAGTGGTCAGGAGCCTTTGGAGCAAGTCTGCTCGGGCAGGAACCCCAACTCCACCACTTCCTAATTGTGTGACCTTGGATGAGTCACTTAGCCTCCTCATGCTTCACCTCTCAATGGAGATAATAACACTCCTTAAAAGTGTTACTGTGAACATTAAAAGAGTGAATATTTATAAGATGCTCAGGACAGTGCCGGGCAATAATCAGCACCATATAAGTGTTTATTACATTAAAACAATTTTTTAGACTTCATCATTTAAAAAACAAACAAACAAACTTCATCTTTTTAAGAAGAAAATAGGATTCGTGGGTCCATCAGTAACCTCACACAGCACCCCTGTATGGCCTCATCATTATTTGGAGCCGACTCTGGATTTCCCACTGCCTACTGGGCAGCCAACGTTATTTGTCAGAAAAGGAAGGGGGTACATTTTGTCGTATACAGTACATTTTTATACTCACTACTCTCTTAAACGAAGAAAAACATCCAAAGAGAAAAAAAAAAATCTTTCCCAAATGAAACTTGAATAAGCCCAAAGAAATGAAAGCGCTGTAGGTAATATAACCCTCTGGATAGAGCGACAGAAATGCTCCACCATTAATGAGAATCACGTGCTGTCTTGTGGGGTGAGAAATTCCCCCACTCGGCCCTCTTTTTGCCTTTTCCCTCCTTTATGTGCAATTTCATCTTTCTGGGGCCGGTATAAATCTTTCTCCCCCTGTATTATCTTCCCACTAGGAGCATGAGGCCATAATGACAGCCACCTGTTCTAATGACAGCCAGGATGCCATCATTTTCAGCCCAGTGTTGTTAATCTGAGTCACCTTCCCCTCCAGGAAGGCCGTGCCCACCCTCATGCAGTTACGAGTCATTTCCAGAGCACCTGTTCCCCCTCTAGTTTTAAAAGGTAAATTCCTCCCAAGGGGGGCTCCCTCCTCAAGCCCCAACCCCCTGCTATGCTCTCTGGATAAATCTTGCACTTTCTGTTGCTATGATTTTTCTCAATCAAACCAGCAGGGGGAAAAAGTGGTGCTGGAAATACATTGTTGGAGAAGCACGTTAACATACTGTAACAGCCCCGTCAGAGATGTGTCGGCAGAGCGAGCTGTCACCCTCCTGGGCTCGCATCCTGGAGCAGCTGTTGAGGCTGCCGACAGGTCCTTGCG
This sequence comes from Monodon monoceros, assembly GCF_005190385.1. NCBI lineage: Eukaryota > Metazoa > Chordata > Mammalia > Artiodactyla > Monodontidae > Monodon > Monodon monoceros. The sequence goes on from NW_021703778.1 coordinate 20,959,670, forward strand.
TCGCCTCCTCGCGGATGTCAGGTGTGCGGTGCCCACGGCCCTGTGGGGTTGAGTGCCAGTGACCACCACCAGCACTGTTTGCCACTCAGATGCACACAGCAGCTCTACCACCTCTGATCAGCGGCTTCCCAGGCTCACCAGCGGTGCTTTGTCACCCGGGCTGGGATTTCTCCAGCGTCAGAGCTGCTCTGGCCAGCCCGGCCACGCTCTCTCCTTGCCCACACAGCCCTTGGGACGCAGCGTGTGGTATAAACCAGAGACACATATCCTCAAGTCAGGGCCTGGCTGCTCCTCTACCAGCCCAAAGACCTCGGGAAAGTCTTGGCACTTCTCTGACAGAAGGTTGCGGGAACACAGGTGACAGCATCAGACAGGGAGCAGGTTCTCAGCACACATGGTTACCTGCCTTCCCCCCCCGAACACCTGACCATCCTCCAAGGGGCAGGCTCCAAGTCCCACCTCCTCCAGGAAGCCCTCCCTGACTTGCCCGCCTGCACTGCTCCCTTCCTGGCCACCCGAGGAACTCCTTCCCCTCGTCCCCTCCCTCTTCTCTTGTCTGTACAGCCACACACAACTCCTCCTCCCTCTGCCGAAGTACAGGTGGCAGGGCGGGTGGAGGGAAATGCCGTCAGCTGTCTCCATCCACCACCCTCCAACCTTATTCTTCCTGCTCCTTGGCAGGCTCATTAACAGCATCCCCTGCTCCTCGGCCACTGGCCATGTCCCTACTGCTCCTGTCTGCTCTTGGGTTGAATGTCTAGGAGACCCAGTGATGCCACCAGTCCCACAGGTTGATCTGAATCCACACACACCTTTTCTTCCTTCCATCCTGTTTAAATGGAGGCGTTGGCTGTCTTCTCTTAGGCCAACCCTCCACCTGTGCTTTGGGTCCCATGCCCTCTTACTTCCCCAGGGACTGCACCCCTTTCCCCCACCCTCTCTACTGACGCCTTCTATGCGTTTAAACATGTGTAAGTCTCTTCTATCTTTAAGAAATATCCTACCTCAAGTTCATTATTTCCCACCAGCTACCACCACCTCTCTCTGGTCCCCTCTGAAGCTGAGCTTCTTGAATGAATCTTCTGGACTTGTCACTTGCAACTCAATGCTAAATCCACTCCAATCTGGCCACCTTCTTACCTCTTAGCTCAGTACTTCTGCTGGATACACCTTCTTCACCTGTTCCCTGGTGCATGTTATTACTGAGGTGCTAATGCAGCCCTCCACTCTCTGCTTGCAACCTGCCTCCCCTGGGTCAAATATGCCCCCATGCTTCAAAGATAAACTGTTTGGTAATGACTTCCGAAATTATATCTACACCGAGGGAGGAAGTTTTTCAAGGAGAAGGAAGTGGTCAATGGTATCAAATACTGTGGAGAGACTAAGCGCTACGTGCATGGGAGTGTCTTCACATGGAATTGGATTGAGCTACTCATGGGTCTCTGGCAACCCCTTTAAGGTTTGGTAGGTCAGGGCGGGGTGGGGGAGGGCAAATCTCTACCTGATTCTGCAGATCACCTTCCTAAACCCAAAGAGGCAAAGTGACTAAAGACACTCAAAATCACACACCTAGATGGATCCAGTAACACCTACACAGATCCAGTAACACCTGGACCGACCCAGGAACACCCAGACAGATCCACTAACACCTACATGATCCATTAACACCTAGACAGATCCAGTAACACCTATATAGATCCAGTACTAGAACAGGGACACCTGACATCCAGTTCAATGTGTGCCCAAGACATGCTGATGTGTTATTCTATGGTGAGTAGAGACCAAACTCCCCTTCTCCTGTGTGGACAGAACACTACCCTTCAGGCCACGGCCAACTCACCCTCAGGTGGTCGGGCTGCAGAGTCAACCCATTCAGGAGCCATCCTGGGTAGGTGACAGACTAGTGTTTTGAGAACCGTTTTTTCCAGGTCTCTAAAGTCTTTCCAGAGCACCCCAATCTTTCCACAACCAGTCCTAAATGAGTGGCACTTTCTCCCTATCTCAATCTGCTTATTCTAGTAGGAAGTGCACATTGAGGGTTCTGCTCCCACCATCTCCCTAGGTCTCAGATCCAAGGGCCCTTCTCCTATCAGAGCTCAAACAACTTCTCCTTCAGCCCACGTGGGAGTTCTGCCCTCACAGGTAGTCATTCGACAGTGACACCTGTCTCATAATGCACTACAGCAGACATAGGGTCCTACCCTGAGTTCACCCTGGGCTTGAACTCTGGTTCCTTCTTAGCCATAGTGGGACAATTTTCAGTTACCAAAGAAATAACTATCACATTTTTCTTAGCCCTATGATTTCTTTCTTCTTTACCCTGAAGGCATCAATCCACACCACCACAAATAACTGAGTTTGTCAACAGCATGTAACTGCAGCAAACATAACTCTCCATCAAACTGCAATTTGGAATCATATCTGTGTAAGCAGCTTCTATCACGGCCCCCAATGATCCCCACCTCTTGTTATTTTTGCCCCTGTATAATCCCTCTTTTGAGCACAGGCTGGGTCTTACGGCTCATTTACAATGAAGAGAACACAGTAACAGTGATAGGAGGTCACTTATGATACTAGGTTATAAAAAGACTGCAACTTCCATCTTGCTGGCCATATCTTACTCTCGCTCTTGTTCACTGCCATGGAAGTCAGCTCCCCTACGAAGAGACCCACATGGCAAGAAAGCAGGGGGAGGCCCCTGTCAACAGCAAACCAGGCACTAAGCCCTCAGTCCAAAGGGCTGGAAGAACTGAATCCTTCCAACAACCACGTAAGGAAGCTAGAAAGTGGGTCCTTCCCCAGTTGGGTTTCTGTATGAGATTGCAGCCCCAGCCAAAACCTTGATTACAGCTTTGTGAGAAAATCTTGAAATGTGAGCCCTCGGCTAAGCCAGGCCCAGATTCCTGCCCCGAGAAATTGAGATAATAAATGTCTGTTGCTTTAAGCTGCTAAATTGTAGGAAAATTTGTTACATCAAAACAGGCTCGGGCTTCCCTGGTGGCACAGTGGTTGAGAGTCCGCCTGCCGATGCAGGGGACACGGGTTCGTGCCCCAGTCCGGGAAGATCCCACATGCCGCGGAACGGCTGGGCCCGTGAGCCATGGCCGCTGAGCCTGTGCGTCCGGAGCCTGTGCTCCGCAACGGGAGAGGCCACAACAGTGAGAGGCCCGTGTACCGCAAAAAACAAAAACAAAAAAAAAACAAAACAGGCTCAAGAGTAGGAAAGAAACACCTCCAAGACAATTTCTTTTTCTGATTCCTAAATCAAAATGAAGATAGAGAAATACATTGCTGAAATTCAAACACAATGACACATGTCGTGTTAGTGATGGTCACTTGACTTTTGATTTCTGAGGTTAACTGTAAGAGGAAAACAACCTTCAGTATCCTTCAATTCCCACCATCCCAGCAGAATAATTGGAGGAGATAATTAGTTGTCATTTGCTTGGTGTCACTTCCTTGTTTTATTTGGCTGTTTTGGGCAGATGGAAAGTGAATGTAGCATCCAAGTGCAGTGTTAGCATTAATGAATTCCCAAAATACCCTTTTATTCTGGGGTGAATTTACTTTGTAACTACCACCATTGCCAACCAAAAATTAAATCAATTAATCAGTATGAGGAAAATCGTCAGGAGGAGCGAGGCGTCCTGCTAGAAGAAAGCGAGTGTTTATGGGTTGAATTCCCACACCACTCGGTAACTGGCCTGCCACCGAGTTCCAGGGCCATGGGAGGCCCGGAGAGAGAGGCAGCATCAAGCTCCCGGGGGCAGGAAAACGCTTCAGTACCCTGCGTCCACGCTGGCCCCAGTGTCTCTGTAGCCCATTTTTTCCATGACTCCAGGAAAAAAGAAAGGAATCATTGCCAAGTGCTTTCTGCTCATGTTTCTGGCAAGGAATTAAGTATTTCTAACTTATTAACCCTTTGCTGACAGTGAAGCTCTGCATGCTTGATGCCACTCTCCCATGGGTCCCTTTTTCCTCTAACGTGATTTATCTAGAACAACATCACCCAGGGCCCAGAAAAAGGGACGAAAGAGCACTCTGACTCTACGTTATCAAGTTCACACACTTGTCATAGTTAGGGAGGGCTGTTTGGTAGAGAATATGGCCTTTTGAGGTTTTTACACTCACCGAAATCAAGGAACAATCATGAGTGTTACAAAAGTTACAGATGATCCAAACCACCCAATAAGCTAAAAAAAAAAAAACAAACAAACAAGAAAACCCCCAAAACCGCTCCACTTATTTTTGGGAGGAGTCCCTCCCTCTAACTTTCCCCCCAACATGTACACACTACATTCACATATAAACACATTCAGGTCCATGCTTAGCTCAAGAGAAACACTCTCAGGTGATAACTATCTATTTGCATAATGAAAATGATTAGAATAATAAATGCAAGTAATCACATGCTATTTCTAGATATTCCTGTGCTTAGTGCCATGTATTTGAAATATCTGTGTGATTTATTGAATGTTGCACTCTTCGTTCAAATATGTTAGCGGAATGTAAACAAAGCCACTGGCTAGCCGCAAACACCCAGGTGACCGAGGTAATTTTTCCATTTTTGTTTGGATGTTGGGCATATGCTGTCCTACCTCAAACCTGGGGTCCCCCGGTCACCCCACAACCAAGAAGTAAGTCATTTCCCCTGTTTATTCATCTAGGACGTAGCACAGATAATCCACGCAGCTCTTCAATGATTCACCCATAACTAGGAATGCATATATACTGAACGATCAAAGATAAACACACTGTTAATCTTTTAAAAAGTTAAGTGGATATAACATAACTATTGATGTCAAAAGTCGAAGTCCCCAAGTACCTTGGAATTGAGGTAGTTGATACACAGAGCTGTCTGCTCTCTCATGCTTACCTTTTCTTATCCCACCTCCTCGTGCATGATAAATCTGGCAAGCATAAAGTTTCGATATTAGCTTGGGGACCTAAGTCAGAAGGGAGATACTTCCCATTCTATTTGAGTCAAGCATTTTCCTCCCTCCCTATCTTCCTTCCTTCCTTCATTGAATAAATATTTAGTCGGCATCTGCTAGGTACCTCACACTGGAAAAGGTGCTGGGCATACAAGAGTGACCACACTGATAAGATAGATATTGTCAATGCCCTGCTTTTAATTTGCCCTGAGGGTCACCTGCAGATCCTGTGTAGAAGCCTATGGATTCCTCCTATTTCTGCCTTTCAGAGTGTGTCTTCTCTGGCCTTAGGAGTGCTTGGCCTGAGAGGGGGGAAGAGAGAAGTGCCCACGAATAAATTCTCCCTGAGGGGCATCAACCATTGAAGGACAACCAATGAAGGACAAGGTATTATGGAACATACAGCAGGTTGCTTGCCCCTCAGTGGGATAATGCTCCATAGGGCCCCAGTGGGCCTGAGTCCCCGCTGCCCAGGCAGCAACACACTCCTGAACATATGTCCACCGGCTGTCCTCCCCTCCTGTCTCCCCTCCCTCCTCCCCTCCTTACTCCCTCATGTCCTTGGACTCCAATCCATGTCTCAAGGGTCTGCTTTGTACAAACTCACAGGGGAGACACAGAAAGGTAACTCCAAATTGTCACGAAACTCCTATCTTTTTCCAAATAGGAAAACAGCAGCATGCTATAATAATTCAAATCGAGAATTATCTAAGCCTAAGTTGCCTGGTACGTTTGCAGTAGTATTTTAACATGTCCCCAAGCGTCACAGAAATCCATAAAGCATTCATTCAAATGAAATTTGAAGGACGTAGAAAACACAGGCGTATTCTCTGAATGAGTTATCGCGTGCTGCTAAACATATAACGCACTAGCATTTTTCACTCTCTAAAGATAATCCTTTGGCATTTGGGTCTTTTGGACTGGCTGGACTGCTCAACTTTTCCCTCAACCTAAATAACATTTCCTATTCTGCAAAATCATACAATACCCCTGCCTGAATCAAGCCAATCCTACTTGGTAAACTTTACGTGAATGCTAGTTTTCATCAACATCACGTGCCTGTTAGGAAAGAAAGAACAGCTGGCTTTTCACTAAAGGGATTCGTTTTCATTACTGAATTCTGAATATTCAACGTTACCTATCTCTCTCTCTGTATCTCTCTTGAGTCATCCCAAATTAGACTGCTATATCCAGACACCTCAGTTTACTTTAGTAAAGGGGATACGATGAATGGGGATAGAGGGGAAAGAAGAGAAGTAATATTGCTTCTAGAATACTTCACAGTTTCACGTGGAATAAATAAAACAAAGACAATTTTAACATTGGCACAGTCAATAAATGTCAGTTTCCAGGAATAAGCTTGATAACCTGTGAATTGACTGTAGTTTTGAGGCTGACGCCTGAAGATGAATATGTATATATTCATTCTCTCATATTACCTAGGCTGACACTCTATACAGTCACTGATACGGAATGAGAACATCTGGGAACTCAATTACTTGACATAAATAAGACTTCATGTTTGTAAAATAAAAACTTTCTAATAGTCAAACGTCTGGTTTCTCCTTCGATGAGAGCTGCTTGTCGTAAACCCAGAACTGAAAGTCAAATCTTGATTGATATTGTATCCTAAACTCACATGGGCTCGATAACATAAGATTACCTCTATATAGTTCAGTCCACAGGCTTCTACAGTGGTTTTATAGTATCTCAGAGTTTGAAAAGAAATTACTCCTGCAGTGGCAGTTTGCAAAAAGCTCTGTAGCATCTTCTCAAAAAGGAAACAAACCAACCAGAGATAAGGGAGAATAATATAAATAAAAGCATCATATTCCTAAAGATACGGATGTAGAACTTGAAAAGTGACTGGAGTACCATCTTTCAAACAAGATGTGGCCAGTGGGTCTGTAGTCCCTTGCTACTCACAGGGTGGTCTGAAGACCAGAATTAGCAGATCTCCTATGAGAGCTTATTTGAAATGCAGAATTTCAGGTCTTATCTCAGGCTAACTAAATCAGAATATGCATTTAAATAAAAATCCCCTGGGCTTCCCTGGTGGCGCAGTGGTTGAGAGTCCGCCTGCCGATGCAGGGGACACGGGTTCGTGCCCCGGTCCGAGAAGATCCCACGTGCCGCGGAGCGGCTGGGCCCGTGAGCCATGGCCGCTGAGCCTGTGCGTCCAGAGCCTGTGCTCCGCAACGGTAGAGGCCACAGCAGTGAGAGGCCCGCGTACCACAAAAAAAAAAAGAAAAAAAAATCCCCTGGTAATTTACATGCACATTAAAATCTGAGAAGCACTATTGTTCACCCTATATAACCAGCATCAACCAGGTCTCAGCACTTGGCTTTCACTTAGTTAGAACTATGATGAAGATACTGGAAATGAAGATTTTGTCCCCAGGGGCAGACAGTGGAGGCAGAGAGAACTTACTAGAGAAGTGAGAGGAAAAAGGTCTCAGAAAGTAGTTAGAGGGGTTCCAGGTCTATGGTCCCAAGAACAGACCCTGAAATGAACATGGACTCCATCCATACCAAGCGAATATCGACTTGTCCAGCAAGCCCAGACAGCGTGGTCATGAGAGCTAGCTTCCAACTTTCTGATGCTCAAGTCTACTCATCTGTAAAGCCAGGAGGTGACACAAGATAAGTTCCATCTACTCAAAAGTCCTCCCGTTGGATGTACAAAAACTAACAGGGGGCTCCCCTGGTGGCCCAGTGGTTGAGAGTCCGCCTGCCGATGCAGGGGACACGGGTTTGTGCCCCGGCCCAGGAAGATCCCACATGCCGCAGAGCGGCTGGGCCTGTGAGCCATGGCCGCTGAGCCTGCGCGTCCGGAGCCTGTGCTCCGCAACGGGAGAGGCCGCAACAGTGAGAGGCCCGCGTACCACAAAAAAAAAACAAAACCAAAAACTAACAGGGCTGGTGGTGGGTGGGGGAGAACACTCACATAGGAAAATCTGCACAATTCTTATGCAGATATTACTTTGGGACCTTGGACAATTTTTATGTTAAAATGTGATTATTGCTCCACTGAGAGTAATTTCTTCTTCTTCTTCTTTTTCAGGAAAGGAATTTATTTATTTTAAAAAGGTTTTTGGAAAACTAATTGTTTTTGCTTGAGTGAGAGCAATGACTTCTTTACCTTTGTTCCTTCTAAAGGTCTTATTGCTGCTTTCTACTTCACCAAAGTCAACTACAATGCACACATACGTCAGAGAAGGGAAAGGATCCACTGAGAGCTTGGAAGAGGAAGAGAGAAGCATAAAATACATAAATCTTTGCAGTCACTGGGTTGAAAATTCACAACAACTACTCTGACTTTATCTTGCTCTCCCATCCTTAGTTCCTTTCAGGGTTTCATTTCCCAATTTTCTAAAGTACTACTGTCCTTTACTCTAGTTCGAAACAGAAACAACTTTTTCACCTTCACAAGCATCTCTGTAGGATGCTTGAATGGCCCCACACATTCACAGACAAAATTTTAAATCTACAAGATTCAACAACCCCTGGGCTGATCTGCTGTACCAGCTCCCAGGTTGCCTTTATGACCTATTTTCCCTTAACAGTTGTCCCTAAAGTTGTCCCAAAGCATCCCTAAACGAATCCCCCATCACGGAAGTTGAACTTGGATAGGACTTTCTCAACTGAACACGGTCAACTGCCAGGGCTTCAGGCAAGAACCCAGAGAAGATCAAACTCCAGACACGATGGAATCAGTCCAGAAACACCAGGCCAAGATGAGAAAGGCCAAATGGGAGCGGGCAGCATATAGGATTCTGCCGCCAACACAACCCCTCCAGGAGTGCCAGGTACCAAATTTTCATAGTGAGTGTCAGGACCAAGATGGCAATTGAGGTAGGCATTTAAAGGGAAAGCACAGTCTATATGTAAGTCACCCCCCAGAGAACTTCCTTTTTTCATTCTCTTGAGAAATTTCCAGAATGAATTAGAAACAATTTGAGTATTACACTCATCTCTGCTTCAACATCATTTGCCCTCAAGGACTCCGAATCAAATTTGCATCTTGCCTAATATGGCAAAGGATGTCACTGTGACAGACAACCACAAAACCCATGTGTGCACAAAATGACTTCAACTAAACTTCTATGCAAGCAACTCCCTAGACGCTTTATTACTCAACGCTCAAACCTGCGGTTCCACATCCACAAGTGTCCCTCACCCTCTACCAGAAATGCTCACCTAAATATTTGGCTTTTATCTCAAACTCAATGGTGAAGCAAACCTTTTTCTAGCCCTGCATTTCCCAACAAGCCTTCTCCAGACCTCTCTCGCTCGGTTTGATGGGTGACACCAATGACATGCCCAAACCGGAAGCAAGACAAACCGGAAACTTCTCCTTCATTGCCTGAGTTTCAGCAAGTAATACTGATTTGTTTTTCCCAATATTTTCTGTAATCAATCACTGCTTTTTTTCTTTCTACAAAGACCAATCTAGTTCATGTATTTATTATCCTCATTTGAACTACCTGGAAAAATCCTCATCTCCCATTTACCATTAATTCATTTGGTAGATATTTGAGCACCTGTAGGCACTGTTCTAGGTGCTGAGGATAAAAGAGATGAACAAAATGGACTTGGTCCTAGTCGTCACGGAGTTTATGGGTTGGTGTTGCTCTTTCCAGAATAATACATTTTGCAGGACACCATCAGAGTCACCTCGCTCACATACTCTTTGAATCATATATTCCTGCTCAAACACCTGCTCATTCCTGCTGAAACACCTCCAATGGCTCACTGAAAACAAAACAAAGCAAAAGGAAAACTCTTCTATCCCTTTAAAGTGTGCAAGCTGGCTTCTACCTACTTCTCTCACATTTCATTACTCTCTCAACAAACCACCCAGGTGAAACCAGCTGGCTGGATCCCTATTTCAAAACTCCATATTCCTCGCTCTTTGCTTTGTTACTGCTGTGTCTTTTCCCAGATCTACCTCCTTCATGGTGAGATTTTTCTAATTGCCTTACCAAAAAATGTTCTCGCTCTCCTCCAAACTTAAATATTTGGTCAATTGATATGATACTTAATGCATTCAACAGAAAATTTTTCATCTTATCACGTGACAGACTTTGTCCTAGGCATGGAGAGCTAGCGAAGAACATACCTGCTCCTACTATAAATCAAATTTCCACTTTTAGAATTTTTTGGTTCTTAAAAGCAGGGGTCATTGTATGACCCCTTAAAAGCAGGATGCATCGTACCTTGCTTCCTCCATAGGACCCCGTTCCTTGTTCATATGGGTGCTCGGTGATGCAACTAGTAATAACAATATTGTTAAATATCGACAGATTAATTTTAAAGTTTCATAATTTATTATGTCCATAAGCATCTTCGTTGTTCATTACATATATTTTTTAAATTGTGAACTATTCACAGAAACCTATTTCACTGAAAGCCTATTTTGGGAATGATTTCCCTCTGCTTTGGAAAGGGAACTCGGTGCATTATAATGAGTTACAGGCCACCAGGTGTTACTCTTGGAGATGCTCACCTGATTTTCATAGGTCTGAATCTGACTGAGAGAGGGTCTCAAATGTTGTACTGTGTTGGTAAAGTAGAATTTCCACTTATTCACTGGATAATCATGCTCCTGATAAGGATTTCTCTTTAGCATCCTTTATGTAGCTCAGCATTATTCCTTGACGTTCCATCCTTCCTCCCCCACCAAAAACATGAGAAGCAGAGGGTTAAGGATGGCTTGTGTCACTGCCTCAGTTTGGTTTTACGTAGCGGTATGCGAGTTTAATGTTGCTTATTTGAAAAATGAAACCAACATCAGATGCTTGAGCAGTTTGGGCCCGAAAGGAAATCTGTATATTTGCCAGAAAGAAGGCAAAGGGAAACACATAATAGAAACATTTACAAAACCTAATCTGAAAAGAAAGGGTTACAAGGTTTAAAAATATGTATGTATAGGGGCTTCCCTGGTGGCGCAGTGGTTGAGAGTCCGCCTGCCGATGCAGGGGACACGGGTTCGTGCCCCGGTCCGAGAAGATCCCACGTGCCGCGGAGCGGCTGGGCCCGTGAGCCATGGCCGCTGAGCCTGCGCGTCTGGAGCCTGTGCTCCACAACGGGAGAGGCCACAACAGTGACAGGCCCACGTACAGAAAAAAAAAGAAAAAAATGTATGTGTAAATGAGAATAAATTTTATTAATTTATGTGACCTTAGAAGCTTGAACATTGCAAACACTGATGGAGGCAAATGTTTTAAGAAGGTATAATAAAAACCTTATACCTTCTTCAGGTGGGAAGAGAAAAGCTCGCACCTGGTGTTTCGTCAAAGCTCAGTGGACAGCAAAATCTGAAATCCTTTAGGGAAGACAGAGAAGCGTTTCTCCTAATATGCTTTATACGACAAAGCAGTATTAAGTAAATATGAGAAAAATTTATTTAACATATAATTTTATCTTGGCAGCATCCCTTCTAATACAAACGAAAATGAACGATGGAAGGTTATGAAACAAAATTCTTTACCCAAGAGGCTCCAATAGCTCTTAGGATGCTCAACCCAGGAATTCTCCTTTACTCCGCATTAGCCCTTCTTCCAACAGGCTGTGTGTGTGTGTGTGTGTGTGTGTGTGTGTGTGTGTGTGTGTGT